>NC_089537.1:22795001-23114232 GCF_963924715.1 Thunnus thynnus
ATGTAGGTGGCCAAAGATTTGTCATTAACACTCTTCTGAGAGTTTGGTATCCATGGACAGAGCCTCAATCGGGTTGTTATTACTGAAATTGCAGTTTAGGCTCGTGTTAGTTTGTAGAACATTATATGTTTGGCGGGTGTGAAATGTTAGTGACATTTAGGCAAATGGGTCTGTTGACATTATATATCTCAAATGACTCAACACTGTCATCTGCTCCTGTTTCCTCTTGATTGCATTTAGAAAGGTGCGGGGTTTTGAGTGATTACAGTACTGAGAGTCCTTTTGGAGATAAAAAGTTTCTTGGACTCAGCACCTAGACAACATAGAGTACATGTGTTTTCACATTGATTATTTAGATCTACGGTGATTTTACATATTTTAAAGGTAGATATAATACACTTCCATCCTGCAAATATTTGCTCTGTCTCTCATTCACCTCACCTCACTTCACTTCCTGTTTTGGCTCCATCAGACTTGCGGGTCAAGAGCTCACCTTTGTTCAAATTTGCCTTACAAATTCACTGATGCACTTGAAAATAGATATGCTATTATTCTAACAATGTGTCATCACCTTGTTTTGTACAATGTGACACTATCTGACTACAGGCCACAGCATCTGTTAAATATGTATTTATCTACCTACATCAGGACAGTTTGTTAGTTTTGTTTAATGTTCAGCTATAGTGTAACTGTACTTTCAGTTCATATATAGAATCTGTAGTGTAGCTGTAGTGTAGGGGTGACCAATCATGTGCCATGGAAAGTCAAAAGTCAGCAGATTTTTAGGTCCAACCAATCACTTGAGCAAGTGATTTCACTGACAAGCTCTTCCCCTTTACTTAAAGGAGTGCTGAGTCCTTGGTTTGGAATGAAAACCTATTGGCACCCTGTGGTACATGGTCGGCCAACCTTCACCCTGCTGTAGAGTCTATCATACTATATAACAGATTTTAGTGTTTAGTGAGTCTTTGACAGATTGTAGTGGTTTGGTTTCATATTGAATCAGACTGCCTGACTGATCCTATTCAATCCTACTAGTCTTATAGTACTATAGAGCTCATTGTATGGTGGCATCATTCAATTTGATTCTGGCGTAGGCCTTTAGAAGAGTGCTTGCTCTGAGATATATCATGTGTATGGATTATTTTCCCACTTGTCATGCATGTCCATTCAGCACCTGCCTGGATTCATATGCAACATATGCAAAAGTGCCTAAACTCAAATGAACTGTAATCTGTTACAATTTCTTTCAGTTCATGCTAATTTTCAGACAGTAAATTCACTCATTCCAGTGACACCTGGTTCTTTCCTTTTTTGATGCCAAAGACAATCTAAACATGGCAAACACATAAAAAAAAAATAACAGTGATTATCCTTTACCTTTCACCAATATTTTAAGCCCAGTTTTCCTGAGGCTGGCCTTGTGTTTAAGGTACATCGTGGTCAATGTTTAAACTCTGACACTCTGAGCAAGAGCCAATTACAGGAACAAAATCTCTCCGAGTTCAGTGCAGCAATGAGGTGCTCTTGCTTTTTCACAGCCTGAAGTCCTTGAGGAAGATTTATCACCGGCCTTTGTGAGAATCTCCTAACATGGAATGGAAATTACCAAAAGTGTCAGGCTGCTTTTGAGACCCAGGATGCATTAAGGACCTGCTTGGCTTATTCACTGCAACAATAATCTTGTCCCTGAATTAAAGTTATTCATATCACTTAAAGAAGCCTAATGTTCATGACTTTTTTTCTTTATCCTTTATCTGAGGAACACATCTAAATGCAATCTTCTTCTGGAATATATTCTTTGTGTGACAGAGTTTGTTCTCATTATAATGGACAGGTTTTGCTTGAAGTGCATCTTTGTTAGTGGCTTTTAAATGTGTTTGGAGACTCTCTGAGTAACCTTTATCTTTGTTGAAAACTGCAGTAAACAGAAGTAGACTCATATGCTACTTTGAGTGGGAATCCTGAATCTCCCTAAATGTCCACACTCTCACCCTTAGTGAGAAAAAGTTGCGCGAGAAATATCGACTGAGAGGTGTTGCCACTTAATCTGATGCAGGCTGATTGGTTAGAAATGTAGCTAGATTTTTCCAGTGCCTTCCATCCCCTGGATAGATCACTTCTCTTCTATCCCCACTTCACCTTATCTTCCCTCCACATCTCCCTCCACTCATCTTGCTTCTCTTTAACTTCTTTCCAATACTCTGTCCATCCATCCCTCCCCTCCCTCAGTCTGTCTTCTTTTTTTTTGTCATCCCTCCTCCTACAGTTTTTCTACCCAACCTCCCCCATTTCCATCCATTTATTAATCCTCATCCAGTGCTCCTGCTGTTCCTCGCTCCATCCACCCTTTTCTGTCTCCAGTCATTCCTCCCTCCCTCTAACCATTCATATGACTATTTATGAGTGCAGTGTTCCTCACAGTGGGGCCCAATACTAAGTGGAAGTAACATGGAACATTGGGGCTCTTCAGAAGCTTGAAGCTCTTTAGGGGAGGCTATCTATCAGCCTGTCAGATGCCACCCTGATGCAGCACAAACACACACATGCACACAGACCTCATGCTCACATGCATGTTCTTTATATGTGTTCCCACAAGACCCACATGAGATTGAGTATGCACAAACTATAGACTTAGTTTTTTGTGGTTTATTCACAGCATATTGCAAGCGAAGAGGCTGTGAACAGAGTAAGGAAGTATGTGCAAGTGTGTCTGTGTTCAGGCACAACAGTAGCTCTCTGAGTGCATTAAGATCATTCTTTGACATTGAGCAGAGGCCATGGAGCTAAATGACTCGTTCTACAGTAAGTGGTTTAGAGAGAGACACATCAGAGCTTTGTGGGAGACGGAGCTACCAAGGTTGCAGCTGCGGTTTATACTTTTGACCACAATTATTAACACACATATGCAAACCTATGGGCACACACACACTTTTGAGTTGTCATAAAGGCTAATATCAGAAGAGATGACAGGCTGATTATACATATCTAGCCATAATAGACCATCAACTGTGAAATCACTTCATTACAGTACAATTACAGTGCATTAAAGTACAATTATAAATGATCTATATTTTTAGGCTAGTATACTAGGATGTATCGTTTTTAGTGTTTAGTCTTTTCATACTTATTCTCTTATAAGGATTCGTCATGTGACTTCAAAACGGGACGTTTTGTACTTTTTATTGATTAGCACCTGGCTGAAAAGGGCACAAGGTTTGTCAATGTTTCATTTAATATTGTTATTGATAGTGAATAATTTTCCAACTCTTTTATTTTTTTTTTTACTGTTTTATTAGGTTTGAAAAAGCATTTTTGTAAGATAGCAAGGCTGCCATATTAATGTTAGCTAACATTAGTGGTGAATGCGCAGGTTGTTTTAAACCAGTTGGGTTAACTGGACTCTGCTAGTCTGAGGAAATGCCCATGAAAATGTTGTAAATAATGCTTATGTATGCAGCTAAGTGGGTTGATAGTTATCAATACACATGAGTGCATTGGGGCCATTGTTGGATAAAAGAGAGAGAGCAAAAAGAAAAACTGAACATCCTTTATTTATTATTCTCATAAAAAGTTCTTGAAATATTTATTATAAGTATTTATTTGTGTAATATGTATTTTCTCTCGAAATCTCAACTTATTGCTCATAATATTGAGTTTTTCCTCAATAACTTTATTCTCATAACTTTTTTTCCACAAGATATTTTGACTTCATAGACCACTTTCACAGCAGATACCATAGTGGGAAAAGCACAGGTGTCCCTAATAGCTTTAATTGATGATGGCTCTGTCCCATTAAGGTGTCCCAGTAAGGTGTCCCAGTAAACCATACAGTTGGCCGACATGCACAGTAACAGAACCCTAGAACTGGTAAAGCTAAATGGGATGCTGTGTTACTGTTGTTATTGATTGCACCTGTAAGTAGGGATGCACGATATTGGATTTTTTTCTTTTTTTGATATTCCATATGCTGATATTTCCAACTCACTGTGGCCGATTGCCGATGCCGACACCGATATATGCACATATTTTTTTCCAGATGGCTGAGGAGACTATTATGCATGCAAGCTTAGATTGTACTAAGTATGATCATGAAAGACAATATATGAAGGAAGAATTTAGGAAGCCTTAAAATTTAAATGAACCTGCCAAGTGGGTGGAGCATTAGAGTTTTCATTGAGATCATCAGACAGGCAGGATTAATATGTAGGATTTAATCTCTGGTCCACACTCCGGAGCAGAGGGTGGCGGTAATGTAACTAATACGCTGGTTGCAAACCACCGTTATAAACCAAAAGATTTTTTTTCCAAACAGAGTGGTACATCCATGGATGTATAAAGAGAACTGGATACAGGAAGAGCGCCAGGCTTTGAAGCAAATTTGACATAGCGGCCAAACCGTGTAATGACAACGTCACGAGATGCACACTGGCTCAAAAAGACTTTTTCCCATAGACTTACATTGTGAAAGAGACGTCTGTAAATCAGCGGACAAATTTTTCTGAGCGTCACAACCACCGTGAATGACTTGTCTCGTTATCAGAATTAAAGCCGTTCTGTCCGATCACATTTCAAAAGCCGCGTGATTGAATTGTTTTATCCCCATTCAAGCTAGCCGGAGGGCTAAACCGGAAGTAGCCGACTCGGCCAGCAGAAGTCATTAGTGCGCATGCTCTATGGGCCGCACAATGCGGAAGATCCGGGTACTTTCATGCCGGGAAGTCGATTTTTTATTGCTTCATGCGCCACTGAGCAACTTTCATAGGAATGAACGGGGCCCCGTCTCCGACGCTGTATCCTGTTCCCTTTATACATCCATGGGTACATCCTGTCAGCGTAAGTGTTTCCTATCTGTGCAGCCGAACTTAGCAGCTCCTCGACGGACAGTTTCTCCCTGACGGTCCCGGTGCTTCCTCCGCAGGCTCCACTTCACTCAAGCTGCCCGTCAGACCCGCTGCTTCTTCCCACTTTAACCTAAATAACAAACCGGGGCTCGGTGCTCTGGTTGGGTCCACATAGAGAGCCGGGGCTAACGTTAGCTGAGAGGCTAGCGGAGCGTTAGCCACAGCATGGCCGGAGGGAAACACAGCCAGCTAGCCTCCCAGCTAACGTTAGCCCCGGTTCTGCGTGTGGATCCAACCAGAGCACTGAGCCCCAGTTTGTTATTCAGGTTAAAGTGGGAAGAAGCAGCGGGTCTGACGGGCAGCTTAAGTGAAGTGGAGCCTGCGGAGGAAGTACTGGGACTGTCAGGGTGAAATTGTCCGTGAAGGGAAGCACAGTCAGGCGGCGGAGGAGATGGCAACAAATCGCCACTCATAATCGGCAGAAATGGCCGATGCCGATATTTCATTTCAGAGCTTTTATCGGCCGATACCGATGACGTGCCGATAATATCGTGCATCCCTACCTGTAAGGTGTGTCCTTTTAATGTTTGGACTTTTCATTACAAAACAGAAGTTGTATGACTCAAAATCATGTTTTTCCTCATAACCGTGGCCCTCATATTGTAGTATGTTAAAGTTGCATTTCATATATACAAGATTTAGATTTGCTTACATTGATTACTGTACTGTGCAAAGGATCAAGGCATATATTTTAACACATCTACATGTCAATATTTGGATGCAGAGCGGGTACACAAATGAGTCTTGACTCTTCTGCAGGGTCAGACTGGTCTAATGTAATTTCAGGAAAATTATTGTTTGTCACAGATTATAGACTAAAATATTTGTTTTGATGTCATAGCGTTAGTGCTATGCTGTGCAAAGGTAATAAGATGATGATGATTATTATTAAGAAAATCGATTAATCAATCACATGTTTGGTCTATAAAATGTCAGAAAATGGTGAAAAATAAATTGATCAATGTTTCCTAAAGCCCAAGATGGAACCTAAAATGTCTCGTTTTGTTCTGACCAACAGTCTACAACCCAAAGATATTCAGTTTACTGTCATAGAGGACTAAAGAAACCAGAAAATATTCACAGTTGAGAAGCTGGGATCAGAGAATTTGGATATTTTTTCTTAAAAAATGACTCGGAGCAGTTAATAGATTATCAAAATAGTTGGAAGTAAATTTAATAGTTGGCAACTAATCGATTCATTGACTTATCATGCAGCTCTATTTTTAAGCAACTACATGTAGTTTTGACTATTGATAAACACATTTCTCCTTCAGACTTGACTTGACTTTTCTCCATGCATTGATTTGTTTATTTGTTCTTCAGTAAGTCCAACCCTTAAATACCTTTGATACCATGGTGATTTTATAGGGGGAAATTATGCAGTCAGGGACCAAGGAGTAAGGCTTAAGGACACCAGGTGTGAAAGGCAAAAATAGCGATTTACTTACAACTTAGTTTGGCATTATGTATGCGTGCACACTAATGGACTTCTGAGAAGTTTTCTGTGTGTTCAGATTTTGTACACAGAGCTTTGTAAGATGGAAAGGATTAGATGTTGAAGTGATAATTTTACCTGGCTGCAATGTGTGCACAAACAAACTGTCAAAACATGCAATTAAATGTGTGCTGTATGAAAACAAGGACAGTATCATGTCATTACTTTAAATATTTGTATGTTAACTGTGCTAAAAAGAAAGGAAAACTAGTAAACTAAGGAAATAAAGTGTCCAGAGATGTGTGTAACACTCGCAGAGAACAACATGTTCTGTCTAAAACAACAATTTCTGTTACTGGCCAGGGTGCTCAAAGTAAACACATTATTGATGAATGTAATATGTAATTAAAATGTATATCAGTGACCGTTAAATATAAATAAACATTTCTCTTCCACCCACAGGTCGCAAGTTTGTCATTGCCAACGCAAGAGTGGAGAACTGCGCCATTATCTTCTGCAACGATGGCTTCTGCCTCATGTGCGGTTACTCGCGTGCTGAGATCATGCAGAAGCCGTGCACGTGCAACTTCCTGTATGGACCTGACACCAAGCGGCTGGCCATCGCTCAGATGGCGCAGGCCCTGCTGGGGTCAGAGGAGAGGAAAGTGGAGATCAACCTTTACCGCAAAGACGGTAGGAAAAAAAACCCCCAGTGTGTCAGTGAGTGTGTGGTTGTAGTGTGACATGTTGGAAAGTAGTGTGTGTTATTTCACAACAAAAGTTAGCGATGACTAGGGTTGGGTTGTTGCCGTCGTCCCCGCTGCCCCCTCGTTGTCTGTCCGTCTTGTGCACAGATTAAATGAACAAATTACTGGTATTGGCTTTTTACTCACAAAGCTTTCATTGCACTCGCAGTAATGTAACAAATGTAGTTGTCATCAACTCTGTCTGAGCCCCGCCCTCCGTGAAACACAGAGAGGAGAGGAGAGAAACTAATGCGACCATAAATTACAGCAAAAAGCAGTAGAGACTATGTTTGTTTATTGATTTGCCTAATTTTAATGCACTAGTTTCATTTCAGCTCAGTTTGAGAGTCTGTACTGCATTTTGCTGTCATTTATGGTTGCCATAGTTTCTTTCCTCTCCTCTGCTCTTTGTGTTTCACTGAGGGCGGGGCTCATACACACACGGAACGGAGCAGAGGAGAAACAATGACGACTACACTAGTTATGTTACTGTAAGTGCAATAAAAGCTAAAATAATTTATTATTTTATTATTATACCTTTGTATTTATTAGTAATCTGCGAAAATCCCCCAGTGTGTGTGTGTGTGTGTGTGTGTGTGTGTGTGTACACTTTGTGTTTGGAGAAGAAAGTGTACGTTAGATTCTTTAAAGGGGAATCTATACAGTTTTACGCATCAAGGTCTGTTAGAGGTGTCAGGGAGTACTACTGCATATATGAAAAAAAAGTAATATAAAACCTTCTGTGGCTCCAGAGGGAGCTGTGTGAAATCTGATAAGTTGCCTCAAGTGATGTCACTTGAGCTGATATTGGTTTTGCCTGAAGACTACAAGTTTGAAAATGGAGAAAATCTGTGCTTGTGAAGTTAGAAAGAAGTGAGGTGACCAGACCTCTGTAGCCTGCCCCTCATGTCTTGGAATAATGGAATAAAAAGGATAATGACTTTTGCATTGATTCAGACCTTTTTTCAATGTCATAGGAGTGCAGTGCTAAATCAATGGGGATTACATGCCATGATAGTTTCTGTGAGATTGCATACATCGGGATGTTAAGAGCACTTCGGAAAGTGCTTGTGTGTGTGTGTGTGTGTGTGTATTTGAGTGTGCTTGTATGTGACATTTGTACGTGTTTTTTGGATTTTTCTCACTATAAAACGCACTTGTTTCTCAGTTGGTGTCAGTATCTGTTCTGTACGGAACATTTGGCACCACCAGCTCATTTTTATGTGTGAGCTGTTATGTGTGAGACTTGACAACTGTTTACTGATAAATCCATGTTGGAGTTTGTGTCTCTTACAACTTTTTAGTGCCAGATTTCATGACGGTGCAGAAAATGCAGTATGCTACATGTGGTCTTGTTTCCAGTTTGACTTTCAGAGGACCTAACCTGAATGAAGCTTTATAGTAAAATGCACTTAAAAGGAAAGTAAATGGGGGAAAACCCTTGGAGAATACTCTCCATCAGCAAGTGCATATTTATGTCTATACACATGCCAACTGGACCAGGACCAGGTAACCGTAACGATAGGCAGCTTCCATGGCGATAAAGAGTGGCCATGGTAATAAAGTCAGCAACTCCCTGAGCTACAGCCAAAGCATCTGCTGGACATTTTCCACCTGTAGACAGACACCAGAACAGGAGGAGAGAGAGAGAGAGAGGAGGAGGGACGGGGAGAGAGAGAGAGAGAGGGAGAGGGGGGGTAGAACAGTGCCGGTCTGTTCAACCTCAGACCAGCATTGCTTTCCAACCACCAATCAGAGTCAACCAAATTATTAAACTAACAAAAGATACCTATCTGGAACATGGAGAGAATCAAACCAAAACAAACTTAATTGATATCTGCCCGTAAAGCATGAATATAAATTAGCAGAAAATCTCTTTCCTGTCAGAGATACAAAGCAGAGACACATCCTGACCAAATACAGACTGAGTGACCACAGTCAGCCATAGAGACAGGATGACACAACAAGTCATAGCTACCGACAGAGGACAGAGTCTGTGGTCACTGCATGACAGGTGAGCTAGAGACACAGATGCACTTCCTCTTAAAATGTGACAAATACAATAATATTAGAGTGGAATTTGTTAATCCCAAACTCCTAGATGACAGTGAAAAGCAACAGATTCTATGAGGAGGACATACAGCATACTGAGCTGTGACTGCATGTCACAAACTGAGAGATTCATAATTTAAACATCACTCAATGTGACAAAGAAATCTTGACATAGTCTATTGTACATATGGTTTTTTATCCTATCTGTTCCATTAATTACTATTGTGAATGTCATATAATTGTTCTATCACCTTTAATTTAACAGTGTTTCTATGCTTTGGCAACATTATGACTTTATATAGTCCTGCCAATGCAGCCACTGTACAGTACATGTGACAATATACATGTGACACACACACACGAAACGTGTCTAATGTTCTCTGCAATTTTCTTTTTATTTTATTTATTTACTAAATTGTATTTTTTTTCATCTCATTATTGAAATGTATTTCCCCTGATGCTTTGGCAATATTCATCTGTAAATGAGATTATTCAAAGTAAATTTAACAAGATAGTAGAGTTACACACACACACACACACACACACACACACACACACACACACACACAGTTATTTAAGGACTTATTGTAAAGTTAGGCCCAGTCTTCAGTCTTCTAACAATCTTTAACAAATACACTCAAACAAGCACACACACACAAAACACGTTTAATATTTTTTGCTATTTTCTTCTTCTTTTCATTTATTCATTGATTTTATTTTATTTAATGAATTATATTATCCTTGACGCTTGTTCATCTGACATTCATGCCAAAAAAGCTTACTGTATTGAAAAATTGAATTGAGTGAGAGAGGCAGGAGGAGGGAAGGGAGGAGAGAGAGAGACAGATGGAGGAAGCCGAGGGAGGAGGGAAGGGCTCGAAACAAACGGAGGGTAAAAAAGACTTAAGAGGCAGAGAAACAGCACGGCCCTGAATAAGTGAGGAAAAACCAGAGAGCTTGAGAGGTGGGAGAAACAAAGTGAGAGAATGAGAGAGAGAGAGAGAGAAAGAGCGACTGTCAGAGCGCGTTCCTCACGTAATCTGAAAGTGTTGTTGGTAGCGAGAGAAGTATAAGAGAGAGAGAGAGAGAGGGAGAAGCACAGAGAGATGGCGCCAGCTGTCTCCTCTCTAGTGATACTTCTGAGGACTGCTGTGCCAATTCAACCCTCCCCTCTGCACATTTCACTTTCCACTGTTTATACTGGAGATGTGGACGCACTTACATCAGCGATCTGCTATACAGAAGTACCTCATAAAAAGCTACAACCCTGTATATAGAATTACTGAGGTGTTGTCACTCCTGTCCCACTGGCTGCGTTAACGAGATTCCATCATGCTAACAACACGTACAATAATGTATTTAAAGGCTTTGGAAGCTATAACATTTATGCTTGCGAGGGTCTTGTGCCAGTACGGGCTGGCAGATGTAAAGCAGCTGTTGGCAGAGACAGTGCAGTAGCCCAATATGCTCTCCCGTTTTTAGAAAACAAACATTTTATAGCTCTGCACTTTGTAGTTTTATCAGGGAAGTGACTCATATAATGACATTCTCAAAGCAACGACTAATCTGATCACATATCCATAAAATAGCAGTATCAGAGGTAACAAGAGGTCAGCGAGGGATGGGCACATTTGCAACACAATATGTTATGTAACAAATAATGGAAATTTCCCCTTTTGGCGTTTTTATATGATGCAAAGTGTAAAGAGCATCCAGCATTTTTCATAAAAGGAAGATCGTACTCCACGGATGCTGTTTTAAAACCTTCATTTAGCCATAAAGAGTCAACTGATCATGCTCAGTGTCTCCATGAAATTATATCCATACAGTTTCATGTCATTTTCATACTCAATAACTCCTCTGGAGCAGATGGGGGCGGGGGGGGGGGGGGGGGGGGGGGGGGGGGGTCAAGTTCTCATTACTCAACATTCCTCTTTATCTTTCTGCCGTTGCCCTGCAGCTCCCCACGACAAAGATTTAGGTTGGATTTTCTTGTAGACAAGCTAATTGCATCATTCCTGCTGGCTGCCAGCTTTAAGCATCTGCTCTGCCCAGGGATGTGTGTCATGGATTCTGGGTGAGATTAGAATTCCCAGTTGCTCCAGTGATAATACTGGGCAACTCCCATGTGAGAATCTACTGTTTACAGCAGTATGACTATGAATCAGGGCTTCACTGGGGGGAAAAAGAGTGCACAGACAAACTATAAAGGTGAAGAAAATCATTATTCCTGATTAAAACAAAGACCTAAAAACATTGTAATTATGTATTTTTATGAAATTTTGTTGTTAGATGGGCGTGGTAGTGGTCTGCGTGGATTTATATTAGACATTTAGGTAAACAATGACAATCTGTGAGGTGTTCTGATGATCAAAAATAATGGATGATGTTTTTGAGTTGAATAAGTGACCTGAAGCGTGTGGCATTTCTTCTGCTGAGTTTATTGATTGATTGTGCCATAAAGTGTATTATCACGCTCATACCATGACCACGCACCACAGGATTCATGATTGGCTGTGTCCAAATCATCATCATCCAGTTTTAAAAGTGTGTTGAAGTCAGTTTTATCTCATGGTTAGGTTTGTTTCATCATTGACAGTTGACTAAAGCGCCAGTGTTGATGTTACCTTTCCTGCTTGGCTGTTTGAAATGATGGCCTGAGCTACATTTGATATACAATATTAAGTCACTTTCCAGCCAATCAGAAACAAGTATTGAACAAGTAGTTTTTTAGCTGTAAATATAAAACTGAAGGAGATAGACAGTTGATACTGATTCTTGTAGCTTTTGTTGTGAGAAATCAGTGAAATTTAAAGGCAAGTGAGTGTTCAGCAAGTGGGAGAATAATTAGATTTTAGTGGGTTTTTTTCTCTCTGAGTGTCCTCTAGTCTCACAAATGAACTGCTGATTGCCAATGAAAACCCCAATGCATTGTGTCTTCTACATACTGACAAGATGTTATGCATTGTAAATGTTCTGCAGCTTGCCTTAAGGAAGTCATGAATGCATTCTGAAAAGCTGTCATCTGCTGCGCCGATATGACTGAACTCAACTGACAACACAATAGAAGTATAGATACAAACCGCACCTACACACCAGACATATTGTACTCTATGAATGGGGAGTTCTGTTTGGATCGTTACCATGGAGTTCGTAGAGAGGCCCTCATCATGTTGTCACAGTAACCAAAGGACGCTCTTATGATTGGATGGAAGATTGGACTTGATGCCCATTTTGGCGCTCCTCCTCCACTGGACACACCTCCTGTCTGTCCAGGACACTGATGCTAGGTTGATACCATAGACTAGCTGCATGTAACTACTACACTGTAGCTTGTGAGGAAAAGTAAAGGGTTTGGAGCAGTTATTGCAGCTCATGTCTTCATCCCATCAATAAAAACCTTCTGGCGCCTCTTGCCATTGTTTTACATCAGATATCAAAACTTGTTATGTGTCTGTGCTGACCTAAAGCTTTATAAAATCCTTATTGTTCTTTACTGAATTAAAGATAGTGAAAGAATCAAAAATGATGCCCATGTCAGGGTGTTTGGTATCTGTGTGTGTGTGGGCAGGTGTGACCCTGGTGTCTCCTCTCTTTCAGTCATAGTCACACACACTCAGGCTCACAAAGACACAAACACAGAGTCTTAGGTAACCCCAGCGGGCCTCCTTCAAGCCATCAGAGAGCCGCTGATCGAACAGCGTGGACACGCCTCATCCATAATGCACACAGGGAGGAAACACTATGCCACCTCCTCTTGTCCCCTTCGCCTCCTTCTTCCCCCTCCCTCACCCCTCCCTCGCCCCTCCCTCCTCTCATAAAGACGAACAGGGAAAAGAAAGAATAGCCTCTCCCTTCATCTCAAAAAGCAACCTAAGCAATGAGTGTGCAGGTGTGTGTGTGTGTGTGTGTGTGTTACTTCGAACGGTGGGATGGTGTAACCACGGCCCACACATACATGCATACAGAGAACATACACACATGCATGAATGCATTGCATACACACACTACATGCACACACAGGCTTCATCTCATCCCATTTATCTAGTGCCAAGCTCAGGCTTGAGCCTTCACCATGATGGATCTCCTTTCTCACTTTCACGCTCAATTGTCCAACTCCGATTGCTCACCAGCTTAATCAATCATCCTCTCCAGGTAAGCTGCGATTGGAAACGTGCACACACACACCATGCATGTCGCAGGCTTGGTACAGAAAGGGCTACTGCCCCAGTTAGGTATTACTGTACCTGCAAGGCTTTGCATCCCCCTTCTGGCTGAATGTCACAAGCATGCAGTTTTATGTTGGACTTTGCTTTACAGAGGTACAAGAGGGAATATGATGGTGATGAGGAAGTGTTAAAAAGGGAAAAAATGAGCCTATGTATTTTTGTTCTCTTGGAAACAGAAGAAACAGTGAATGGGGAAAGGGATCCATATTTACACATTGATAGGTTTCAATTCATATTTTATCAAATCCACTTATTGAAACTGAATCTTTTCAAATCCCTTATCAACTAAACTAACTAACTAAAGGCTAAAATAACCAGAACTCAAAGATATCTAATCACCTTTTGTTAGCTGAGAAGGCAGAAACAAAACTGTTTTAACGTTCACAACCTGAGAATAAGATGAGCAGTATATTATATTTAGTGCTCATTATATGTATCTGACACATTTCATTAACAGCTATAGCCTACTGTACTTCAGGAGCTACTCCCTCCAAATACTGATATGAGTCAAAGTTTGACATGAGGCGATCAGCTGATCATTTCTCCAGAGAAGAGCTGCCACCCTACAGTACACAGTCCACTTGTGATTGTACAGTGGTTTATAGAGTGATGTGTCTTCTCACTGGCAGAATAAAGAGAACAGTTGCAGAGAGCACATTAACCAAAGAACAGGCAAACTTTTTATTTGGCCGTAAGGGAATTAACGTTATTTAGCTCCAGCTGATCTAATCTGCTGCCGGTGATGTTTGTCATTTAGTTAGACACACCAATGGTCTGAAAATAAGAAGCTGCTACCAGTGTTTTTTATTGCTCTTTGCTAATGAAAAAAAACGAGTAGACTCGATGAGATTCGTTAGTGCGGGAGCTAAACAAATCTGTGTATTTTGGGGGACCGGATCCAAAATGGAAGTAGCTATCAGACCCCAACCCTCGGAGTGAATAGACCAATCTCTTTTTAACTGAATAGATATTACCCTTTTTCTCTCTCTCTTACATTTACACTCTTCTATCTTTCTCTGAATCTCACTCATTCTATTTCACCTCTTGTTTCTTATCTTCCTCCTCTCAGTCTGTCTGATTGTGTCTCACTGTCTCTCTTGCTTTCCTCCCGTCTCTCTTCTTGGCTTTAGTCGCGTTCCTTCGCTATCTCCAGGTTACCTTCCCTCCTTGTTTCAATGACACTCTGAGTCTTTAACATTCTCACGACCCGCAGCTCAGCAAGGCTCAGAGAACATTGCTCACCATCAGCCTGTGACGACGTGACAGAGCGGCTTCTAATACAGGTTGTCTGTATCAAGAGGCTATGAAGACAGCCATCATGAGCTAGATCAATTCAAGGCTGTCACTGTTGTCAGTGCTGAGCTGCGGAACCAAGTCTGAATCCTATTGCAAGAGGTGGCTGTTAGACAGCTCCTTTCTGCAACAGCAGACTAAACTCAGGTGACAGAAATCCCTTGAAAAGAAAATTCCATGTTTTTTTCCACTTAGGATTATGTAAGCTTGTCAAACTGTGCTCTGTGAGTAAATATCAATTTTTGTCACAACAGAGCTGAGTGAAGTGACGGGTACAAGTACATAAACTTCAAGTCAATTCCATTAGCCCATCATACTGTAGCTAATACTAATAACTACAGCAGCATCTATTACACACCAATGATTGTGATCAACCTACTTATTTTTTGGCAACGTCTGGTGATTTATTTTTACAGCCTTTTTTTTCAGTTTTTAAATAATTTCTTGCCAAACCAAAGAATCTTTTATTTGTGCCTTTTTAAAGTAGTTTCCATATAAAGTATTTAGCTAGACGTAGAGGCTAATTTTGTCAGACTCAACTCAGCTTTCTGAAACTCCTCATGACAAAGCAGAATTTAATGTACTTTAGAGAACAACACAGACTGACTGGTAAACTTACATTGACGGCAAAATTGCCTAAATTTGAACAAACAAATCACTGCATACAAATGTGGATACTCCTTTAGTATTCATGGTGTACTAACACTCCATTCAAGTGGAAATAAAAAGGAAAGAAATGTCTTTCACAAGGCCAGACAATAAAATGTGACATCGTGCTTATTGCAGACAATCAAACATGCTGCCGGTGTGCAAAGAATTTAAAGGTAATGTCATCATATTATTACCAACTTTTGACTCGAGGACATGTCTACCTGCCATCTGTCATAAATGCCCAGAACACTTAGCTCTTATTGGACCATGAACCAGAAGACGCTCTATGTTGTTGTTTTGTTGGTTGAAAGGGGGGCACTTAGTTCTGATGGCCAACTCATTTTCCAAATGGAGGAGAAATTCAGCTTGATTTGATGGACGTTAGACTGTTATTAGATCACAGTGACATCGCTTCAATCCTTGCTTACGTACCTTCAGGGGGGTCACGAGGATTTGTTCAAATGTATCCAAATTGTAATGTACAACATAATACATAAGCAGTGACAGTAATCTGTTCATTAACCTATATGCTCAAATCATTTCATAACTTTTCTAAAGCCTCCACCAAGAGTCTTCCCCCTTTTGTTTTCCCAATTTCTTCCATCAAAGGTCAGGCACTCTCTACCTCTTTATCATTTTTATAATGACTGAAACAAATGATCCAAGGTCAGTCGGCAGCTGTGTCAACAACGCTCTGTCCTTTACATTATCTCAGCTGTATAAAAATCTGACTCCCCCTCTTTAGAGCTGCGCAAGAGATAGTGAGTGTCTTCATTTTCACAACAGCTGTCAAAGTATGTGAAGCTGTGTCACGTTACTTCCTGCGTCGACACTGAACACTGGCTTTGAATAAACAGTAAATCACTACAGCATAATAATGTAATGCTAGGATACAGGGTGTGTGAACGTGTTGCCTATTGGCTGTAATCACAGGTGTTACTCTTAGCAGTCTCAACAGAATTCATGGCCCAGTGCAAGTCTTTTAGAGGTTTGTGCTATAAAATGTGTCTTAATGCCTCTGAGTTAAATTGCAGACCATCTGGAAATGACCTGCTGCACAGGTAGAAGAAGCAAAGCATTCAAACACTGACGAGCAGTTTTAGCAGCAGCAGCAGCAGCCATAAAACCTTGAAATCCTGTGGAATTGCCTCAGAAAACACTACACCAGCAGCAGACATAAGCATTAGTTTTTCTGCCTCGTGGGACCGCGAGTTGATAACACCCCCAGGCCTTTTGAAAAGACTGTTTTTGAGTGTGTTGTAGATCGTGAGGACCAGCAGGTGTCTATCGGACAACGTGAGCGTCCTAACAGCATTGTGCTGTGATAATGCAGTGAGCCCAGAGGAGCAGGCTGTCCTGTGTGTATGTGTGTGTGTGACTGAGGGGACTCTTGATTGCCTAGCAGCAGTAGCTAAGCAAAGTACTTAGAGAGACCTGCAGCCTCTCAGGAGAGGTTAGCACTCTGCGTCGATGACTGCCATGGATGATCCCACCTCCAGCTAAGAGCCCATAACACGCACAAACACGACTAATGCTGTCAGCTGTCGCCCACATAACAAGTTGCATTAGGTTGTTTTTTTTTTTTTTTGAACTGAAAAGGAGAGGCATCCATTTTCAAAATAGACATGGTGAGCTTTTTGTTTTGTTTTAGCACGAATGAAGATTATGACATGAATGAGAGAGAAAGAGAGATTGCTAAGGTGATGAATAGGAGTCAGCAGCATCACCAGTACACTTACAATTACAATGATCTTACAATTACCATGAATTGTAAGATCACCGGGACTGGGATGTATGTATTAAGTCATTTAAGGATCAAATTACACAGTTAATCCAATATTACTGTTTCAGTGTGACTCTCTGTGTGCTGAGCTCCCAGTGTGGGTATAAGTGTGTATAAGTGTTAGTGTGTATATTCCCCTCCTTTTTTTTTTTTTTTTTTTTTAAATGACAGCCAAATAATGAATCATGACATGTCGAACTGTGATAGCGCTGCATTGTGTGTCCGCCTCATTAGTCACCCAATGTGCTGTACCAGGCTGCTCTGCATGCTCAAACACACATATATACACACTCATGCACGCAGTAAAGGTCCAAAGAGGCAACAGAACCATCTCAACATCCAAATCAATGTGGGCATCTACAATAACACATGTCTATGTCTGTGTGTGTACAGGTGTGTGTGTGTGTTTGTGTGTTTCCTGGACTGAAATAATAGTTAATATCCGCGCTAAGTACACAGCAGTGGCCCTTCACTCTATTCAGCTGAGGCTAAGGATCCAAATTTAATTCAATTTAAGCAGTCAATTTAATCTTGCCCTGGGAAGTGGCTGATTAAAATATACTGGTAATCTTATTATGATGGGAATCGGCAGATAAAAGGCTCTCAGTCTGTTTGGAGTCCCAGTTTAGAAACTGAACAATGTTCTGGTGGTCAATCTTGGCTTTTGAATACACATTTTGACTGTTGTGGATCATCAGTTGGTCCCACTCCTGTCCCTTTTAAAGATATATATGAACACCAGTGGAGTGAATTGGTTGTTGGTGTGTCATACTCACTAATGACAGCAGTGTCTCCCTAATCACTGTTTTCATAATTAGTTTTTCACTCAAGTCTGACTCAAAACCAGAAGCTGTGATGTGAGAAATCCGGCCAAGCTGACCTGATTTTAGTGTGAAATGTCAAGCTCTAATATATGCTACAGTGAAGCATAGTCTCTTTCACTCTGGGCTTTTTTGGATCGTGCTTAGATGTGCTTGAGAAACACCAGTGTGCCTAACACATGGTATTCCGTGTGCTTCATACATGCAACCCTGCTTGTGAAGAGAATGTGGAAACAAGTTGAATCCCAAGTCTGATAATCATTTTTTCATAACTCATTTCATCCCTAGAAAGCATTTCTGATGCGTTCCAGTCTCACGATGCTTCCATGTAAAGAGGGACGCCGCCGCTCTTCACACTTTGCATGCAGATGTAATCTGTTCTTACATTTCATACATTCACATTTCTCTTATTTATAACCGCATAAAAATGCAAACTGTGAATATACACATTAATATGCTTGTGTGTCTCTCAGCCAGCACAACTTAAATTACTAATGTACCTTTTCTTCAGTTAGCAGTAGAGTCGGTGCCTTCCAAGCTTTGAGGATATGTTTCCTGTAGTGGGAGGCTGTCAGTACTGAATGAATGCATTCAAGCCATTGTGTTTAAATGAATGAAGCCGAGTTTGAACGAGTCTCAGAGGTGTCTGTGTGTGTGTACGTGTGCAAGCTCAATATAAATTTGCTTTCTATGAATGGTTATCTCAAAGTGTGTGGATAAGTTTAGCCCATTACCCCAGAGCCTTAAACTCCCTTTCCTCTTCTCTCTGTGTTACACCCTCATGCTCCCTCCCTTCCTCTCTCTCTCTGTCTCTCTATCTCTCTGTGTTCTCTGCAATCCTACATCAGCATGCAAATGGCCATTGACTCTCCTGTTTTGAACTTGCTATTCTGAGTGTTTCACAAATGGCAAGAAGTCATTTTAAAATGTTTCGCATCAGAACTCATTCATAAAAACTCATTTTTCACTTACAAAGGGATTCAGTTTGAGGTGTAATTTGATTTACTCAACCTATTTTTTTTTTTTTTTTACCAAAATGTTGATCCTATATTAATGTAACAAAAGTGTTAGCATCATTCTTTGCAAGTTATCTTTAATTGTCCACTCAGAATTGTTTTTGTCACTTTTAAATTCTGGGTATGTTTTTGTGGATACATGTTGTATATGCATATAACGCATGCCCTGGTAGATAATTGCCATTGTGTGTTTTCTTGCACACACATATACACACTATTATGTGTGAAAAACATGAATGCACTCACAGACAGAGTGTGTAAGCTCTTTCCTATACTCTGTGTGTGTATTTGTGTGAGTTTGAGTCATTTGAGTAGTGAGAGAAACATGTTGCAAAAATAAGTAAAGATAGCATGTGAGGTCTCAAACATCTTGACAGATCTTTGATGTTTGTCATGTTGTTGGGAATCACACCAACATGTTCTTTCCTTATTGTTGTTTCACTGTATGTATAGTGCAATGTGTCTCTCTTTCTGCATTTATCTCCCTAACATCTCCTCTCTCTCTCTCTCCTCCTCCTTCTTTTCCTGTCTTTCTGTCCAAGTGTCTAGACATTTCCAGGCTACAAGGTGCTGCTGTATGTAGTCATCTGATAGAAGTATGAGTACAGGGGTTCAAAGCTGCTCCTCTTGCACTTTTATTATTCTGAGAGTCTTGTTCTTTCCACTCCGGGCTAATCTGAATATGCATGTGCACAGTATGTAAATTTTTCTCTCTGTGTCTCAGTGGAAAGTATGTATATGTATGTGGAAACCTTGACTGTAATATGAATCGGCATATCCTGTCCATTTGTGTGTATGCCTCACTGTGCTCTCTCTCTCTCTCTCTCTCTCTCTCTTTCTTCCCCTGACAATGCAACCACAGCAACAACGTTTAGATGTTTACCATTAGAGCCAACATTAGCTCTAAATCATTTTTTAATATCCTGAGCTGACACATTTATTTCAAAAGAAATATTTGTAATATTAGTTTACTGTTATATCTATTCCTCTGTTATTTATTGATTGAGTGGACTCAACCAGGCTCTCATGGAACAAATGACCAAAATCTTACCCCAACTTTAACTTAAACCTAATCATGGTTTAAGTTAACCTAATCATCCAAATAGATGCAAAACTTAAGTAATTGGTTGCTGAATATGCTGATTCATGGAATTCAGCCCTCACTTATGATGCAGTTTTACAAAAGTACATCGGTTCTATCTCTTTACAGCAAACACTAATGTTTGAATTAATTTCCAAACATGATGAAGAGGAATGAAATGAAATCGACAGGTGCAGATTGTAGCTATGCTAGGTGACACACAGCTAACAAACTCCATCCAGCATCCTAATGCATCCAGCAATACATTACACTAGATGTGGTAGATATGATTTCATAAGAAATATATGATGCTACACATTAGATCATTCACAGCCTCCCTGTCATCGTCACACACCTACATGCAGACCAGAAATGTGTCAGATTCGAGACAGACAGCCAGCCAGACACCATAAATGACAGACAGGGTGATGGATGGATGTTGTGATGCTGGGTTAATAGGTACAGTGGACCTGCCTTCTTCCCTTATGGTCTTGTTATCCTGCACAGAACTTACTCAATCTTACAGTAGTCACTGCGTCCCAGTCGAAGTCAGTCAGATGGATCCAATCATGTAATAAAACAGGTCAAATAGGCTTTAAGTATTAGTAAGTTTGAATTGTACATGTGATTACAGATGTAAGATATCTCTGAGTAAGGCATAGCGGCACCTCTGTCTTCTACTGGCCGGGGTTGAATTATAGAACAAATGCATTGTGAACAAACGTGTCAGGTGAAAACTGTCTTGACCCATTTTCTTTTTAGATAAACACATCATGTTGTATGATGACTTGTAGTCTTGATTTGCTTTAGGCTTTGCTTTAGTATCCCTTCTATAACAACTGAGGAAAATAATGGGTCCTGCCATGGTGCCAGCTGGACTCACCTGACACAACACTCATCTTATAAAGACTGATAGACACACAGAGGGAGTGTTGGAGACAATAATAAGGTGAATAGGTGGAGCGGGCCCATTCTTATAGCTTTATTACTTCATTTGCCTGCGTGGCACCAGTCCAGCAGAGCCTGTCAATCAACCTCTGCGGTGGAGTGTGAGCCCTAATATCCGTCAGATGTGTTTCATTCTCCTCCGGGGTGCAAACGCTCAGATGGCCTAGCTTTCCCAGCTGCTATTGCTGCTTCACGCTGCTGAACGCAGAGAGGAAACGGCACTGGGGCAGAATAAGAATGGTAAATAGGGTAATACGTCATATTAATCAAAAGAGGCCATTTGAAATGGGATATGTAAATGTGTGTGCTTTCAGGTTTGACGAATATGCATAGTTTTGTGTGTTGTCTCTGTTTCTAAATGCAAATAGAGTATATATAGTATGCTTTATGTTTGCACTTGTGTATATGTGTGTTTATGTGCATGTGAAGCTATATGGAAAGTACTGCGGGATCTCATGCTGACTGAAGAAATGGCTCCTCTGTGTGTGTGTGTGTGTGTGTGTGTGTGTGTGTGTGTGTGTGTGTGTGTGGCTAAACAAATGCTCATCCTGCAGTTCTGACTGCTTGCCCACATTATTGTTTGTTTGAGACGCTATTGTGGCTGACAAACCACTGGCTGATGTAAAGCAGAGGCCGTATTCCCCTCTGCCTCTTCCTCCATTCTTCTGTCTTTCTCATTGTCACATTCACAGTTAAACAAACACACACGGGTAAAGATGGTTTGAAGATGTACATGTCTACGTGTACACAGACCTGCTTTCTTTGAAACTGCTAAAAGATTAAAGCACCACAAGCTTCACTTTTGTTTTTGATTCATGTAATTTAAGACAATATCTTACTCCCAAATAGGCTGAGTGACCTTTCTGTACAAGGACTCCATGCAGTATGTGCAAGCTTTGTACTTTACCAGGGCATCAGAGGAAGTTAATTTTTGGGGGTTTCTTTTCAGCTGATTATGTAGAACAACTTCAGCAGCGTAAGAAAAACATCATGTACCTTTTTCTGAACAGCCAAAAATAGCATCTGACATTTGTCTTCTATAATTGTACATAAATTCCGAGAGAAAAACCCAGAATATATTGGAAACAAGGTTCAGCATTTATTCTGCATCTCTCATATGAGCAGCTTGTAGGCATTGTTAGCATTTATCATAGAATCACATCATCTGAGTATGTATCTGATTCTGGTCTTATACTCAGTATTTTTAAAGACGTAGGATACATATTCATATAATGTGAGGACTAATTCTGTTGAAATTATTCATATAACTGTCACTTTCTTTCATTCTTTCTTCTGTCATTAGGTGTAAATTTCTACCGTTGGGAGGGGCCTTTGCTGCTCAGTTGCTCATCTTGTATATGATGCACAAAGAAACAGTGTGTAGGTTTGACTAGCCTACCTGTCCCCATGGCTTTTACACTGAGTGTGAAATCAAAAGCACTCGTCAGAGTAGAATTCATCTGCACCACTCTCATTTGTCGCTTGCCGTTATTCCTCATAGCCAACACTAATGCATTAAACATTTACTCTCCCCGTTGTTTCAGTCCTGGAGAACATTAATGTTGTTTGTTGCAGCGTGTACAGTTCACATCCATTAGCATTGTGGGTCTGGCTTATTTGCTGGTGTATTAGTTTAATTTCAATTAGAATTACTGCAGACCCTCATTCCCCAATGACACAGCCCAAGGAAATAATCTGAAACATTAGCTCGGCACTATCGCTCATTCCCCCTTTTCTTGTGGCCCAGGCCTATGAGGGCGCGACGCCTTACCATTCTTCCCTTCATCACTCACTCACTCACTCACTCACTCACTCACTCACTCACAGCGACACACAGGGCAGTATGTGGGTGACCTATTCATCTGTTATACTGCACTGTTCAGAGCAATAGGAAACACATTTCCTGGGAACAAAACATGTTTTTGTTGAAATGGGTAAAATAATATCAAGGTAACTTCTCTGGCAATTTTCCCGGTGAAAAATGTCTTTCCTCTCTTTTCCACTTTTCTTCCATTTCCCATCTAATTTCTTCATTCTTTCTCTCTGACCTTTCTACCTTCTTGTTATCCCTTTATAGCCACTTCTTGCTTGTGTCCTCTGACGTAAAACTCTCTTTTGATCTCTCTGCATTTCTTCCCTTCTTCCATTCATCTTGTTGTGCTTATTTGGGAGTTAGTGAAGTGGAGCAAGAAGGTCTGACATCCAGCATCGACCCAGCCATCCGCCCTCAGAAACATTAAAATGCAAAAGTAGCTGCTCGTTAAAGATTCCTTCGTCTCCTGTTAAATAGAGATCACCACAGCCCTAACCAGAACCCTGACCAGAACCCTAACCAGAACCCTAACCAGAACCCTAATACTGTCAGTCTCACCAGGGCACCTAATGCTTTTCCTCCTGACAGGATTATTTTTCAGTGCGACTGTTAAAAGCGATTCAGCAAAGACTTTTTCCAAAACTTTTTGCACCTGCAGGTGTTTCAAGAGTACTTGCAATATTGAAACTTTCTAGCCCAGGAGCTCTTGAAAGCTGTTGTGGAAGTGTCACTGATTACATATGTGCCACATTACAAAAAGTACATGGTTGCTGTTGTTTGACATAATAATTAGGGTTGTTCATTTTTGGAGTTGTAAAAAAAAGATTGCTTGATATTTTCCCTATTGGATAAGAGGAAATTTGGTACTTCACTTTTTTTAAATTTATTTTTTCTGATGGTGATGGTGGTGGGGTAGCTGAACACTATGCTGCATGTGCAAAAACCATTTCAGCTTCAACTTTTTCCACTAAAAATGCAATTTTTTCAAATTAGTTGCACAGGGGGGAAAAAACCCCCCTAAAACCTTGAGGACAGTGCATAGCAGTAATAACACGAAATATATCAAGCGAGCATAAAACGTTAACCTTGTAAGTTAATTATGCAGCTAAAAGTAATTATTGAATAAAAAGGGTTCTTGCACGGGGTCCTACATAGACAATTACAGCTATAAATATGTAGATTGTTATTTTACAGGTCATTTTCTGACTTGCCCCTGAACAGGATGTCTCCCCCCTTTAATCATTTCTATTTGGGAACGTGTTCTCGTTGGTTCTTACCAAGTGCTGTTCTAAAACAGTAAAACTTTTCAGCCCGGTGTTAAGTTACTCTTTAAAAAAATGTAAGTTAGGCATGATTTTAACTCTCCCTTTGCTCTACTGAAATTATCTACAGAAGAGGCTTTTTTTTGGATGTGTAGCAGTATTTGTTTTTTACTTATGGATCATAAACAAGTTTAAGGTTCTCTATAGCTTCACCTACTTCAGCTACATCAATCCTACTCTGCAGCATGCTCTCTGCCATTAAGCCCGATGAGGGTTAAAGATTGTCTATAAGCATTCATATTTCTCCAGAACACACGGCTGACACTTCTGTCAATGCCTTGATGTTTTAAACTTGAAACACATCCCTCTTTAGAGATAGTACTACGATCTTTTGGCTAAATATTAAGTCTGCTCCTCAAGCTGTTATGTGAAATGTTATCATGTGGCAGGGTGTTGAATTAAAGAAGGACTTCCTGTTTTATTTCTGTAAATTTTCTCCCGGTTTACCCTGGATGTTTTTGAATAAATGTGAAAACAGGAGGTGCAGTGGTGACCAGTTTTTTATCTTATGGAATAGGAATAAAACATTTGATCAAAAAAGAAGAGTTTGTTCAAAGGGGCCTTTGAACTGCCAGGTTTGGCGTGTTCAAAGTTTATGCTGACCAAGATGCACTGGCTCTGTTCCTTCAGAAGTTCTGAGGAGATGTGAACTGTTTTAGATGTTCTTGCTTCTGTATCTGAAGTTTTATCCATCAGCAAATACTAGAGCTCTTGAGTAATAAATAAAAAATAAATGCCATCTTTTTCAGGTTGGCAGATAAAGGGTAAAACGACACCAATGATAGTTGAAGATTTCTCAGCAAAATCTCAATTTTCGTCATATTTGAGTCTTGAGTATATATCAGTAAATATACTGTAAATTTACTTTATTTACAAGAATGCAATCTTGAACTATTTCATAAGAAATCTCTCATCACTGTCTGTTCTTTTCTTCCATGCGTGTGATGTTGTTTTGCGCATAACCATTAAAAAAATCTATTTTTCTTTCTCTTCAGTCTGTGAGATCATTTGGGACAAGCCAGCAGAAACAAATACCTAAAGTTGTTGGTTGGTTGGTTGGTTGGTGTGGCTCTGAACCCACTGAGAGCCAGAGTCTTATGTTTGCAGAGCTGATTGATGGTGTTGGCACATTATTGTGAAAGTCTGTTTGGGGGATGTTTAATAACCCAGTACAACTAATGATGTTGAACACGTACGGTATTATTACGCTTGAGCAACCTCAATTTTGTATGTGTCTTTGAGTATTTCTGTGTGTGTTTGTACCTGTGTGTGTATGTGTGTGCACGCATGTGTGTGAAAGATTGTACTGTGTGTGTGCACTTGTCTTTTTGTCTGTGGTTGACTATGTGTGCGTGTGAGTGAGCGCATATCTGTCTGTGCATGCGTGTTTATGCAATTGGTTATTTGTCTTTCTATGTTAGTACCTGTGCATGTGTGTGTTTTCATATACATTTGTGTGTTTTTGTGTGTACACCATTCTCATCTGCTCTAACGGCCACATTTGCATACATAACCTCATCTAGTGATGGTAGTACTCACTTAGTTTGGTAGCGCACGACACTGTCGAATATTATGTTGGGAAGATACTCTGGATGCACTAAACCGTGACAAAAACAACTGTCAACCATGATGAAATGGGGACTACTTTTTCCATCCTTGCTTAGGCTTTGAATACCAAGCCAGTCGCGTTTAATGTTGTTGCAGAGATATTTATCTAAGCACTTAAGAGGCAGTGGAAGGATAAATGGAACTTGCACAGACCCAAGTTATTGGATAGTATGTCTTTTCCAATGCTATTAGGACTTAATGTAGCGCCATTCAGAGGGAGGAAGGAGGGAATGGAAAGAGCGGTTGATGGAGAGTTGAAGGTAATTGAAAGAAGGAGGGAGAGAAAAAGCGTGACTGCTGAGCAGTGGTGAAAACAAAAGACGGCTACAGAGAATTCCTGTTGTACATATTTTATTTTAGGTGTTTTTTGCTTTTTCATATGGCTTTCGTGAATCAGAGAGACAATATATACGTTCAGTATATTTGGATGTTTGTAACTAAATTCATTTCAGAATTGTTGATGGTCCAATAATCTCCTAACAGTGACATTGAATATATTATGATATACATACATTATTGTATGTTGGGTCAGCTGAGAAAAGAAAACCAACAAAAACTGCAAGTATTTTTTATTCTAATATTTATGTAAAATAAGTTAATTACACATTAGCAGTCAAAATAATTGTGCTACATGAGACCAATTTAGTAAAAAAATTTAAATCATAGTTTTCACTGATATGCACAAGTTAGCATGAAGGTCTTGTATCATTTAAACAGTAATTCATTGATGGTCCCTAAGCGTGAGCACTTGGAGGTGAGCTAAGCGTCCTCTCACTGCCAACACTTGGTGAAACTGAATAAGAAGAAGCTGCTTGAACGTCTGACGAATATCCAACTTAAAACTGACTTCACCGCCGTCGTTTGAGTGCAAGGATTGCAAATCCGCGGGCACGCTTTACAAATCCAAGAGCACGGATTATGAATCCGAGAGCACGCTTTATAAACCGTGAACACAGATTTACACACGGATCTTTTTTTTTTTTCTCAGCTGATCCCGGGGGGGACAACGTAGTATCCAGTTGGCATCTCATTAAAGTATATTTTATACATCTGTCTTTGTAATTAAAAGATAAATGGAAGTGGAATATTTGATAGACAGCTAATGGGGAGTCATTCATTAGCTGTCACTGGAGCAGCACTAGAGTTGTACATGCAATATGGATGGCAGACAAATGAGGCGGATGAAACATGTACATGTTACATGACTATGTATTGCAATTATTAAAACTATTACCTAAATCCCTGTAGCAAAATTTAAAGACATATTGACATAACTATTGATCTCAATACTTTTTAATCACTTGTATTGTCATCTCTATGATGATTTCTGTTACAATTTTCATTACCAGGATTACTGGTGCCACTACCACCATAGTCATCATCACTTTAACGGTTAAAATTTCATCTCCAGTAGCCTCAGCTGCATTATTATAAACAGGATTTACAGTGTGATAGAGAGGTCAAAAAAGAGACGGCTTATCACCCTCTTCCCTCTTTGAAATTTGCTTACTCCGGGCTGCCCTATTGATTTCCTGAGGGGATCCCGCCTGCATTCAAAACTACTTATCCTAAATCCGGGGACACTCCACACCGTCATGCTTGAATCTGACTCCCATGTCAGTGAGATAACCCCCTGGCGCCAGATGAAACCCAAGCGCTGGTCAGCTCACCTGCTGACTTCAGATCAACAGATAACCCTTGATGCCAGGTGAAACCCTAGCGCTGCTTGCCGCTGAGCCTCTGGCCCCGCTGCAGTGACCACACGAGAGCCTGGCTCGCCTGGGGCCCCATCCGCATGCATTATTCACCACAGACAGCAAGGTGTAGTGAAGCCATGGCCCCCGCGACTTATGGTTCATATTACACAGAGGCTACGGAGGGCCTTCCAACCTGTCTTTGCCCTCAGGTCTCAATTTTTTAATAGAGAGCAGGCAGTGAACTCTTCTTAATATTTCTTCTTTATGAAGACCGAAGGGAGACTTGAGAGGATTGCAGAGCAGCAGATAGGAGAGAGGGAATGACCAAGGTTAGCAAGGGGAAATAGTGAAGGAAAATAGTCTTTAAATACTATGAAACTCATATTATCAATCCGTACCATGTCAGGAATTTCAAGAATTACTTAGTGTGTGTACTTTTCCTCAGCCGACCTCATCCTGTGACTTCAGTCGGTGATTGTCGCACATTTTCCTGAATGACTTCCAACAACCGTCAGAGAGGATGTTTGAACATCCTGCATTCACTACGTGTTAAGTTGAGACAATAAATAGAGTAAAAGCAAGAATGCAAGTGTTTTTGTTATAAGCACCTGACTCAAGATACAAAATACCTTGTGGCTACATTGCATTCTGCTCCACTGAGGCTACTGCAAGTGGACAAACTGGTTCCTAGCACATGCTGTTTGATGTATTTATCTGTCTGAATGGTTGTGCATTTTATTCACAGTCCAAGTGCACACACACACACACACACACAAAGACACACACACAGCTGGTTTCAGACGTGGTTATGATACTATTCACCTGGTGATGAACTTTGGCTGGCTGCAGGGCAATTACTTCAACATCCCTGATCCCTAATGAGTTGAAATCAATGTGTGTGCATGCGTGTGAATATCTGTATGACCATCTCTGTGTATGTGCTTATGTTTCAATGCTGGTATATGGTTGTTTGTGTGTGTATGTGTATATGTGTGTTCTTCATGGAGCATAGAAGGAGAAGAGAGTGAAGCCACTCCTCGTTCTAATTGCGTGTGAAACGAGATCCGATTAATGCGCCGTGCCATCCGCGTTTCAGCAAAGCATCTTTTTCCTCAATTTCTACAGAAGAATCTTAAAATGACTTTGACATTTCAATGTGTTTATGTCTAGTCTGTGTAAGTCTGTGCAACATGTTTGTTACAGGATGTCAGTTAGACAGTATGTGTTGTTGTTGCAGTGAAAACTAGGTTACAGATTTTAAAGGAATGCTCAACAGAAAATCCTCTCACTATAAAATACTCACTGCCTGCATGCTTAAAAGGTTCCAACCATTTTCAAAAACCATGCCGTACTTTCTCTACATTGATGAATGGATTTTTTATGAATGGAAATGATTTCTCTATGGTATAAAAATCAGTGCAGTTTTCAACACGGACCCTATTTTCCCATCTTTTTGTGTCTGAGTGACTAATGGGGACAACAATTTTTGAAATTGGTCTAGTATTGAACGAGAGCGCTCCAGCCAGCAGACGCGAAATGGGCTGTAATGTAATCTGAAGGGGCAATAGACAGAAGATGAAGGGAAAATAGGGTCCAGGTTGAAAAATACCAAAGTTTCCCTTTAAGTAACTGCAGAGAATTGACACATGCATCACGGTTGGATTTTCGTCAATGTTACATTATCTTCATGTGCTCATACAGCTGAAAGTTGACTGATAAAACTGTTAGTCTGGACAGTTCAGGTGATGGAAAGTTCAGATGATTTATTGAAGAACAACAAATCGTTTTTTATTTTCATACTGAAACGGTGGTGACCAATGCCTGTCTTGAAGGAACTAATTCAAAAATCTTAAAAATGATGGCATGTATTGGAAAGTCATCAGCAGTAATAGAGACTATACATGATTTGAGGGTGTCTATGTTGGATCACATCAGTGGTGCTTTCAGAGTAAACACTATCACCACCGCTGAGTCATGTGTCAGAGCCCACGTAAGCCGGCTATAAGTTACACCTGGATGCCTCTGCTCCATGCATTATTCTGCTAGTGTAAGCTAGACCACGCCTGTCTTTTGTGTCTATATACTGTATAAAGTACGTCAGCTTGTCTCAAATGACACCATCTCCTTAATTGCTTCATTGTCCTTCCCTTCCTTCACACTAAGCCTCCCCTACTCTGAAGTTTTTTTTTCTGGTGTTGTTTAACACTAGAAACAAGATCAATTTTGAGGGTTAACAAGACATCAGCTGAAAGAGGAAATATATTTATTAGTAGCATTACCTTTTGTCGTAAATATAAAACAACTCTTTGGTATTTAGCTTATCAGTCACAGTGAGGAAAGAAATGTGGATATTTTATTAAGTGACAATCATCCATATGCAGTGTTACATATAAAGCTAAATAGGTTAAAGCAAAACCTCTAAATTACAAACCTTGTCTTATGTAGTCAGTGCTGTGGTTCATTCCAAGTCCCCGTTGGACCCTTTCCCTCTCAGGAAGTGGTCATGCAATACACTTCCTGTCAAAGATCTGGCTTTTAGCGCAGGAGAACAAAGTTGAGTTAGAAAAAACAAAGCTTGTCTTCCCCCTGTAGATGTAAAGAGGAGAGAAATGGGGAAAAAAGATATCATCTAATCTTAATTGAGGTGAGAAGAACGATGAAGGGAAAAGGGATTGATGACAGAGTGAGAGATGGGAGTGATATTTTCTTTTCTTAATTACAAAAAATGAAAAGATATATCAAGGAGTGCATAGACGGTTGAGTGTTGGAGAAGACAGGAAGAAGGCAGGACAATAAGCCTGATTGAGACATGTTTCAAGATTCAAGATTCCTTTATTGTGACATCCCATTATACAATTAAAATTTTTAGGACCTCAGTGATGTGAACGCCGAGGAGCTTGAAGCTGCTGACTGGCTCTACAGCAGACCCATTGATGGCGTTAATGGGGGTCCAGCCTCTCTCCTTTCCCGCTGTTGTCCACCATCAGCTCCTTGGTCTTATCAACGCTCAGTGAGAAGTTGTTCTCCTGGCTCCGCTGTGTCAGGTTGTCTCGTCGTCGTTGGTGTCATGTCACTGGTGAACTTAATTACCAAGTTAGAACTGTGCGTGGCCACGATGGATCCTATGTCTGCTTCCGTGTACTCGTCGATGTCATCATCTGATGAATTGCGGAACATCTCCCAGTCCACGTGATCTGGTCTGTGGTAAAATGGTGGGAAAATACAAGTTGACCTGTGACCTTTAGAAACCACGTGAGAATGTCAGCAGGAGGAGACACTGCTCAGAGACTCCCCCCCCCTTCTCTTCTCCTCTCCTCTCCTCCTGATTTTAGCCAGTATTCCTCCAGGAAGCAGAGAAGAAAGACTTTGATGTTATAACTTTTAGATGAGTCATTTGCCTCTGGGTCTAGAAGTTATGCCACGTCATGTATTGGTTTTTATTTGTGTCTCCACATACAAACATGCACATATATAATGCAATAAGAATTTAAGATGGTTTAAGAGGAATGAATGAGAGAGGGAGAGAGAGAGAGGACTTATCTGGGTTTCTCCACTCGCTTGTCCCGTAATGGAAGGACACTTCTGTCACCGTGACAACCTCACCAGTCTGCGGGATGGAGATAATGGTCGCCACGGAGACAGGTCCTCTAAATCATCTCCAACATCACAAGTCCAATCCCAGTAGTCATTAATCAGGATCCCCGGTCACTGATTGGTTACAAAATAGACAAACAAAGCCCTCTGGGAAATGAAGTTGAGGTAAGAAAGGGAAAGAAGTAAATAATTCAACCTCTTTAATCATGATTTCACATAGATATCAACTGAAGTACATTTAAATACTAACAAACATAATGGAGATTAAATGATTATTAGCTATAGCACAACAGAAAGTCATATTTAGAGGTGGAGTCATTGTCACATTTATATGTCTTCTACTTCGTATTTCTGCACTAACAACATGACAAATGGACTGCTGGCATTTTGTACTTTTTGTCTGATAAATGGAGTATTGATTGGCATCTTGCATCTGTTGATGCGCAGCAAAGTTGAGCCACCTTTTGAATACAACATTAGCACCGATGCTTACACTCTGTGTCCCTCTGAGAGCCGTGTCACAACCCCGGGATGATGAATGGACCTGGAAAGACTATCTGATCCATCGTCTATAGAGCCAGTCGAATAAACCACACGGGGGAAAATGGGCCAGGAGGAGCTGGCACAGGTTGATGTGCCGAATAGAAGATGAAAGCAAACAGGTAACTCCACGTAACGTAATATAAAAGCAAGGCCCTCATGGTTTATTACCTGCACCAAACAAACAGCGTTTCACCTGAGAGATTCACTGGGGTCGATATATCATGTGAGGATTCTTGTTATCTTTGGAAATTAAATGTTGAGGCTCTGTATCGCAGCAGAAGCAATCTACAGTATGTATGTGCACGGAGCTACCTGCTGTACATGAGAAGACGATTTTTCTGGGTGCTAACTTGATTTTAGTTTATACCGCTCGTCAACAAGGATGTTGTAAGTTGTTTTACCTTGTGTGTTTATACTATTTGTGTGTGTGTGTGTGTGTGTGTGTGTGTGTGTGTGTGTAGTCCCATTGTTCCTCACCGCCTCACCTATAGTCTTTTGTCTGAACGGTCACAGTAGAGGAGCGCACATGTGTTTGAGTGGGTGTATTTTCCCAGGTAAAGCCAGCTGGAACTGTAAGATCACTTAAATATAGCCACAAGCAGTAATTATCACACGATTCGACATTTTTAGAGCAGAAGACCAGATGCAGATGACTTGAGAGATTAAAACGATGGGAGAATTTTGACTCTAGGCCAAGCCGTTTCCAAGATAATTGCGAGGACGTAAGCTTGATTATTACAGTGTCACCCTGAGGTCAATGAGTGTCATATGTGCTGAGTAGTTGGTGGACTTTGCAACCCGCCTGCCAATTTGTGGTGTTCCTACATCTTATGGTTTTTGCTGTACAAACACTTTTTAGCAGAGAAAAATAATGATAAAAAAATACACTTTCACAGGATCACAATAGGCAACCTTCAAATTAATGACCTTATATATATATATATATATATATATATATATATATATATATATATATATATATATATATATATATGTATATATATATATATATATATATATATATATATATATATATGTATATGTATATATATATATATATAATATAACCTTATTATGACCTCAATAAGCACTTGACACATTTGTACACTGGGCCTTCATATTCCCAGAAAAGATGACTTACTGACTGCACCACTGGGAGGACAAGGTTTCTACACACCTTTTCACTATTTCAGGCAATGACATCATATGTGCAAAACAGGAGTATTTTTGTCTATTTAAACTTAAAACTTACAACAGTCAAAATGTTGGTGAGACAATTCTGAAAAAAATCACACATCATTCTGCTGATTTCAGGTGTATTGTCAAAGATTTTGGTGAAATTTGTTAGAAAATTGGATGAAAGAGAATTACACAGCAATAATGTGAATATCACAAGCACATAATTTGACAAACATACATTGTACAACTTTCAAACTACAAGAGTTCACAATGGATGCACAGAATCAGGAGGATGCACACACCTTGGTGCCAGGCTGGATTTGAACAGATGACCTTTCAGTTATGGGGCATGAGTTTAGATCACCATCACTTCTCCTCACATGGTCTCCTTGCATCTCCCCATGTGGGAGGGACTAAGACGCAAGAAAAAGACGCAAGTGAAGGAAACGTGAATGCAATTTAAAAGGGATGTACCCAAAAAGAGAGAGATAACTGTATCTTAATTCAGGGACGGCATCCTTCAAAGGACGCAGTCTACAAAGGCTCGTCCTTCATAGACCACGAAGGCCGGAACCGAGCGTCGTTAAATTAGACGGTCTGGTCTACGGAGGATTTCCAGCTGCATCGCCAGCTGCTCCCGCCCTCACCCATGCGTCACGAAGCGCCGCTCCTGTCGCCTAGCAACCTTGACAGCTGCAGTTGACAATCGGGACACAGTTAGTAGACATTGAGCCAGAAATTTTAATTTTATTACCGTGGCAGCCCATCCAAGTCCAGCAGCACCACCAGGCACTCCCTGCTCAGCTGAGCCAAAATATACATAAACACATTTTCCAAGGCCTCACATTTATAACATTGAATTGAAGACTTTTAAGGAGCTGCAGACACCCTGTTATTCCACTTATGTACTTTATTTATGTTGTAAATAGTTGTAAAACCCACTGTAAATGAAATAAACTATTTTTCAACCAATCTCTCGAGTAGAGAGATGAGCCTATCCGTTCTCTCTCTGCTCTGCTGGACTGTACCATGAGAAAATAATCAAAGCTCCTCTAACACTTTTTTCTTACACAAAATGACAGAGAGATGCAGTAAATTGTTATTATGTCTAGAATGTAGCTATAATAAAACTCTTAACTGTTATTTAGCTTAATAAAATAAAATGAAATTTAATATAAACTGATTTGTTTCCTTTAATATATTTATATTTATGTAAATGTGCTGATATCTGTACACATAGAGCCCCAGAGGCAGTCTTCTTCTGTCCAGTACAAACATGAAGCTTCAATTTACATTCAGACAAACTAATGTAGCAGCTACAAGTATTAGATTTCATCTGTGAGACCGACATTTATCTTCCAAAAGGAATTACATCATATATCAAAATGCTGCAGCGACATCAGAGCCAGCGGGGAATTTCCAAAGAGCTGCACAGATCAGTTCATCAGATCATGTTCTCCCCCCACATGGATGTTGACCAGCTGATCATCTCAGGAGTCGGGTGGTTAGCAGCTGAGATGACGGGCTGGTCTCACTGGGTCAGAGGCTCCTCACATCTCTGGAAACGTTGGAGCAGAAATACAAACAGGTGTTATTTGGATCAACTGACCACATATTGGGAATCTAAATGGTTACTTTCTTGCCTGACAAAATCATTAAACTGAATTAAGTGACATATTAACAGCCCTACAGCAACTCAAAATCTTCTTTGCCTTTGCTGCTGCCGGTTGGTGCGAAATGCATTCTGGGATAGGTTGGGCCGCAATGGATTCATCCATTGGATCCTCCAAATTCGGGGAAAAAAAGGCCACATTTCTCAGCCATATTTGAAAGAGCCTTCGAAATGAGATAGCCTTGGTCACGCTGCTGGGACGCATTTGGTCTTCAAATGCAGCCTTCGAAGGATGCAGCCCCTAAATTGAGACATAGCTGATGTCACAAAACTTAAAAAGTTGATAACAATTTAACTGAGGATACAATTCTGAAACAAATCACACATCTACTGGCTTTTCTCGAGTGTATTGTCAAGTATTTTGGTGAAATTTGTTTAAAAATGAGATGAAATAGAAAATGTGCATACAGTACAAATTACAGCAAGATATTGAATATCACTGCTGACTCACTGTTTGACCGATCTGAACACCATTTGAAACACTTAAATTCAGCTCTGTAGGACGTGACTTATTTTAATTTTTTGAAATTTGGAATGTGAAATGTCTAGAAATTTACATTTGTTGTAACAAGCCACGCTCAATTTAATCAATCATGTAGCTGATTACGAGATATAAACTTTTTGAATTTGTGGTGCCCCCTAGTGGCAGAATATCCCAGGACTGTGTAGCGAAGCTCAGACCTAGCATCCGAACACGTCCACCAAGTTTAGTAAGCCGACTTTGATTTATGAGCATTTGTGTAAAATTGAGCTTAAAGACACAGGTCTAAAAAATGTATAATTTCAAAACAGATTGATGTATCGAAATTGCTAATAACTTTAGATTAGCAAAGTCTGTAGATGATCCTGACAAAGTTTCGCGACGATTGGCCCAGTGGTTTCACAGCAGAGGTTCATTGACCAAAAAGAAAAAGAAGAAGAGGAAGAAAAGGAAGAGGAAAAGAAGAGGAAGGAAGAATAATGAGAACAAAAACAATGAGGCTCCAGCAGTGAGCTTCGCTGCTTGGACCCCTAATTAGTCAACACTCAGCCTCTCTGTCCCTCTCTCTCTCTCTCTCTCTCTCTCTCTCTCTTTCTCTATGAAATGTTCTAGACACACACATACTCTACCCCTCAGGCCCTGTAATTAGGCCTTTCTGTCCTACAGCAGTAAATACACACACACACACACACACACACACACTCAACTCTCTGCAAGAACCTTCTTAAGTACTCTTTCTTCTGACATTTGTTCTCTTTTCTCTCCGTCTGACTACTCCTCCTCCCGTCTCCTTCCTGCTTATATCGTTTTTTTCATTCATCAATGAAAATACAGTTAAAAGAAACTATTACAAGATACTGATCTTATAATTATGACAGTTTTTGGTAATTATGAGCTAGTTTACTCATAATTATGAAATACAGAGTCTTAATTATGAGACATGGAAGCCATGATTATGATAAATGGAATGTGCTTCTATAGCTTTCTTTAATATAATACTGTATGTCTATTGTGTTCTTTTTCATTATCTCTATTTCTTCTGTTTCTCCCTCGAAGTTTTTAAGTTTGTAACCCTTCTCATGATTATTTTTTTCCACACCTTTACCTCCACAAGGTAACTTTGCACAGCTGCAGTCTTAAACGGCAGTGGGAAGTAACTTTTTGAAGTTTATAGCTTACATTGCCCAGAAAAAGTCTCTCAATCTCTTTTGATGCAGGCTGAAAAGATTGGTGTTTCTTTCATGGAAATCTCATCTAATGCAGCTTTCGTTATAAATCAAATCCCTTTGTGCAACTTTTTAATGATTTCATTTAATTTTTATTTCCCCCTTATTGTTCTCTGTTCTTTGAAAATCATCCATCCCCATATTCATAAACACTGGTTCAGCTTCTCCGCATCTTAAGTAAATAAAGAATTAGTTTAATTAAAATAAGACGTCCCCTTCAGGTCATTTGCTCCATTAAGGAGGAATGTTGTGACTGCTTCTCTAGTGTCTAATAAAGTGTAACATCATTAAGATAAAATGGATTTTCCTCTCCATCTAAAAACAAAAATTTGTTCTGATTTTATGGAAGACTCTCTCCTCCTCCCTCACTCTCTCTCTCTCATACACACACACACTGCTGGCTGCTGGCTCTTCCTCCGTCTGTTGGTCACACACTGTCACCTGGTCACTCCAATATAGTCTGGACTTTAAACACACACACACACAGAGAAAGACAGTCACACACGCGTTCCTCAGTCTGGAAGGAGAGATTATACACACTCTGGCTACACGTCACTGAGCTCCAGTTTAGAGTTATGATGTTTATTCAGTCTTTCACACACATCAACTCACACACCTGATTTGGTATGAACACACTGTCACTTTGACAGATAATGCCATCCCCGTCCACCGTGCCCCATGGCAGCCATTACTGCCTGGCTTTTCCAAACAATCGAACTTGGTGAACTTGGCGTAGCGTGCATTGACTGTCAGCATGTTTGTGTTGCACCCATTGAGATGTTGCTTCAACCCAGAACATCACTCGGCCAGTTGTTTTTACTCCCTCGTTGTACTTTAAAGGATCAAACCACTTTAACACCTGTGTGCTAAACATCATTTGACAGAGTGAAACAAGGAATTCGGATTCATGTAATTTATTGTTCTTTATTAGCAGTGCAGTAAGGAAATCGGCATATCCCACATCACTACGGTCTCCGCTGAACTGCTCGCTCTTTACTATAGAACAGACAGACCCATTTCTGTGAGCCGGTGTTCTAAATTGCAGTGAGGAATAAGGACAATCCATCTTTACGTACTACATTAAATGAATGTGAAGATATGTGTAAAGCCTAGGAGAAGCACGTCCTGAATTTTGATTCCTAGTCTCCGTTCTGCTTTGGACTCAGGGGGATTTGACCCTCAGTAAAAAGATACGGACCTGTCATATCTGAGTTGTGTGCCATGAAGCAAACACACCAGCAAGAGCCATCTAATCCACGACTAGCTAAAAGTTTCTGGTAACATTTTATACCAAACCCTCCGAAGTTTACCGTAAATTCACAACAAAACGAAGCATTGAAGGACATCAGAGTGCTTTTATTTGTGTCCGACGCATCGCTGTCACTGAATCTTGGCGACCTATCAAAGGACTTTTTTAACTGCCATACTAAAAGAGTTTGCCAGTATTGTCTCTCTCTCTGTGTCCGCTTATGCCAAATATGAGCTGGAGGAGCACCACGCCTTTAAGAGGCAGCAAACACTTAATATGAAATATAAATAAACATGTTCCGTTCAACACACTTGAACTCCTCCATCCTATCAACAGTTGGTGGTCTGAGTACTAAAGTAATAGATTATAAGAACCATCATTTTTATAATCTGATTATGGAAGAGAGGTGACTAATCCACTACTAATGGAAAAATCTAATCAAATCATATATGAGCTATGATTAGTAGGCTCAATTAATCTGTTTGAAGGATAAAACACATTAGATCGTAAGGCCATAAGTACTGATATCATTTAGCACTGAATAATGGGACACATTAGCAATAGAAGATAATAATAATCATACCATTCAATTCAGAGTGCATACAGAGGGCAGAGTGACTTCCTGAATGCATATTTTATAGTCTTGAGACAGAACAAAGTCATTTTTTTGTATTTTTTTTACAGTTTGCAATCCAGTTTAGAGGAAAAGTAAGTAAGTCAACAAATTCCATGAAAAGACAGCTGCACTTGATGCATTGTGAATATATAAGATTCACATTTATGACCAGAGATGACAATTCCTGGACTTATTTTAGATTCTACAGTTGGTAGGAGAGACACTCAAACATCCTGGCTTCCTGCATGTTCACTGTGACTCTGTGTGTGTGTGTGTGTGTGTGTGTGTGTGTGTGTGTGTGTGTGTGTGTGTGTGTGTGTGTGTGTGTGTGTGTGTGTGTGTGTGTGTGTCCTGCCCTCCTGAGTTTCCAGCTGATTAGAGCAGTCTAGCGGTGAGCTAATCCAGCTCTCATGCTCTAGCAGCGGGCCTCGGGGAGCAGAGGGGGAGACACTTGATCGATCTCCCTGCCCGTCGGACCACGTGAGAGGTCGGCCATGTCACACCTCAAGGTGACTGGAGCACACATAATCACACACACACGCGCACACACGCGCGCTGGAGGAACACAGAGTGCATATGGAAGTGCTTGTGAACTCTAAACATTCACACACGAGCATGCACCCACATCTACGTAGGCTTATAGAAAACACACACACACACCCACACACACTTAATTACGCCCTCATTCCTGTATGCAGTCTACCAAAATGATCAGTCTAATAGGTCAGGCCTTGAATCGAGCCTTTAATTAAGACTCTCCACAGCCTTTGGTCCTGCACTTTAATCTTCTTCACTTCATTACATTAGCAGTGAATAAACAGCCGTGTCAGAGATGTGACTTTGCTTATGTAAAATCTGAAATTATTAGAAAACACAACTCACATTTATTTTCTATCTCACAAACAGATTGAACCGGGTGTGTTTCGGTTTAACGGTCCCCATCTCTCCATGTACTCCTAGTATCAAACACTTCCCCACCTTTCTCCTCCCTCTCACTAATCTTTTTCTCTTCTCAAATAAAGGTCATCTCTCTGCCAGGTGTAACTACAAAGAGTGCGAAAGCAGAGAAGGCCATAGAGCAAGACACTTTCTCAGAGGAAGCTAGAGGTTAACATAACCATCAGTTGCAACTGTTGTGTGTGTGTGTGTGTGTGTGGCATCCCAGCTGGAACAGCCTCATAATCCATCTTGGTTTGAAGGCGGGTTGAAGACTGAAGAGGGATGACGGAGCAGGCAGCCGAGATGTTAATACGTACAGAGAGAGAACGCAGGAAAAGGGAGATCAGAACATAAACAGTGTGTATGTGACTGTTGACCTTGGATTGGCCTAGTGTGTTCTGACTAAGCAGTGTAATGAGAAGGCACCATGTTGACATGCTGGTAATTACTGTACGTTGAACACCTGAGGCCCAATGCACCCTGGGGACTGTATAGAGATGTGATTATAGTATGCACAGTCAAACATATACATGAGCTTAAACGTATGCATGCAAGCAGGTCGGCCAATCATATCGTGCTACTTACAAAATTAGAGATGGACAGAGAAGAAGTGAGAGGGACTGTTTTTTGTATGGGTGACACAGTATGAAAGTGAGTGTACGTTACAGCTGCCAGATGGTCATAGATGTTTGGTATATCTGTATACATGTGCATTTGTGTGTAAAGCCCCTGTCAGACCTCTAGGCCTAGTAGAGCCAGCATTTATCCAGCTGTGGCAGATCGTCAGCCAGCATCTGCTAATGGCAGGCCTGGTTATAATTAGGAAAGCCATTAACACTCCTTCATTATTCAATTGGTTTGAATTTATGTCCCTCTCCGTGCACTCTCCATCTCTCTCTCTCTCTCTCTCTCTGTTGCGGTCTTGCCTTATCTTCCTCCCTCACTTTCTTTCTTGTTTACATGTTTAACACACTCTGTCTGCTCGGCGGCCGACAGTGGAATACTGTGTTTGTACGTGACAGCAAACAGATGTGAACGTGTGATAGTGTGAACGCCAAGCAGGTTGCCGCTTGAAAAGAGCAGCCATGTTTAGACACCCTTGTCCGTCTGAATAAAGGTTCAAATGAAAGAAAACGATCCATCTGCTCCGAGTTTTCTTGGATACGATACAGGAGCGTCTCATCCGCGCCGACGATCTCGATGGGAGGCGAGCCTCGTTAAAGTATCCCTCCTTTTTCATGCCGTCCTTCCTCACTCTTTTATCTCTTTAACTTTTAAGTGGTTCTTAGTTTTGACTCCTCTCTTCCTGCCTCTCCTTCACTCTTTACCTCTTTCCTACAGCCTCCTTCTCTCCTCTCACTCTCACTTGATTTCGATCTGCTTTCTGCCTTGTTATCTGTGTTTCTCCTTCCTTCTCCTTTACTCTCTCCTTCTGCCCTTCATCCTATCCATCCCTCTATCCGTTCTCTCTTCACTGCCTCTCTCCTTCTCTCTCTGTCTACTATCTTTCTTGCTCATATTTGTCTCTCTCAAACTCTTTCCCCTTCCTCTCTGACAGCATTTTTTTTGTTCTCCCTCTCTCCTCTTCCTTTGCTTCTGACTTCCGTCTCCTGATGTAAACCCCTGACTGTTTCCAATTAGTTGATTATTTTGCCTGGGATGATTCATTTATTGACTCAAAGCAGTGTGTGTGTGAACCTCCAGGCCACCAGTTTAATTGATGATAATGGATGCTGTGATGTTGTAAATGAAGCAACAAGCAGCTGATAGGCAAAATGTTATTGCTGTTAATGGTAGGATATCTGTCTACCCTCTCACGCTCTCTCTCTCTCTCTCTCTCTCTCTCTCTCTCTCTCTCTCTTCTTCGAAACTTCTTCTGTAGTCTCTCATCTTTATTTCCAGCCAATTCAATACTCGCTATCTCGTTATCTCTATCTGCCTTCATTTTCTTTTCGATGGTATTCTGCACATTGCTTACTTGGCAGTACTTAAATTCATTCTAAGTTGATTATTCTGAGTTGTTCTCATCTTCTCCGTGTTCAACAATTGAAGACTAAATCATAAAATCTGAACAAAATTAAACAAAAGAAAATGCCTAACATTACCATGAATGAAGGCAATCTAAATCATTTTTTCTTAGTCTGTTTCAAGATGTTGCCAAAATTAAATTAAAATGCAAAATTCGCTCAAGATAATCCCCAATTCCACTTCTCTAATCAAGGAGGTTGAGGCATGAATCATTTCAAAATATAATTTTTGTTGTTTCATTCACGCTACAGGTTTGACATTACATTCAATCAGACTGAATATTAGGATCTGGACCTCCCTACTTCCATATATCCAGGTAAAGCCTGCCAAACTGCTCTTCTAAAAGCAAGCAATGAGAGATTTCAACCACTGACAGGTCTCTCTCAGTGAGATTTCCCCTTTGAAGCCTGGCAGTCCTCAATCAAAGCAGCCGCTGGGAAAAAGGTCACTTTTATAGGTCATGTCAAAAGAATGACTAGACAATGTGCCATTTCAGAAGATAATTCACTTTGCCTGGTTGCTGAGAGCCCTGCGTTTTGCAGTAATCAGGACAGTTTTTAATTCACGGCCATGGCAATGATGTTATCTGATGTATCTTGGAACAGAGGAAATGGAATTGCATTGTGGACAGTGAGATAAGGGCCCTCAGAAGGGTTTTATCTCACCGTCTTAATCAGCGGCCTCTGGTGGGGCCCTGTCTGGCTTGGATGAGTCCTGAACACATCCACAATTGTACTTCTGACTCAGCACAGGCTGGACTAATGGTTTGTTTACACTGTAGCCTTGCTCTGCATGGTTACATTAGGCCTGTCACGATACCTATTTTTGTTGGATGATATTTTGTCCTTTTGTTGGACATATTTTGTTACTCACCAGGGCAACATGAGTGGGGGGGGAGACAAAAACGCTGAGCCGCCATCACGGGCTGGAACGGAGTTATTTACGGTTAATGCCATATGAAGGCCAAGGAAGAACAGGCCTCACGAGCAGTCTTCCGCTTTTTTAAATTTTAAAAGCAGGAGTGAAAACTGGATTTATCAAAATGCTGGAAGTTCCAGGAATCAACCTGCTGAAACAAGTAGACAGATTATTTGCCTCAAATAGATAGACCACACATGTTGGCTAAAATGTCGGTGACATTCTCATGTCAACAAACACACATGTAAATACAACGGGCAATATCGAGGTCAGCAAAAATGACCAAGGTCATCTCCATATGTCATACGATAAGTCGATAACATAATTATTGTGACAGGCCTGTGGGTTACATCTTGATAATATGTGCTAGATATGTGATACTGGATTGAATCTTTTTACAGCTCGTGCGGTACGTTGTGACACGCTGTATCTTCAGACATCGATCAGAGATTATTGAACACTCTTCACTGTAGTCACATGGTGCTACAGAGATATAATTAGCAGCCTTTGCAATTCTATCTCATCTCATAGACCGTCTAGTTGACTTTCATCTCTTTTAAAAAGAATACAGTAATATTAGGCTGCTTAGCTTACTATGCTTACATTTTCCCCTTTTTATTTTGCCTAATTAGATCAATCAGAAGGGTAGCCCAACAGATTATAAACTAATCATAATTTTCTATGAAAAAAGCTGCATGATATGAGAAAATAAAGAGTTGTGGAAATGTTTTCTTATCTACACAATTGATCATCTGACAGCCCCCTAAAGAACCTTAATGTTTTTGTCCTTCAGTCATAAAATCTACACAGAGCTTAGATCATTATATAGGCCTACTGTAGGTTACAATACTGTATCTTGTTTTACAGTTAGTCGCTCCAGTTGCATTTAGCTTATGAAGATATGAGACATAAAGCGGGAAAAAACCAACTATACATCCACTGAATCTCCTGAACCAAAAAAGAGTTTGGCTTGACTGAACAGGGTTGGGTTGTGTGGGCTGAGATTCAGGTCAGTCAAAGATAGATAGGAAGTGTGTGTTTGTGTGCGAGCATGCATATATGTGTGTTTCCTCTCGTACTGTGCTCGTATATTGAGGTGTATTGGTGCGCACACGCGCGTAAGACTGACTTTCTGATTGATGACATTAGGCTTGCATTTAATATGGCTGCCACCAGAACTCAATAGACACCCTGCTTAATTAATAGGACACAGAGCCACTCCATTCATTCTTAATGCCAGCTTTCCAATAGATCTCAACGTAATGGCTCCACAGTGTAGCCCAGAGGGCGGGGGATTGTGTGCCAGGGGTCATTCATCAATGACACTGGACAGCCCCACTCGGCAACAAGAATAACGTTCTTTGACTTGGATGCTTAGAGTTTTTAAAATGTCTCTCTCTTGTTTATTTTAATTTCTCATCTGCTTTCATCTCCCTCCCCGCCCCTCGCCTCTCGCCCCATCTCTCTCTCCCTCTCACTTACTGGCCTACTCTTGTGGGAATTTTGCATTCCACTTAACATAGACATGCAACACACACACACACACGTCATGTCTTACATACCTACATGTTAATTCTCTCTCACTATCTTTAATCCATGGGTACAGAATCAATCAGCAGACTAACACATGACGGATCAACTGTTGTTTCTCTGCATAGTTGCAACAGTTGATGTAGTAGTGAAAGCGTTTATTGTCATATGCACAGTTAAAGTTTTCCTTTGCCTTCCAAATAAAGAAAATACTAAATAAAAAAAGAAAAGAAAATAGCAAAGTGAAGCTTCCTGTATGGTGAGGTGGGTTGGGGAGGTGGGTTGGGGAGGTGGGTTGGGCCAGGGGCAGTGGAATGGATCTGTTGATTAGACTGATGGACTGAGGGATAAAAGCTGTCCCTTAGCCTAGAGGTCCCACATTTCACACTGCTGTACCTCCTGCCTGACATCAGTTGAGTAGGTGGTCCTTCACTGTGGCTCGGCGGGACACACTGTGTACACACACTGCTAAAAGAATGTGGCCATATGAGGCCCAGACCACCTCTGAATGTGGTCTTAGCCATTGGATCTCAATGTGTCCTCAATGTGTCTTGGGTGCATTCACACCTGTACATAAAGCTGTCCACTTGAGATCACCCAAGATGCATTTTAATGCTAGCAGTGAACAGGACACACACACACACACACCTCAAGTCTGATCCTCCATGACAGGTTATTGACCCAAGAATGAGTGAGGATGTTTTTTAGTTTGGGTGCGGCCCCCCTCTCTCTCTCTCTTTCTGTGTGTGTATGTGTTTGTGTGTAGTGATTTGGTTGACATTGGTTCTTCTGAGAATTATTGTAGGTTTCGGGTCCCATTGTGTTGTGCGCTTGCTGCTCCATCTCTCATCTCGTCCTCCTTGAATAATGATGCGGTCAAATATTTCCCCGGCTGTCACCGTGAAACCCTGATTGGCCATCAGGAAGAAGAAAGCGGAGCACACAGGAACAGAAATGACTTCTCACTGCACACAGCGAGTTTTTTAGTTGAGCAAGACCGAATATCTAACGGGCCAGTCATTTCTAAAAGTTCAAATTCTCCTGAAATAACGTGGTGCTTTGTTGATGATATCACCACTGATATGGGTTATGTATGAAGAAGTAGCTGCCAGTACTTTCACTGTCAGACAACAGATGCTTCGAAAGCTCTTCATTATACAGCTCATTATCCAAATATGGGTGTGTGGTTTTTTTTTCTAGCCCAGACTCATCTTTGGACTGTTTACAATGATGGTGCTGATGTTCTGCTGATACACTAGTAATGACTGAAAGACTAAACAGACCTAGACAAATGCAGACAGACTTGCCGGCACACGCAAATACAAACATGATATCTTATGCTGGAGAAACACGCATTCATCTATTACTGAGTGGAAAATAATAAACGTCAATGTAATGGAAAATGTGATTCATAGCTGTTGGAGCCGGCCTCAAAGTCATTCAGAAGACATTTTTCCTTTTATCCATTTTATGAACATCAGTAACTTAACGTATCTGAGACTGATGTGCAAGTTATTGTCTCTACATGAGCTCTTAGATAAATGCTCACTTTGTCTGTCTCAGATTTGTTTAAGGCGGAAGTGCACATAAATGTATCAAACAACAAACATTACATTAAAGCTGCAAGCAGCGTTGAACGGGCACTCGCACCCTTGCGCACGTCGGGTCGCGGCGCAATCGAAGGGCTTCTGTGAGGGGCATGTAGATGTCTTCGGACCCGGGCTGTTTTCAGACAGTGCAAGAAGGAGATGAATATCACTTCCTTTGTCCACTATTTTGCCCGCTGTTGGGGCTGCTTTACTGAAATTTCTTAGGGGGCGCTATTCAGCCAGTTTGCATCACTGATGGAATATTGTCATGTACACGCGTTAAGGCCAGGAGTCTTAACAACCATGTAAAGTTTGGTGCAGATTGGAGCATTTACAATAAAGTTATAGCAACTTCCTTTGTCATGGCGAAACATCAAATCTCATTTGTGTGAGGATCAGAATTTTCTGCAGGGTGAGACATGTCTGCCTTGCTCACACCTCTGTCATAAAAATCATGCAAGTTTTGTGCCCATTCACTTGAATTTCAATTAGTAAATTGAAAACCCTTGATGAGTTTGTGTGTAAAACAAATTAATTTCCTAATTTTCATCAAGTCTATTTTTAGGAATATAAAGACTTTTAACATGGGATGCACGACATTAGATTTTTGCTGATATCCGATACGCTGATATTTCCAACTCATTGTGGACGATTGATGCCGATATATGCACATATTTTTACCAGCTGGCTGAGGAGGCTATTATGCATGCAAACCCATCAAGAAAGACAATATATGAAGGAAGAACTTAGGAAGACTGGAGTTCAGTAGCTCAGCATTAAAGTTCTTCCCTCATATAGGCTATAGTCTTTCTTGATCATTAGTACAATATATGATTGCATGTGTAATAGTCTCCTCAGCCAAGTGTAAAAATATGTGCATATATCAACATCGGCAACTGGCAAAAATGACAGTCAAAAAGTGATCATGTTAAATAATCAAGATCTCAATATTGAACAAAAATAATTGTGATTATGATTTTTGCCATAACTGAGCAACCCTAAAAACAACATAAATTGTGATTTACATACACACACACACACACACACACACACACACACACACACACACAAAGAGTTTAAATATGTATGTGATAAATTGTAAATATGTATGTAATGAATTGTTTTCTTTAAGAGACTGTTACTTGAACATTTTTCAGTGTGCTCCTAAAGTTATATGTGTGCTCCTAATTTTTTTCATTTAGGAGCACATGTACTCCTTGAAAAAAAAGTAAGGATTGAACACTGCTGTCAGATGTGTAGAAACACTAAGTTGGTGGAGTGTGGCCAGTCCAAGGGCTTCTGTCACAGGCAGTAGATGTTTACTTGTGTTGACTTTGGCCAAATCCTCCATAAAAATCACATTTTTTTGTAGGAATTTTCGTCGCGAACCCATTGATACAGGTTTGAAAGTGGTCAGACTTATATTTTAGACGTAAGACGACCCAGTTTGGCACAAAGTCCATGCCCAGAGATTGCCTCCCCATTGGTTTACATTGTGAGGTGTGATGTCGCACTCCAACTTTCAGGGCTTACTAGATCTAAACCGTTCGAGTTATTACAAAGTTTTTAATAACTTTTGTTCAGCACAGTGTGATAAGTCATGTATTAAAGTTTGAAGCCGATACCATTAACGCCCTAGGAGGAGATAGCGTTTATTCAAGGTCGAAAATTGGCACAAAATCGTACTTTGATGAGCACACTGTGGACTTCCTGTTGGACTTAGGTCAGGGGTGTCAGTGTACGATTTGTAGGTCTTGATGAGACAAATAATTGAGTTTTGGTTTGATCTCTCTATGACATTCCTACGGGCTGTGGCCGCCATTTTAGATACATAGGTGGCGCTATAGAGCACATTTTAGCACATTGGGGGATCGTTTTTACATTTTATCGTATTTTTCAAGAGATCTGATATGCGTGCCAAATTTGGTGAGTTTTTGAGCATGTTTAGGGGGTCAAATTTAGGTCTGAAGTGGCGAGATAATAAAGTAAGAAAGAAAGAAAGACAGACAGAAAGAAAGAAAGAAACAGAACAGATACAAGAGGATCTTCACCCCTTTGGGGCTCAGGCCTTAAAGAAAGAAAGAAAGAAAGTAAGAAACAGAACAGATACAAGAGGGTCTTCGCCCCTTTGGGGCTCAGGCCCTAACAATAGGGTCCTCGCCCTTAGGCGAGGACTACTGTTTTACAGTAGTAAAATGAGGTCCTGTGCCTTCTGGGCTCAGTCCCTAATAATGTCCCTAACAGCCCCTCATAACTCTATGCTCAGGCCTTAATAAATAATGGTGTGATGGAAAAGCAAAGCTCTGAACAACTGTCCATCAGTCAGGTGAATCATCCTGAACTTCTGTGAATTCAAAATAGTTAAAAGAAAACTAACAAATATGTCATCATTCAATCAGGAATAAAAAAGCCCTCAGCCATTAAACTGTATATGATACACTGAAGACAGTTATAAAGTGAAGTCAGTGGCTTTCAATATGCTGTTTCTCATGCTTTGACTTTCCTGTGTTTCTAACCACAACCAGTGCAACATTTTATCTCAGCAGCCGCAGGTGAACAGAAAGAGAAACTAAATCTTCTTTGCTTTCCAGCACATTCACACACACCCATGTGTTACTCAAGCATGTTTCATTGAAATTACCTCCCCATGACTGTAATAAGAGAAGTAAGATCAATGGATGCAACACCCTGGCAGCCTGTTTATAAAGATTATTGCTTTGCTTCCTCTGTTTCTCTAGTTTTTCTTCTTTGTGTCTGAGTCTCTCAGAGCTTTGCAGAGCGTGTTGTCAGGCGTGACTTCCTGTCCAACTAAACCACAGAGGAAATAAGAGCTTGTTTGACAAGAACTAGTCCTGCGCAGATTACTGGAAAGCACGTGACAATACATGCATGTTGGAACTATAATATGCATGCATTGTCACGTATTCAGTTTTTAGAGTGAGGCGCCACAGCTTCTCTCCACCAACCAGAAAATGAATATACAGTTCTGAAAGTCTATGTCATAGATCATACAATCATACTTTGAAATTGAGATTGCGGACTTCCTGTTGGATTTAGGTCAGGGGTGTCAGCGTATGATTTGTAGGTCTTGATGAGACGAATAATTGAGTTTTGGTTCGATCTCTCTACGACATTCCTACGGGCCGTGGCGGCCGTTTTAGATACATAGGTGGCGCTCTCGAGCACATTTTGGCACTTTGGGGGTTAATTTTTACATTTTATCAAATTTTTCACCAGACCTGATGTGCGTGCCAAATTTGGTGAGTTTTTGAGCATGTTTAGGGGGTCAAATTTAGAGTTAAAGTGGCGTAACAAGAAAGAAGAAAGAAACAAACACACGAAAAACAATAGGGTCTTCGCCCTTTGGGCTCAGGCCCTAATAACTGATTCATTGTTGGGCAGCTTAGAAAATTGTGAAACATAACTAAAAAGTTAGTATTTTGAAGATGCAACTTTTTCAGGGTTGAAACAGGGTCCAATTGTGATTTATTCCACATGTCACAAGAGTTCCGTCAGTGTCTAATCAGTACATAAACATGTTAATTCACATCTCAATGTAAGCATTTGACAATAGAAATAAATGCAGCCTATAATCTTATCTCCCAGCTGCGGATGTTCCTATTAGAGGACAATCTCTTAAATATTGCACCAACAAAACCTTATTAAATGTTATTCCCCCAAGTCAGACAATCTTTTATAGGACCAAATGTATTCCAAACCATGTTGACTTAAATAATAGTAGGATAGACAGTAATTCAGACAGTTTACTCATGTATAAATTCTAATCATGGGATGATCCAGCAAAACAAAAGCAAACTGAAAAGGCTGAAACTTTAACTGTACACCAGTGTTACAGACAAAGAAGAATTGATTGGAATATGGCACTTAGGCCCTCGAGCAGTTCTAGACCTCGGTGTGTTGTATTGAGCGGGTTTGTGATTGGAGGGGGATAATAGAGAAAGTAATTTGTCACAGCAGTAAAAAGCCTGTTTCCCACTGTGGGCAGTGCGCTCAATAGAGCTGCTCTGATGAGCTAGTGTGGTCACTGCCGAAGACTGTGTGGCCAGGACCTCGAGGCTTCTCGTCTTTCTCTCGTCAGATGTGATTTCTTCCTCCCCACTCTGCTCCTCTCCTCACCTTACTGGGTGTGATCTAATCACTAGAGACGAGCCGTAGTCCCCGCTAAGTTCACATCTCTTTTTCTGATCCGATAACACTTATGTCCCACCCCATTAGTGGCTGAGCAGCTGGTTGTTTCCTCTGCATCTGGCTGGGGTTGTGGTAGTTGATTTAGCAGGATTGCTCCTCGTGTGTGACAGGCTACTGGCAGGATGTGGCTCTGACCTCTGTGGAGGCAGGGAAGGGAGGAAAGAGGAATGCTAGATAGCTTACTTTCAAAATTTCATTTCATTTCAATTTGTGATGCTTTTTACTAGATAGTGGTAGTAGAGAGAAGACAGGAAGTGGTGAAGTGCAGGCTGTTTTATTTGTTTAGGGAATTCAACACCATTACCATGATGGTGGTGTACATTCCCCCCAGCACTAATGCTAACGTGGCGCTGTGCAAGCTCTATGGCTCCATCAGTGAGCAACAAACGGCCCACTCTGATGTTTTTTTCATTATAGCGGGGACTTCAACCATGCTAACCCAAAGACTGTGGTACCCAAGTTCTACCAACACATGAGACGCTGCCTTCAGATCAGGGCATGGCTCTCAGGTCATCGAGGAAAAGCAAAATGTCAGTATGCACAGACGATTCACAACCACCTCTATGATACCAGGGACACTAGGTGCATGTAGCAGGCCTTAACAGACTACATGACAGTACCACAGGCCAATGACAGTGACATCCACCTCCCATACATACTTAATAACTTCTATGCACAGTTTGAAGCTCTAAATAACATGCCAGCATGTAAGACTCCCCACCCCAGGGAGCAGGTACTCTGTCTGGACTCAGTTGAAGTGAGGAGGATTCTATCCAGATTCAACCCACGCAAAGCTGCAGGCCCAGACAACATACCTGGGCAAGTGCTCAGAGACTGTGCTAACCAGCTGGCAGATGTCCTCATGGACATCTTCAACATCTCCCAGAGCCAGGCTGAATGACAAATATATTTGAACTTGAAACAAGGAGAGAGAAAGAAATGGGGAACAACATGCTGCTGGAGCCAAACCGTGTGGCATGCATCCTGATCAGTAGGCTACTAGGCTGTCCCACTTTCTCGGTATTTTCCCTAGATGGCTTAATCAATGTTTCACCAAGTTTTTGTAGCGCAATTAGTTGGGACCTTCAGTTTTTTAGTGCATCATCTCTCTGGCCTTATTTTCTTTGCCTTTTCTCTGATTTCATTCAGTGTTTCCCCTAGGTTGACTGCTTTTGGAGGTGACTGTTTAGGAGTGGCTGAGATTGACACTAAAATGAAAATAGCTTGTCCACCTTCAAGGACACTTTTCCAGCAGTTGGGGAAACAATAGACAAGACTTTTCTCGGTCTTGAGAAACTGCAGCATTTATTAACTGACAGACTGTAGCCTGTACTGTACATTTACTGCCTGATTAACAAATTACTGCTAACCTTTTCCTCCGCTCTGCTCATATTCACTGTCACTTTTCCGATGCTCACTCAACTACACACTCGCTCAACCACGCACTTGCTACACAAACACATTACGCACTGGCCTATTCCTTAAAAGAGCTACACTACTCTTATAACAACACCTTTCACGTAGATGTCCTTTGAAGAATGACGAGAGGGAGGATAAAAACAATCCCATGACAATGTCGGGTGTTATTGTGCTCGCACAGTGTGAGTGAAAATTGTTAGCAGCCCATTGATATTAATGATTGTGTGAAATTTCAGCAGCGGCACTCATAATTTTGATGATTTCAGAAGGAATATAGAGGAAAACGTCTTTGCTGTTCACTGTTTTTTTCTGCACCTCATTATCCTTAACTTAAATGTCAACCTCTTCTTTCTTGCTCTATGCTCGTCATGTTTTTTCCCTAAGCCGGTCAGTGTCTCTCTGTCTCTCTCTCTCTCTCGCTCTCTCTCTCTCTCTCTCTCTCTCTCTCTCTCTCTCTCTCTCAGTGCCTCTTCCCTCCTCTCCCTGCCTCTTTCCTCTCCTCTCTCTCTCTCTCTCCCTCTGTTCTTAATTAGCCAAGGGCTCATCAGCTCAGTTTAAGTTACAGGTCTACTCCTCCCTCTCCTCTCCACTCTGATTTACAGCTCCTTAATATTTCACAGCTGATGAATCATTTAGGTGCTGGCGGCTCTCCTGTTGGTTTTTTTTTGTCGTTCTGATCTCGGTCATGATACAGTTTTGGGTCGGCACTCTAGTTGAAGCCAGCTCTATTTACAGGACGGCCGCTTCCCCTAATTATGGTTTTCATTTGCCTTAAGTGCAGAGATGTTTGCTTTTAGTTTTTAATTACTGGAAATTTTGAGTATAAAAGTTGGTTTTACTACACATTCTCTTGCTTTAAGCAGACGAGATGTATCAAGTTAATTAACAGAATTAATATTTTATTGCATGTAAGTGTGAGCAGTGCATATCAACACTTCTTATTGTCATATATTCATGTCTGCACAAGGGAATTATGAGTGTGCGGGCAAGATGGTGGACCTGCATGTGAGTTACCATGTATTTTTTTGAACTGCCTCTTCCCTCCCCTCCATGGGCACATTAAAACTTTACAGAGCATTCGATACAGACTTGAAAAGTCAGCTGTCCAGTTTTCTCCACTCTGGTCCTGATCTCTGAAGTGCCGCCGTTGTTTCCAATTGTCTTGCAGACATTCAAATTGCATTGAAAGACGACGCGACTGTCTTATTGCCTGGCATGACATCGGCTAGGCTGGTGTGATTTTCCACATAATGAGATGTGTCTCATTGCCAGCAGCTCCACACAGGACTGTCATCAAAACCACAGAGGGATTGTAGAGGCTCACTGAGTCACCAGCTAATTTGGACTTCTGTCTTAGGTGATCAGCGTAGGTGGTTTTCTCTGACTTTCATGAGAAGTAGAAAAAGAAGAAATGATGCTGAGATAATAGAGTTTGTCATGTGCTTATCACTACATGCAGCACACATCATGGTACCAATGTCCATCCATCTATCATTACTGAATAAGCCATTCAGTCAGGTTTATATGTGATTATATTTGACCATATCAGTATAGCTGCTCCACCTGAGCCACGCTGTCAGTGTCATTCAACTGAAATCCAGGTTTAATAAAGAATACAGTTGATTTGAGATCTTAGGCAAACAGCACTTACCTGAAAGGACTCTCATGTTTGCCTGGCACTTAAACACCTGTGAACCTAAGCGCTGTCTTTGTTGGAGACTATATCACCATCATTACTTAAGCGCCGTTTGTCGTGAGTGCATGTAATTGAATTTTCCTCAATACATATCTGTGCAAATAAATCACAGTTGACACAGCGGCTATGGTGAGTGTGTTTGGACAGGGACAGGTAATTGAATGAACTGTTGGCTCATATTAGTGTCTTAACCGGTACGTTGAGATGGCCATCATCTAGGAAGAGGGTGATCATTTATTACGCTGAGTTGCGGGAAAGACTGAGTTTCTGATCCTTATTGATCCCATGCCGTCATTGCGTAGCTTGTCTGACAGGGAGCTCCTGCATAACACTTTAATAGATTGCGGGAATGTTTTTGATTCTGCAGTTGATAAATGCCAAAATGAAACTTTTCAGTCTGGTTCTGCTTTTAAAGGGGGCTTGTTCTCATTACCAAAGTTAATGCATTCACATATTATGGGAAACAGTAATGTGGGCTTTTGTAAGAATGTACACAGAATCAACTGCTTTTAGTCACCTTTTCTTTGCTATTATCTTTGACCCCACCACTCCGCATCTTCTGTGGGATGCTACATAAAGCATTTAATTGTATAAGGTGATGGTTACATAACGCCCAGTTCAGACCAAAGATTCACGATGAGACGAAACTGTTTTAGAACATTGCAGAGACAAGTTGCAGCGGTGTGAACTGGCCTGTCTCAGCTTGACTGAAGCCAGCCGGCATGTCATCTTCTTCAACAGCTAATCAGCTCGTAGCGGAGTTAGCTGGTCAAGTCAGCAAACTGTCAGCTGATCGAAATGGGAGTTTTGGAGGGAGGAAACCCTCTTTTTTTTTTTTTTTCATGTTTTCACCGTTTCATCAATATTAGAAATGCAACTGTAGCAAGCAACTCACTATCACTATCCTCATTCATATTTTAAGATGCAAGAACTTATATCCAGCTACAACAAAAAACCTGAAAAACTGTCAGTTACAATGGAAGTACAGAGACTCATTGCTATGGAGATGATACACCATCTCGTCTAGTCTAGTGGCAGGTTATGCAGACTGGCACATTGCAAGTAGTTGCTAGTCATGTCATGAATCTTTGGTCTGAACTGGGCATAAGAGTTTCCAATGCATGCTTCACTATGTACCATGTAGTTGCAGTACCTGATAATACTTGTTAGGCAAGACAGTAAGACATTACTATTATTATGCAGTAAGCAGCATGGGGATACCTCCCAAAGTTTGTTGTAAGGGTGATGTATTGTAAATACTTTACAAATACAAATACTTGTAAAGTAAGCACTAAATTTGACTTTGTGCCAAACAAGTATTGTGTAATAGCCTAAAACTTAAAACAAATTGCTGAGAGAATGTAGACAATAGAAGAATGAGCTGATGAAAAAAGTAATTAACCTTGTCTTGTTTTTTTAATTATCATTTTGTAAATGCTTTGACATCTCTGTTTTGTTAGAGAGGTTTACAGCGAAGACACACAATACAGATGGGAAGAGGGGAGATTACAAACAACAAAGGTCATAGTGGGGTTTGATTGGTTTATGTTTTAACTAGGGATACTTATCCAACTTTTTCTGTCCTGATACCGATTCTGATGTGTCACGCAGGGCATCTGCCAATATCAAGTACAAATCTAATACCAGTGCCTTCTCTTTCCCCAAATTTAAAATCTGTATACCTCACTGCTTCCAACTGATGGAAAGCTAACATGAAGGAATGATTGAATCAAAGTTACAAAAACACCAGACTTTTTAATAACATTGACCAAGCAACTGTAGTAAATGTGGCTCAGTCGCACCTGGCCAATACTCAGTGTGCATAATAAGATCAGTATCAGTAGTGATATGATGTGATAGAGCGTATCAGATCAGTCTATCCCTACTTATACATCAGAAAGCCAGTAGTGATCAGATGTGCAGTGAAATGCACTTTCTACCACAGGTAGTAGAACTGATGGATGAACTGACCCTGTCCAGGTAAAGGGTCAGTTTAAGAAGACGCCGTTAGTTCTGAATATAAGTAGTTGCCTCAGTTGTGACCGGCTGTGTGGTGGAAACTATCTTTCACTTTCTAGGCTGAACACCTTGCTGCAGTTGCCAGTTGCCAGTTCATCATTTTTTCCACTCTGCCTCTGTCCTTGGTGCTGAATTCACTCATAACAGTCCAACATTCCTCTCTTTTCAATGGTCTGGGCCAATTCACTCTAAAAGGACTCAAATCAAAACTTTTTTTTACCCCTTTTCTTGCAGTGTTGATTTTCATTTCTCTCATGAAAAAGAGTTTTTATGGCAAATAATTTTCAGCTTGCAAATGTTTGAGACACTTTGACAAAACAGAGATGTTAAACCATGTTGCTCTGTATTACAAACCACCTCCAATGTCTTATCAATCAGTATTTGTTTTCTGTGCAAAAACAGGGACCTGATATAATTTAAATTGGTTTTCAACTGAGAAGTCATCATGTTCATGTATCCTCTCCCGGAAAGAGAGAAAACTGTCACTTTGAATGAATTTCCCTGCTGAACAGATCAGGCTGAGACAGGAATTGAGGCTTAGAGAGTGTTTCTGGCATGATGAGATAATTTATCACTCTGCTGAGTCTCAGCTGTAATCAGAAGTAATGCACAATAATGCAGAGCTAATATTTTGGATTAAAAGCTGTTAGACTTCCATATTTTGGCTCCCCCCAATAGAATTACAAAAAACTACTCCATCTTTACTTCTTCCTCCTACTCCTTTTTATCCCTGTGTGTCTGTCAGTCTCTCTCCGCCTCTGTCTCTGTGGAACAGATGTAACATTTATCTCATTTAATATCATCCCCTTCTCTGTTGCCCTATCTCTTTCCCCTTCCCTGTCATGTTTATTCCCACACCTCCTCTCTTTGCGCCTGCCTTTCTGTCTCTGTCACTTTGCTTCTGCCTTGTTCCCTATTTCATCTTCTGTCTTTTTTTTGCCTTTTAAAAAAAACTTCCATCACATCTTGCCACACTGTCACCTGTCATCATCCTCCCGTCACGTCAGTGGAAAAGTCAGACTAACCACCGCTCAGCTTTCAGTCCCTCCCCCCCCACCTCCTCCCCCAGCATGAAGAAGCATTAGTTGCTCTCATTATGCACAGACATGACATGAAACCAATTCAAGGTCATACAAGCAGCCACACATATCTGCTATCCTCTGGGTGAACGTATGTGCGTGAGAAGAGGGCTAGGAGACGATTATCATTCATATTGCACATCAGTCTACTGTTTCAAAGTCCTATTGTTTTCACTGCTTGTCATTAGCTGGCCTGCAACGAAGGGGAGGGAGAGGACAGAGCCGGGGGGAGAGACATACAGTGAGCAGGATGGCGTGAGAGAAAGAGAGAGAGGAGAGGAGAGGCGAAGAAAGGGTCCAAAAGAAATAAACTGTTTGGGGGACAGCTGGAGTGCCTGTGATGTACAGTATGAGGGTTTAATAAGACAATATCTGCCTTCTTCAGCCTGGTTTTTGGCTTTGAGTTTAATAGTGTGTGTGTTTGTTCCTGCTTTGCATCTGTCGGATACCAGTCTGTCACTACATGCTCAGTGTTTGTTAGCTATAATCGCAAAATCACAAATTCTCTGCAGTGTTTCCATCTGTTGGATCTTTCCACTGATCAAGACAGGTGCTTGGAAGATGTGAGCTAATTGCCTTACTGTGTGTGTGTATATGATTGTCTGTCTTTTTTGGATGGGTTGGGAGGGGAAGACACTTCCCCATTAGAGATACAACTTGTAATAGAGCATTTTAACACAGTGAGCAGAAAGATTTAATCATTTATGACAAACAAAACTCTCCCACAGTGTGCCTGTTTTCCATATTCGGTCACGGTTTAACTGCTCTGCTTAAACTCACTCGTTGCCCTGCTAAAATGTTGAATTTCACCAAAGCAAACAATGCTCTCAGAGAGAAAGTCAAATACGAATGTAAGTTGTGACCTGTGTTTGAAGAGAAAGTATTTGGGGAATTGAGAATGTCATGGAATTGCTTGAAGTTTCAGATTCAGGGGGGGTGGCAGGGGAGCTAAACTGGGTTTACATTCTTGTTACATTTTAACTTGACAAGCTGATTACTACTAAAACATTACAGACATTTGCTCTTGTTTATTTAACTGTGAAAAGTACATGTTGTCCAAAGCAAAGCCAATTATTCTTGCTGTAATCCCATATGTAATACTAATTTTATTCATGAGACATTACAAATAGTTAAAACATACATTTTTACTTGTTAATGGGATTCACTCGTTACATAGTTTGAACAGTTTGGTTTAATGTTAAGGTGTTTTCAGTCACTCTAGGCATGTCATTTCAGAAGAATATTTAAAGTGCAAAATATCTCTTTTTCATTTTTAAAATATGTTATGAAAAAATAAAGATATTCATAATTATACATAAGCTGAGAAAATGCATGGGGCTGCATTCTCAGCATAATCTTTTCTAGTTACATATTAGCCACAGCATGACAAATTCCTACTACAGCCCACTGAAATTAAAAAGTAGATAAAAGCAATTGGGGATCTGATAAAACATTAAGTAGCAGCATATAGCATTAGTCCAGAGTGCTGGAGCTGCCAGCCGCCTGCTTTAATTTCCTTGTTATTTGTGTTCCTGAGTGGAACACTGTTTCCAGAGCTCCCTGTCTAAAACTATTGTGCCACTGAAGCCACTGACGCTCAGTGTTAAATAAGCTAATGTTGCTAGGCAACATATACTGTGCGGTTTAAGCCAGTCAGCAGAGTTTGGGGTAATACTGCAGAAAAACAATAATGATATCAGTACAATAAACAATATCAGAGTAAAATGCACCCCTTAATGCTGACTAGAAAAAGTTTCCTTCCTCAGTGGTGGAACTTTGTCAGTTAATCTGTCTCGGATCTTTCATGAAAGATCAGCAGCTGTCAATCTCTGTCTTCCTTCTGACTGTATCTCTCCATCATAATGTCATCTCATCATTAATGTTCTCTCCTCTGCCTCCCCTTCACCCTTCAACTCAGTCCCAGTGGGGGTCTTGTCACAATGAGTCAGATATGGAGGCAGAGAGTACGCCTGCTGTTGAATCCTGTGTTATTTTAAGTTTGTTTCGATGTGCGTTTTTGTGGTGTGTGTGTCAAGGACCATGGCAACAAGGTGCTGATTATACTGATGGCCCAGATGCATCCCTGACTCAGGACTCCACTAATGGACCGCAGTTCCAATGAGTCTCCCGGCTGTCCGCATGAATTCACCCCAGTAACAGGACACCCATCAGGGGCGTGTATCTCTGTTTCACTCCATGACCCAAGGGCAGACAATGATGGTGGTCTTCCGGCAGTATGCTTGGCAGCTTGGCAAATGGCAGGTTGGCACAAAATCAAAGTGCTTGGGGAGTGACTGGGGGGAGGGGGGGAAGGAGAGTCCTGAAGGTCGGTAAACAGCTGGCTCAGTACAGCTGACTATGGTTAATGTGAGGGGGAAATGAACCCAAAGTACAGCAACTCTGTAATCCCCTGGACCCTTTACAAGGCACACACATGGTCACACGCACATAGTCTCACACACACACACAACACAGTACAAACACAGCACACAGTGAAATGTCCTGGGAGCACACACACACGCACAGACATCGTGGCTGCCGGTAATGGGGGGTGGCGGGTGGCTCTGGCCAGAAGACACCTGCTGCCATTGTCCAGGCTCAGAGCCATCCACCAGTCATATCCCGGAGCAGGGGGTGTGTGTGTGTGTAAAGAGCAGTTGCTGGACAGTGTAGGCAGAGCTTGGCACTACCCCCCCCACTTTCCACTCGACATTAGTAACTGCCAAGAAATATGTTCTCCAGAGAAGCTGCTTTATAAGTATGTTTCAAACACTGGAAAACTGAATCTGGTGTTTCCTTTAAATCTACTTAGAGCTGGTGTCCCAAAGCTGGGAAAATACCTCCCCAGAATTACCACAACTGTCTACATGCTCATTAAAAAATATGCCCAAATTAGAATTGCTTTCACTGACTGATGTTTGAATGGGACAGACTGGAAGCTATGGCTGAGAATTAAAATGACCCTCAAAACAACATTTAACAGGGGCAACCTCATAGTTTAGGGGTTAACATTCTGACCATGAACCATGGTATAGCCAGTTTGAGTCCAGCCGGGGGGCTTTGTTGCATTTCTCATTCCCTCAATTCTTGTCAGCTCTCTACTATCTGTAATAAAAGCATAAAACTGCCCAAAAGATACTTAAAAAACCCAACAACAGCAAAGTATTGGACAGGGAAGACAGATTGAAACCAAGCTTTTTGAAAGAGGGTGAGTAATCAGTTCTCGGAGGAGAAATCCAGTATATGGATTTAGTATTACATTTTATTGGTGGGGTGGAGAAGTATCTAAAACAACATCCAGTCTTGGGCCATTCACTTTCTCCATTTTATCCAATACTAATGAATTCTCCGAAACAGGATTTAAACTATGTGAGTCCAAACCACTCCAGGGAGACCAAAGAAACTCATAAAGCTCAATTTATTTATCTGATTCTGAGAGCAATTTATGCATTATGAAGCCTGCTCCAGGGTCTGGAGAGTATCAAACACATCTCAGGCTCTTTATGTAATTGATGTCATTTTCTGCAACCAGGGGGATCCTACATCCAAATAGAATAATAGTCGAAGAGTGACACCAACCATCTGTATGGGAATATAATCACACACTCTAATGTGTGTGTAGTACAGTATGTGGCTATCTATGTGGTCTAGAACAAATCTTGTGAATATGGCATATTACATGTCACTCACACATGCTTGCCTGCGCACACACACGTTTTGTTATATCACTTTAGGGGACATTACATAGACTTACATTCATTTCCTGGAAACCTACCCTAACCTTAACCTAACCCTAACCTTAACAGTTGACCCAAAAATCAGCTTTTTCCCTGGTCTTCTAGTCTGAAATTTGTCTTCCAAAGTAGTCTATGACAGACACACACATATACACACACACACATTTTGATAGGTGTTGCTCCCCACTGGGTAAAAGCCTGCCTTCACATCTTGCCTCTCGCTTGCGCACTCCTTTCCATCCATCTCAAACATCCTTCACTCACGCTCATTTTCTCCCTCTCTGTCTTCTCTCTTTCTCCATCATTGCAATCTTTCCCTCCTGCAGGGTGACGATGGTGTTCTTGGTTTCTGTGATCCACCCCCCCCACCTCCCCCTCATTTCCTCCCAGCAAATAAAGAGGGCAGAGGTGCTGATGGTTGTTGGCAGGGGGTTGTCTCGTAGCTCTGTTGAGCCTTGAAACTGTGTCCCTGGAAAAGAAACCCTGGTATTTGTATTTCTGTCATGTACTGTAATACCACAGTCACAATTGGTTTCTATGGGATTCCTATCACATATCATCCCCCCTATTTCCATTACAGTTAGGTTGACAGGCATGGAAGAGGGTAGATGAAAATATTCCCCACAGACCAAAACAATAAAGGAGGTTATTTATGCATTTACTGTTTTCAAAGTTAACACTTTGTACAGATGGCAAGAAAAAAAATCACTATGTTGTCACTGAGCGTTTCACTGATGCGTTCAATATTAACGTTTTTGCAACATTTTGTCATGTTGAGAGAAAACATAGTTTGGCTAGCATTACATTTCCTGCAAAAGGTATCTGCCGTTGCAATTTAGAGACAGGGTTGGCAACAATGATACTGTGGAAATGTATGAGAAATCACTTCAGTTAACATGGAGACAGTGAGGATGCCCTGAAGAAAGAAAGGCACCGGAGCTCAAACCTCTGCAGGCACTAAACATGGAGAACTTCCAGGTGTTTACTGCATGTAAAACTGGGTTTGACTGGAAGTATATGTTACAGAATGCTTTTCTGATCCACAAATAACTAATGAACCAATCAACCCCTTAATAGCACAATAGTCCATCAAACTTTATGGTGGTCTAAAGGTTAGAGAAGTGAGCTTGTGACTGGAAACTCACTGGTTCAATCCCCAAACGAGCAGCATAAATCTCCTTAAAAAACAAAAAAACAAACAAATTGAAAGTGAAAAAGCAGCATCATTACCACCACTGAGGTGCCCTTGAGCAACTTAGATCAGACTCCCAGGTGTGAACGTGGTCAGGGTGTTTCTGCAAAAGAGAGCCTGCCTATCCCTCTGAATAACACAAGCTCTTGCAATTTTAATTGTGAATGACATGAAAAATAGATTTCATCAAAAATGGACACAAATCAACTCACATTGATTGCCGTTGAATGACAAATTTCACATAAACATTAAAAGACAGCCAACTGCATCACGCTGAACTGCTGTGCTTGGTTAATGACGTGCCGTACAACGACTTGGTACACTGCCAGCAGTATCAACAACATCTGTAAGAAAGGAAGAGGGATGCAGTCGTGACTCAGAGGTTATTATATAGAGGATACAGAGGGAAGGAGTCAGGGAGTGAAGCAGTTGGATAAAGAAAGGAGGAGGGATGAGAGAATGACTGAGGGAGAAGGAGTGGGAGTTACAGAGTGAGTTAAAAGGAAAGGAGGGAAAGAGTTGAAGAGGTGAATGGATAAGGAGAGAGATAGCTGAAAAGGTAAATGGAGAGGAAAACAGTTTAGAGTTATATAGGGAAGTGTGGTAGGAAAGAACTAGAGAAGTATGGAGGAAAGTAGGTCAGAAGGTTGGGAGGTATGTAGAAAGTGAGGTGTGGAGGTGCAGGTCAGAGGGTATAGAGATAAGAAGGTCTTAATAGAGATTCCTTCAGACTCTAGAGAGCAGAAAGGGTAAAAAAGATGAAAAGAACATTTCTTCGTAGAATTGACTTTCAGCTCTACAAGGAGGGGAGTGAGTGATCAAGCCAGGGAATCAAATGAGCTGGAGGGTGGGACACTATGAGGAAAAAGTGTAGGAGAAAAGAGACTTCCTGGCTTAACCCAGTGACATTCAGTGCTGCGTGGGAACTGTTCATGCCCTTTCAGTTCATTTTTAATGGACTCTGAACTAGAAGACGTCCACACACACACACACACACACTCATGCACACTCTCAGTCTACAACCATTCATTATAGATGCATGATATACTGTAGTTAAACATCAATAAACCGAGACACCCATACACAAACAGGCACGCACTTTTATGTTCACAGATGACTGACACACACTTGCACAAACACACACACACACACTCAGCACACCATCAAAGCAAGAACCATAGGCACCACTGAGCTTGGCAAGAGAGCGGCTCAGCGCTGGCTGGCATGGCAACAGTCACCATGCCGATGCCCAGAGAGATGACCCTTTTGTTATTCTCTTACATGATTGGCCCAAAGAGCCTGCATTCAGATGAGGCTGACTTGGGACCAGCAAAGAAAAACACTGGCTATTTAAAAGGCTGTGTTAATACATAAGGAACACTTCATGATGAAATTCATATCCTAATGTACCTGTTATATCAGCTTTGCCCCTTTCAAGTAATGTTTCATTTGTATTTCACATGAAACTGCATCACAAGAAACCAACTTAACATCTCATGTAACATCCTAGCAGGTTTATGGTTGTAGTATATTAGCATACACACATATTTATCATTCAGAAATGCTTGTTTTTTATGGTTAGCAGGTGTAATATGCTAAGTTGACTTATATATATATATATATAGAGAGAGAGAGACTTATATACTGTATATATAAATATATACACCCACCATTAAAGTTAAAAGAGAAATTGTTTGACTTGTATCATGTTGATCTATACGGTATTCCTGCTTTGCATTTCTACCTCTTCTCACGTAGCGTTTTTTGATTCAGGTAAGTGAGAGCAGTGCTCAGTAGGGAATGCTCAGTAGCTGCAGGCTAATAGCAACAGGATACAGGGACACAAAACCTTCCTCACAGCAGTTTTTTGTCATGTAGATGCCGGGCTATTTATTAAACCGTAGATGTCTTAAATCCAGGCAGGATATGAAGATATCAAAGAATATTATTTAAATTCTGCAGCTTCCTATGATGTCTCCATCTCCCTCTGCTCGTTCTCCCTGGCAGCTGATTTTCTCCACTTTACAAGTTGAACCGTGAGATATTGATTCCCTGTTAGATCAAAGACGTTTAATCTCTTTGTTGACTGATGTTGAAATTTGCCTCAGCACTATCTCTCTATATCTTATTTCTCTTTCTTTCTCCTCAAAATTCTGATTAGGCAAAGTGGCCTTTTCCCTCCTTTTTTTCCCTCCGGCTACTTTGCGTGTGTTTCTGCGCAAGTGTGAGGATGAGCAGTCCCTCATATACAGAGGACACATGTGTATTCTGCTTTTGTATGTCTATTGTAAATGTGTGTGTGCGTATGAATGAGAAAAAGACAGACCAATAAAAAGAGAGAGGGAGAATCCATGGCCTGAATGCATCTCTCTCTTCCCCTTTTCAAAGCGGTTGCTTGAAAGACTACCTTCGCTTCAACAGAAGGATTAAACCCCTCTTGTGAGTGTGTGTGTTTCTCTGCGTTTCTCTACAATTTGTGTGTGATTGTGTGTATTTGTACAGGGAGTGACAGCCTGCATTCAGAAATGTCATATGAGATTTCCAAAAGCTTAGCATTCAGTCTCGGACTTCTGTTAGTGAGATATAACTGGAGAGAAAGTTAAGCTGATCTTCCCAACTTTCTTCACTCTGACTGGGCCATGGCTATTGTAGGCTGATGTGTAAAATATGAAATTTGTCTTATATTTATATGGTGACAAAGCGAAATTGAAGCAGGAAATAGTTGGTCTCAGATTTGTCCTTTCCTATCTTCTCATCCAGATGTTTTAGCTTTCTGCTTTAGGATAATGTCTCGAGTAAGTGAGGCAGTTGCGTGGTTTGTGTGACATTCACAAAGTGTTTTAACAATATAACAAAATTAAAGTCTACAGCCAAGCTAACATGTTCACACTACGATGTCAACATGCTGATGTTTAGCTGACATCATATTTACCATGTTCAGCATCTTAGTTTAGCATGTTAGCATAGTTGTAGAAATGTTTCCCTCCAAACCTCTAGGTGGTGGTAGAGGAAAAGTTGTGGATCTCCAAATAAAAGTAGGCTTTCTTCCTCTGGGAGCAATGAATGATCGTACATATTTTCATGGCAATTCAACCAATAGTTGTAGATATTTCAGTCTGGACCAAAGTGATGGACCATCCAACAGACTAACATTTCCATTCCTAAAACTAAGAGTGTTCTGACTGTGAGGATTCTTAGTCAGGTACAGTCAGATATTTCCAAAAGCCTTGAGTCAAGAGCAACTAGGCTTCTTCAGTTCTGACAGTGTTCAAACTGTTTTGAACTACCTGAGACTTCTGTCTTTGAATGTTGTGGCCATTTAAGACCATACATGTATAACTTTTAGTTATATGGAAATTTAAATGTAGATTCTTCATAATACTGAAGATTTAAACTGAATTGAAAATAATTTTTTGCTTGGCTACTTCAGCACAGGAATATATTGCCTTTACATTGGGAGTGAAACTGGTTCAGACTTGAGTTCCAATTAACAGTCTAGTGTGGTTCTTTGGTGGTTGTATTTGACAGGGAGTTATTGGGTTACTGCACTCATAGCTGAGCCATTAGGCCAGCCTGATAAAACACCATAACTGGAGTTCCACACACTAAAATTAATGAGAGTCTCGAGCAGTGTCAGCTTTCTATGCACTTGCTCACAATGATGACACTATTTCTGTCCAGTCTGCTTTGCCTGCAGGAAGGAGCAAACTGTGATGGGTTCTTTTTTTTTGCTTCTCCTTCATGTACAAACAAACACACATGCATCATGGTGGTGTAGATTTGGTTTTACCAGTTCATTAAAGCTGGTAGGGAGTTGGTGGTGCTACATTATGCTCCAAATGGCTCTCACAGTCTCCTACCTACCTACCACTTGCATTCTCTAAACTGGAGTGGGATCAATGATCTCTCTTTGCCTTTGCCATCTCTCTCTCTCACACATACACACATTCAAATCCACACAAGCAGGGTTGTATGTTTGTGCATTCAGAGAGGCATGTACCAACTCTCACACCGCCAAACTTTCCTCTCCTTGCCTCTCAGGTATATAATGTATTTCAAGGCCGCCGCTGCTCAAACCTCCTTTGAGACATAGCAGTTTTTTATCCAGCTTTGGAGAAAAAGGCCTGTAAACAGTCTTGTTCCAGCTCATGCTGTGTTTTTTTCCCCCTCTGGCAGCCATTACAGCAGGAATCCTGTGTATTGTCTGGGGTTTCTTATTTATGTATGTAATACCCACATCTTCGGGTGTTGGAAGTTCTACACCTGCTACCAAGAAATCAGATATTTTCTGGTTTATTTTTGCCAACAGCATGGTTCAACTGCAACCTGAATATGATGGTGTCTGGAGGCAGCATGAAAGCTTTCCTATTTCCAACACATTATGCAAAGATCCTGGCTTTGAATCAGTTCTTTCTCTCCCTTGTTCTTTAGCCTCAATCACATGGGATTAGTACTTTGTGTGTGTGTGGACTTCATGTAATTAATGGCAAACCCACAACCTCTGCAGTTTGGAGAATATATAAGCGCAGCACAGTGAAATTATCTGAGTATAAGGTTGTAGATTTTGTAATTTGTCACTTTCTGATTTTGCAAAAACAAAACTGGAGATCCAAGTAATTAGTCTTCTGTACGGAAACAAATGTTCACCCTCTAATAGGCCTTTTTTCTATTACCTCTGTTTTCCTCTGTCTTAAAGTTAAATGAATCAAGCTTTTTTCAAATCTCACTTCCTGTAGGCTTGAAAGGTGGCAGCCTGCTCTGAGGATAGCAAAAAGTCATGGCAATAAAAGAAAAGTATCAAAACGTACATAGAGGGGTACACTGCTGATTTGATGTTCATTACGGTCCAAACATTCATGACTAATTATATTTATTCTGTCTTGTGTTATCACTTTTCAAAGCTCTACAGGAAGTAGCACGTTGAGTGATTTATTGCTGAAGAAATGATTGTTTGGTAGATATGGATCAGTTGTGATGAAGTGTAGCTGCAGAAGTGATTGGAGAAGTTTCTATGTATGCAATACTTTATCTGACATTAAATCTGTTAGAAACCCAAGCTGACATCAGCTGCTGCCCCCCCCCCCCCCCCCAACAAAGGTGTGACGCTACACTTTGCAGTCCAACAGGGGGTGAGTATTTGATACTCAAAAGATAGATTTTTTTAGTGGAGCCTTCCATTATGGCTTCAGTTTAATTGACTGTGCATTTTTATATTGTTTGTGCAGTAAGTTTTACTGCTGTCCTCTCAGTTATATTAGGAGACAGATTGGTTTCTGCCTACCAGTGCAACTCTGGAGAATGGCTTAGGCACACTGTAATTAAAGTTCGAGTTTCGACTCCTAACCTTGTCCCGCTCTATATTAAATCTGTGGTGGTAAGCAGCGAGCAACCATAGGGAGTATATGACGGGTAATTTTAGCAGACAAGGCAGAGGTAGAAATGTTTACTCTGTGGATTCAGCATCGCTGCTCCCTTGGGAATTCAAAGCACAGAATGGTCAAGGTGAACAGCAACAACTCCATCGACATGCCACTCCAGCTGTCCTACAGGTCTCTCTAAGTTAATGGACTCTGCACGCGAGGGCTTCAACCTGACCATGCAACCCCCCTTCAAATAATACACCATATGTTGCCTCAGCTAAGAGAATATATGACTGGAGGGGCCTGGTGTCAAGTGGGCAATGATTGCTTTAAAATGCTACATGGCATCTAAACATTGTCACCTTGTCACCAAATGTCAAAAGCTCCTATGAAGAGAAGATTGACACATTACTGTCTAGTCTTTTTCTCTTTCTGCCAGTGACCGAGTGGAACCTCTAAACTCGATTTGGCCCATTCGATTTTCTTGGCAGTACAGAGGGCACCAAGAGAACATTAAATTAAAATACTTTACAGACAATACCCAGTATAACTGACAGCACAGTAGAGGAAGTATGGTGGTATAAATAGACGATGCACGAGCTGCATTGATAGAAAATGCAAGATTCAGAGATAAAAACAGTCACACACTGGGATAATTTAGTGAATGTTTGACCTAATCTTGCTGTTTCGCTGAATAAATCAGCAACATTTTGTCCTTAACTGCTTCACTTATCACTTTATTCAGCAAAGTTTTGAAACATGGTTGGTCTTTGTGAAGGTTTTCAGAAGCCAGGTGAATAAAACATTGCTAAAAAGAACAGCAAGACATTCATTTGAGGTCAGTAGTGTTGCCGAATTTACTTCGAAGCATGCATTCATCCGGTGTGCGGGGGTATGTTTTTCTGTTTCACAGGTCAGCAGGTCATCACGCTGCTGTGACATGTACCTGTGCTGCTTCCTGAAGCATGTGGCGGCAAAAACCAAACACTTGGAGGAGTATTAACGGGTTACGACTGTAATCTTCTAAACCGCAGCTACCGGGAGTGTTTTTCTTTTGTGGCTGGCTTCCCGGGCTCCTCTGTCACAGCCATTACAAGTCTCATCTGTATCAGTCAGCTCCATCTTCTCAGTCATCCATCAGTTAATCAGTGCGCAGCTAAAGTGTCATGGAGTACCGTCGCCTCGCTCCTGCTGAGGTTGGCCAACTATAATCACAGATACCTGCTGCAAAATAATTTTCAATCGGATCTGACATGTAGCATTTGACTGAGTCATTTCCACGAATTTTGAAAGACATGTAGAAGATAATGTTCTTGATGTATGTTTGCAAATTTCTAATCTCTATGGACTGTAGATTGGATTAAAGATAAATCTTGGGTGGTTACACTCCCTGGCCCATCATCCAATAAAACATCCAGGAGGGGCGGATCTACTTTAGCCCTTTTTAACTATACGTATGAAGAACACATTTCCATTCAAAGGAGTTGCAGGACACATGATTAGACACTCAAACTATACAATCCTCACTCCTGTGCTCTTGGTCACTGAACAGCTCAACTGTCAGTTCAGTACTGCAAACTTACTTTATGGTCTAGAGTTCACAAGCTCACTTGGGGATCAGAAACTAAGACCCTTTAACCATGGTCTCCCTTTTATAAACTTTCTCTAGCCAGACCTACTGTAACCAATCACCTATGACACATCCTGCTTATCTATCCTCCGTGGAGACGTCTCATTATCTTTTTTGTCACATTCTCAGGGATGTATGAGCTGTGATATCTGAGCATGCTGAAATATCATTTCAGGCAAATTGCTTTTTAACTTGAAAAACTGCCGTCATCAGCTTCCTCCTTGAAACGGTCTCATTATGCATGTTTTGGGAAGCCCTGCAAGAATGATACCATTTGATGCTATTTGGCAAGTGCATCTAAAGCGTCTGGGGACTGATAAAAAATGTAAATGTACATATCAAATATATCTACTAAGCGAAAAAACCTGCTGGAATTGAATTCTCAACCTTGGGTACTGATGGTACTCCTCTCTGTGATTTACACAGGGACACGACGCAGACAGGAAGAGGAAATGTGTTGTTTGGGACGCCATATATCCTCACCTAACTTTAAATTCAACTTCACTTGCCCCGTTATATATCTTGAGTGCCAACCTCGGGGCACCTTCAGTCACTTTGCGTCTCTCCGTGAGGTCTGGCTTTTCTGAAATTTACGTTGCTCACCTCAGGCCTGACTACTCACAGTAATAGCAGCCCATAATTGAATCAGTTGGGTATTGGGTGAATTGCCGTATATATTGACTCCTTTGGGTCCCTCGCCAATAGTGCTTATCATGTCCCTGCTCCTCTCCCCATGGCTAACATTTCCTCTCCAGTGTTCCTCTCTTTAATAGCACTCCTCTGTGAGCTTTCATCATCACAACCAGGGAGGAAATTGTTTTCTCTGACACTCAAACTCATTTAGAGAAACTTTTTTGGTGGTGTTTTATAACCTCTCCCAGTCCCCCCGCCCCCGTGCCCTGTTTTGCCAGTTTATCCCTCTCCCTCCTTTTCTTAAACTCCCACCCACACACAGTCAAGGCCTTAATGACCAGGCCTTCCTCTCGTTAATGTCCATCTTCCGCCGTGCAGTGGCACTTACCACCCTCTATCTCCTCGACTCCTCCCGTCTATGAGCATATCTCGCCGTCCATTTCTCAACGGCCCCTCTGCATGAGTCACCATGGGGATCCACACAAACACAAGCGCTCATACACACATCCTCGCACAGCCACATGAGTCCAACTCCAAAACACACACACACGCATGCACAAACACAAGCTAATTGCCTGAAGGGATGTCATGCTGTTAAATGGTGTGTCTCCAACCAGCGGCATTTTGCTTTCCCACAACAAACTTATTTGTCATGCTGTGTCATATTGTTTTTGTTGAAATATTCATTTAAGTGTTTGTGTTAGCTTAATTCCCTGTCTTCTTCTGTTCAGAGATTTGTGAAGGCAATCTTTTATAAATCAACTGCTGTGGGGGTTTCACAGCAGTATGGTAATGTAGCCCGCCTTGTTTTGTTTTTCATCAGCTACAGTAAATCACATAAATAAGTGATGGGTTCAATATCTGATCTATGAAATCCACCAAAAAGTTAAATTAGAAATGGGAAATACTATAAGCTATATCGAATTTTTGTATATTAAAGTTATATAAATTGAATCTTTTTTCTTTTTTTGGTGGCGGGGGGGGTTATCTATTTGTTTGAACATTCAACCTCTAATTGGAACTTGATATAGACATTTGCAATTCACCCATAGGGATAGTCAGTGGTAGTGTCTATAATGTGAATTCCTTGATATTAAATGTTCATCTGCATTTCTCTGTAATGGTCCCAGTAATATTTGCTGGTAAAGTTTACTGTAGTATCATATCACATGATGTGGTTAAGCTACGTCTGAGTCCAAAAAAAAAAGGTTATCAATGCAGTTTCAAGAACAATACTTTAAACTCATATCTTGTTTGATTTGAAAGAGAACTTATTTAAATTCCAATTAATTAGTTAACTCCCCCTGTTCTGTTTCACTCTCTGGTTTTACACTCTGCATTGAGTGTTTTGTCAGAGTGATGGTTATTTGGGTTTTATCTATGTGTTCTCTCTCAATGCCTCTGTGCACCTTTTTTCTGCCTCTTTCCCGGTCGATGATCATGGAAGCCGTGGTGGAAATTGTAAATGAAAGTTTTGACAGCATTTTGGGTGCAAATTCAGGAGGCTTATCTCCACCCGGTTACCACAGTTACAGTCAAATCAAGCGTACCTGCAGAGCAGCCGCCCCACACTAAACTGATATAACAGTCTCATGTTTTACCTGCAAGACTTGTGTTTTAAAGCTGTCGTTCATCGTTAGCTCAGAGAGATAAAAAACTTGCATCCTGGTATTAGTTGAGTTATAAAATCCAAACACACCACGGAGTGTCTCTCCTGCTGGCTGGTGACAGCGCCGCCAGCTGTAGAGTCGATCACACCGGACAGTAGAGGAGGAGACAGTAGAGATGCTGGTATATGTCTGTTAAAACAGGACTTTAGATGACTTTGCTGTGTGTCAGAGCTCGGAGCAGAAATACAGTCACTACGTGTCACGCTGCTGTCCTCCACTTCCATCATCTCAAGCTAATTCATTTTGAAAGAGCAACAGCCAATGAGGAAGCTCCAACACTTGGCTGGCTGACCAATAGTGTAACTTCATCACTCAGTCACTCAATCAATCAATCACTCACTCACTCACTCACAGACAACAGCAGGTATAGGGCTGGTCCATGGCCAGTCCAGCCAACTAGTTTCATGTTCAAAGAAAATCTACCCAGGAGAATACTGTCATATGCATCATGCAGTTATTGTCAAACAGACAAACATTTATTATAGTGTTTGATGTGAATGGAGGGGTGTGAGTTTAGATTTGAAGCTAATATAGTCAAGTCTTGCCACAGTAGTCTGTGAGGGGACTGACTAATGCCCACAGGTTGGATGTTTCACTGGCAAGTGTCATTTTTTGACACTCCAGACATCCTCCCATTCAACCCTAAAACAGTAATATTCAAAATTTCCACCTGAACACACATTAGAGGAAGCCTCATTAGCTACAGTGATCATAGATTCTTGTTGGGAATGAGTTTTTTTGTATTTTTAGTTATTAAAATACCTTTTCTTATAACCTATATTTTGCACCTAAATCAGAACTTGAGAGCATGGCAACAGGAGGAGCAATAAAGAGGATAAACAATGGGCTTAGAGAGAGACCACACAGGACGACAAAAGACGACACAGGATGAACACACACAGTCACAGAACCAGCCAGGGGAGGCCAAATGTGTATGTTTATGCTCTTCCTGACAACAGCGAGGCCTCCGTAGGGAGAGCTTGTAACCTATGTGTGTGTGTGTATGTGTTTTGGAGCTCGGGACAACTCGCTCACAGCCTTATCTCTTCAACAAGGCTTAATGGGGTAATGGAAACCTCCTAGTGCATGCTGGGAATGAGCGGAACGTAGAGGCAATGCTATTAAGAGAGGGGGAACGGCGGTGAACGGTAGAGCCACACACCACAGGATTTAAGGATGTTTTCTCTCCCTATCACCGATGTGCTTATCTCTTTAAAAATATAAAGTGAAGGAGGAGAGGCAACAAAATAGACATACAAACTGTTGATCTACTGTATGCTGCACACATTTACACACAAGCTGCAAGATTTTAAGGAAATAGAGCCCGAGTCAGACTGAGCCGCATAAATTTACAACAAAAAAATTCTAAACCTTACTTTTCTCGAAGGGCTTTCACAGGTCATTAAACATTATGCACACATGAAGAGTTTCCATCTGAAAAAATGCAACACCTACACAATAACTCTTTGCATGAACGTAAAACCAGTTACCTATTGCAGAGTGGGCAAACTTTAATGTCAAGGGTTATTATGCATTACTGCATGGCCTTTCCATAATGAACCATAACCCCTTTTTTTTCTTCTTTAGCTCTAAGAATCTCTCTCCATAGGCAACTCTCTCCAAAGTGCCGGGTTCCATAAGAGCAGCCTATCGTTAAGCCCCATCGAACACAGCGCTCAACGCCGCGTCGATTTTTGCTTCACCTCGTTCAACATGCGAGCTCAACCCAATTTCACAGCCATTTGAATTGGATGGATTCGACTCTGTCCACTTAGAGACCGCGGTGGTTTCTCCTCAAGCTGGAGCCGGGTGAGAGAGAAGGTGAGAAGGACGGGAAGAGTGAGGAAAAAGTGGAGGAGAGAGGGCGGAAAAGACAGTGAGAATGATTGAGATATAATCAAAAAATAAGACTTTATATGACTGAGAAGAGTGAAAGTCAATGAATAAACTTCTCCAATATGATGCAGTTTGTCTACAGTGATTATCTGTAGACAGTCTTGAATCTGAATTGATTCAAATGTCAAAATTGATTAGATTCTACATCATTATAATCCCAGATTTTGATGGAGATTTGTAATGTCCAGTATTATAATACAGTTGCACTGACATACACAGAGTAAAAGCAGGTATGCATGAAACATTTTGGCCCATCTTAAGTCAGTAAATGGTCATATTTAAAGATGTTGAGGCATTAGCACTTTGACTCTGCAGTATATCAGCGTTGTATATGATGGGTTTAGTGGAGTGTATGTCACTGGTTGCTTATATAAAGGATATGTGAACAGTCAAAGGGCCTGATGGATGTTTGCAGCAGCTGGTAGCATAAACAAACACAACAATCTTTTTGGCCATAAATGTCAGCTTTGCAGGTATATTTTCATCTTTAATTCTAATAAACTTTTAATAATCATCACAAATATTTCTCATCGTAAAAAAAACTCCTGACTGGTTCTTGTTTTGTATCCAAGTGTTTCCGAAGCGATCTAGTTTATTTATTGGTGGATTGTTTATTTGAATTGTGTCAGGCAGTGCTGTGAGTGTATGTGACAGATAAAGGGACTGTTAAAGGTGAGGGCCGGCCGGGCCTGTCAGCGGGACTCTCTCTGTCTCTGTTCTCAGTACGACAGTGGGACCTCTATACACCATAAAGTCTTTTCCCCAGCGGAGCGGCCACCCTTCTTTATCTGCTGCCCTCCAGGGGAGCGGCCCATTCACGCTGCCACTCTCTGATTTAATTGTACAGTTCAGGATGACTGGCTTTCACCTTCAGCTTCCACCAGGCTCAGCACATCTCATCCCCCCACAGTCCACACCTTTACCTGGAAGATGGAGCGAGGGGAGGCTGTAGAATGTACAGCTTTCATCTCTATTCTTCAGCAATATCGCTCTTTGACTTTTATACCGGTGAAATCTATCGACTTCAGCTGAATTGAAAAGGGGAGTGATTGATCGGGAGAGCGTGAGAAATAGACGGCAAGATGCAGACACGATAAAACAGGTGTTTAGTGAGAGAAAGTAAGACAGAGGAGGAAGAAGGGGCTAAAGACGTGGCTTGAGAAATGATGGAGATATAGAGATCGGCAAAGATCAAGTGTGAAGTGATGAGTAAGGAGAATAGATAAGGAGTGAGATTTATTTGATGTCTGAAATGAAAAATCCCACAATAAAGGAGGAAAAAGTGATTAGTATTACCCTGAAATGTCTGAAAAGCATCTAACCACAGTGACAACAAATCTACAAGAAAATGAATTGAATACAAATTTAATTAAACCGCAAACTAATAAGATTGAAATCAGGATGACAGAGTGAGATGGAAACAGAGAGAATATGAGAATACACTTCTCCTTAATAGCTCATTATTTACATTGTTTTCTAAATGTCACTGAGAGCTGAAACAGACACAAGAAATAGGGGGAAAGCGACAAGTCTTTCCTCTCAGAGTGCCTCGTTGCCACTTAATTGCTCACGGCATCGACCAAAACGTCCTGCTAGCTCACAGAAAGTCAGGCTCTGAGCCATTTGTGGCCCCGATCTAATTATCCCAAACATGACAGCTATTGAAGTCTCTTTCTTCCTTTGTATCACAAACGTTAGGAGGTTGCCCACCCAGCTTCTGTCTTCCTCTGTGGAAATTTGACAGTATTGCTTTTTACTCATCCTCTCTGAACTTTTAATAGTATCTGTGGTGTTAAAATGAGGATAGGAACACATGGAGGGGTGAGGCTGATGGTAAGGCGATGAAACGGACTCATACACACGCTTGTCAACCGATTCCTTTCAGTGTATCTCTATTAAATGTTCCAGATGGTAGGGACATGTATGTTTATGACATTGTAGCTTACTGAGTTTATGCTATTTACTAGCCAATAACAGCTGTCCCAGTGACTGTAGCAGAGTTGCTGGTTTTGCACACGTTACTGTATCTATCTTTCATATTCAGGTACATGTAGTAGAGTTGAATTAGAAAATAGCATCAAATTGCAATACAAATACCTAAACATTGTTAAGTACCCCAGTAAATGTACTTAGTTACATACTTTCCACCACTGATAATGAATCCACATGAGTTTTAACAGTTTTGGCGTTGAAAGGCATTTTTAATTGAGGCTAGCTGTTTCCCATTACTTCCAGTCTTTGTGCTAAGCTAGTAATATTAGAGAGCTACATAGGTATTCAATGCACAGAGATGAAACCAACCTTCTCATCTAACATTTAATAAGAAATCTAGAGTATGCCTCTAGGTTTCAGTTGAGTTCAAGAGCTCAGATCTGTTACAAGATGTAGACAAAGCAAGCAATTCATCAGGAAGATGGCCCTAATATATTGCACATGCACAGAATTTTTGATGAATTTCAATCAAGCATGTCTTCACATCTCATCATACACAGAAAATGCACACAAGCTTCAACACTATAAATGCCAAAGTCAACTTTTTTTTAGACATAATAATAGTGGCTGAGGCAGACAGTGTCCCTGTGGTTTTAAGAAGTCACAGTCCAGGCTGAACAAAGCATGTACTCACACTGTGTCAATATCGACTCTGACCTGTTTCTTCTTTTAGTCAACGTCTTCCCCCCTTTGCAAGCTCTTTAAAGCCAACTCTTCCGAGACCTCCTTTGTCATTATTATGCAAATGACACACTATCTTGCTTTGTTGTAAATAAATTGCATAGTAATTAGGAGTGTGATTTATTTGCATAAGTGCCTGAGCGCACTGACCAGGAGGAAAATGAAAAGGGTTGTGAGTGAGAGATGCAGAGAGGAGAACTTGAAGCTGAGCTGGAAAGAGGGAGTTGTGAATTCCCTGAAAGACACGAATGTGTGTGAGAGAGACAAATAGATAGATACACACAGCTTTAAAGAGGACTTATTTGAAGTGCTCTTTACTGTAGAAGCTGCTGTGGACAGATTAAGGTTTTGACCCAAAGAGCTCCTCTACATTTTTATTAAACTGCCACCCCAAGTCCTTTCTGCACCATGGCTTCTGTGTTAGAAATGAATGCTTTGTACTGTAAGTCAACTTCAGTTTTTTTTTTTCAACAAGAAGATATTCATTATCTACTAGGGGTGTGCCCGAATACAAATACGTTATTCGACAAAGCACAAATAGTGTTTTTTTAACGAATATTTGTTTCATACAAATATGCATAAAAGTATTTGTTTTTGGGGGGGAAAAAAACATGTCAAATACCAGCGCGTAAGTTGGTTACATCGCTATCTCTATGTCTTTCAGCAGGTCCCAACAAGGGGAGTCACATCCACCTGCTACATGACGCACATTTCCTTATTTGGACATCACTCCTAGAGTTGGGGGTGTTCCCCAGAGATAAAGCTGAGCTACTGACACATGCTTCATGAACAAGCCTCATGAACACTTATTGTAACACTTTAATTTTTTAAAATGAAAAGTTTAATAAAAACAAAAATAGGATTTTTAAGCCTTTTTTCACTCGAATACAAATACAAACAATTTTGCTGCCTCAACAAACACAGATACAAATACAAATACTGGGCCCTCTGCACATCCCTATTAACTACCAAGAAGCTGTCCTGAGATAAGTTTATTGCTTTACATTTTCCTACTCTCTCTCCAGCTGATATTACCGAGGAGTAAGTAGTGGCCCTTAAATTTGTTAGTCAAACCAGTATCTAATCCATTTTACACCAGGCAATAATGCACCAGTGATACTTAGACCTGTGCATTCACACCTGATATTATGTGTGCTGCAGGTAATATTACATGTGATGCTGTGCAGCCTTTATTCAATTTTTCCATCAGCATTTTTATGACCCTTTGGTAGCAGACAGTTGAAACCATGACAGGTTGCAGTTAGCACAGTAGTGCTTGCAGCTACTTTGAACTCTATTACAGTGACCCCTTCATCTGGTGAGGAGAAGAAATTGCATCTTGCAAGATGAAACCATGCGATGCTCCAAAACCTCAAACTTCATTGTGAGCTGTGGAATTTCCTGTTACCTGTGGCCTCACAAAACCACTACATACGTCACATTTTCAATCAACAGAGCCAATTTCTTTTTAAAACCATGTTGTGTTTGTTCACACCTTGCCTCGAGGTTCAGATCACTTTAGTAACAGGTCAATATGGGGTCAGAGAAACATGTGTAACTTTAGCCATACTGTTGACTGTTTAAGTCTCATGTCATATTTTTATTTGAGGTTAAATGCCCTAATAAAAATACAGTTAAAAACACGAGGAGCAATTTGTAATGTCAACACAAGGCCTTTCTGTCCTTACTTGTTGTTGATTGTCTCGGTTAAACTGCCATACGAGAGAGGATAAGCTCTCTCTAATCACATCACTGTCTCCTTGAATTATAATTTGTGTGAACGGTCGGTTAATCTAGAGGGAAATTGGATTCGACCAGTGCCATTTCTCTTGGGAAATTTCCACCTTTCAAACTCCAGGCCTTCTGCTTTGATTAGAAGGCCAATGCCCTGTTTTTCCTGGTTAATAGATGCATTTTAAGCATGTAAAGATGGCTGCCTGCGCATATATAGCTCTCTACTCATTTCCACTTACTCTCCCTAAAGAACCCAGAATGAATATTTTCCTCCATACGAAATGAAGATGTTAAATATTCTGAAGAATTACAGTTTTGTCTAAATTCAAATCAGATCTTGAACAACACATAGTGTGTATTCAACATAGTATATTTATTCTGACAGACAGAACTGCGTTTTAACTCTTTGATTCTGTCACATACAGTAGTAGTAGTACATTACTTCCCTGTCAGTTTATGCTGTACCAGAGTCTGCATTTTAAATCCTGCAGAGATGGCTGTAACCAAGAGACTTTCCCTCCAGCAGGCATGTTTGAGCAGCTCCTCATTTTTATGGCCAGAACAGCCACTCAGCCATCCATATTTTGACATTTACTCAGTGCCGTTGGGTATCGATGGCCAGACCTCAGCAGGGCTGAATGGTAATGGCCAGCGATAACCTTTTGGATAGACAGCTGGTAAATATAAAGAACCAGCAAAAAGAAAAAAAGGCCTGTAAATACTTATCTTCTTTCATTCACTATGCCTTTGACAATTTCACATCTATATGTGGCTTTTCAGTTTGTTTGATAAAATAAACACAGATGTGGTCTGTCCCACACTCTGCTTTAACCCACAGTTTGAATCTACAAATTTGTATATGTTCGGAGCTATCACAAACTGCTGTTTAATGTTTTCTGCCACGCTTTTTGTTTTTATCTTCTCATCTTCTCTCTGGCCCCGTTCACACCTAGCATCAATATGCATCTTGGGTGAGCCGATCACAAGTGGACAGTTCTAAGTACGTCAGTTCACACCTGTCATTAGAATGCATCTCGAGTGACCACTTATGATCAGATCTCACTTCCCTGCTCTATATGCAAATAAGCAAGTACATTTGCAAAGACCAAATGCAATGCAGAGGAGAGCAAAACTCAGGAGCCAGACATGTCTACTTTAGGGGCAGCTGAGATCACTAGAGGTCACTAAAATAGCTGGTCCACCTTAAAGGTCAGTCCCACCATGGGAGCCTGGTCAGGTTAGGCTAACTCATTGTTGCTAACTTTTGGGATAACCCTTTCATTTTAATCAGCAGGTGATAAGCAAGACACAGGAACTTGGCTTGGCTCTTGAGAAGTTGCAGCATTTATTCACTGACAAATAGCCTGAATTGTACACACACTGCTTGCCATGTTCACAGCCATACTGCTAATTTCATACTCTCTGTTCCGGTCACCAGCCCCCTTGTTGTTTCGCACTTTAACATGATGCCGTTGGTGTGCAAATGAGTACATGTTTCTGCTTGAGCAGTGGACATCAGTTGAGTAGGTGGTCCTTCAATGTGGCCCAGGACACATTGCATATACACTGCTAAAAGAATGTGTCCATATGTGGCCCAGACCACCTCTGAATGTGGTCTGAGCGATTATCTCAATGCATTTACATCTGTGCTTAGAGCTGTCAACTTGTGATCAGATCACTCGAGAAGCATTTAATGCCAGGTGTGAACTAATGTTAATTTCGTTAATGAAAACTGTTACTAAATATGTTCTTCAATGACCCAGTTTAAAGGTGCTATATGTAGGAATCAGAAATTCCTTCTCATTAGTGACATCTGTGGCTGTTAAATGAGCTGCAGTCAACATCCTGGTGCTTGCGCTCATGTGCTCTATACCATTGAAGGTGATGTCTTTTTCCTGGCATACACTTCTCATAATTACATAAAAGATCTCTAACGTTGTGTTTTGTACGGTGTTTCAGCAAAGTATCTTGCACTGCGACTTTGTTGTGAAATATGTGCTTATTACGACCTTTGGACTACCAACAGGAAAAACAAAAGGGATAAGCTATGTTCTGCTATTACTCTGGAGCTTGTTTTGTGCTCCTTTGTTGAGGAAATAATGTTGATTTAACTGTGTGTGTACTCGGGAGTGGGCGATTTATCATTGCAGGGGTGTTTTGTTGTGAAATGTGTAGTGGTTGATGGAGGCAGCTAGCTGTTTCATTAGCTGGAAAGCTAATATCTGCAGGGTGTTCCTAGTCAGATAGCATTGTTTTTGTTGTGTTGTTGTGTGGTTATGCCGGTGGTTTGTTGACATTAGTTGGAGAGAGGCAAGGCACAAAAAATGTCGCAAATGTCACATATGTTGTATTTTTGCTGAAAATCTGGCCCGGGTCCTTCACATAGAAATCAGTCCACAGGCTGATACCGGCAACCCAGAAAGTCAGGGAAGGTCTCATTTTTTATGTTACATTACTACTTGTTCACTCATTGGCAATAAAAAATGATTAATACATGTAAATTGCTTCAGAATTCTACATATAGAACCTTTAATATTGATGATTGATGCCATGTGAACTAGCTTGCTAGACAGCCAATTTGTTAACCTTATGTCATTATTAAAGGACTAGTGTGTAGGATTTAGTGACATCTAGTGGTGAGGTAGCAGAGTGCAACCAACTGAATACCCCTCCCCCTCTAGAGCCAGTGTTTGGTTTGGTCGTTCTGGGCTATTGTAGAAACATGGTGGATCTGTGGAAGAAGACCTGCTCCCTATGTAGATATAAAGGGCTCATTCTAAGGCAACAAAAACACAATGATTCTTATTTTCATTGGATTATACACTAATTAAAAGATACTTATGAATATTATATTCAATTTTTGCCGTTTTATTGTCTGTACAGCTCTCATTGTTTTGAGAGTATTGGGCCCAAGTTGTTGAATTGTGTTGGTTCAAAATAAATATGCATGTTCCATGTCTGAATGTATTCCTTAAATTGGTACCATCAGACCAGACACTTTCTTTAAAGCTGCATTCTTAATCAATCAACCCAAGTTTTTCATCAGATAATGATAAGGTAAAATCTTCTGTGAAATAAGTTTGGTTAAAATAGCAAAAAATTATTGGTTTTGGCTCGACTAGATTGACTGAAATGTTAAATGTGATCTGAGTGTCTGTGTGTGTGTATGTGTACGTGTTACAGTATACGTGTTGCTAGGTGTGCTTGGAACATAAGAGGAGCAGGATGTTCCACTTCTTTCACTGTATTATAGGTGTCACTGCATACAGTGTGTAGTAAAAACAGATGTTCTTGTTATAACAAGTAGTGCGTGGGAACTTATGAGTGTTTATGACTAACAAGAGCCCTTGGTAGCCTACCAACTGACTAATAATCAGATGCTTAATCATTATTAACGAAAGCTTGTCATGTTTACCTTGGTCATTGGTCGTCTAGAATGTGTGTGTTCATGTATTTGAGTGGATCAATGTAGTATATAAAGATGGTGTTTGTGTCTATGTGTGCGTATGTGTGTGTGTGTGTCTGAGGCAGGCCAGAAGGATGTATTTCGTCAGTAATTGTAGCAGACAGAGGAGGTTAGCACCGGACCCTGATGGTCCAGTCAGCCGTGGAGTAAACACTCATTAACACATGTTCCCATTGATCAGACAGAAGGACAGGGCTCACACACGTTCACACACACACACACACACACACTTAAATACATACTTCAAGTACAGGTATTAGCCACAAAAAGATCATTTCCTATACTGTAATGATACATATAGTTTTAATGTAATTAAGTCATTTATAAATTAAAATCACTTTCAGAAAGAGCTGAAACAAAGTAAGAATCATGTATTAATTGCTTTGTAGAAAAGTCCAAAACTTAAGAGGTTGTTTTTTCCCCTCAGCTTCTTTATTTTTCATAGTTTTTATAGTTGCTTTTGTGCCGAGCATTATAACTAGTATCCTCTCACTGCAGTTTGGAGTAGAGGAGACAGTCTGTATTCCCCTCTGCTGGAAATATTAAAACACAGATTTGTTTCAAGATAGTTTCCAGTGGTTACATGTTTAGACATAAGAACATTCTGGAGCTCTTGACTTGATCACCCAAAACATTTGTTAAAACTGTTTTATTCATTCATTCCTTTCACATGTGTAAACCGCAGCTGTCAAAACACCTTGATTTAGATCTTTCCAGATTTACATCAGTACCTCTTCTTTCCTCATAAATGAACCCTCAGGACTGCTTCACTGCTCTGAAGTGTTTAAGTGCACTGACACAAACATGGCCATTGAAGACATACAGTCACACAGGGAGCCTCAACATCTGTTGTGAGATCTCCCATTGATGTCAGAGGTGTTTACTGGCCAATGAAATGTATTGATTCACTGAGAGAGGTGGGATTGGAGCTGTGGCAGTGCTACAAAGGTATTCAGCCTTTGCTGAGTGGTGCCATGAATTTTGAGAAGGCGAATATCGATCTGAAATTACCTCTGTGGCAACTAACTACATACTGGAGGGGATCGGGCAAACGGGCTTTGCTGCTGTTCAGAGACCTTGGTTTTGACCTAATTAGGGCACCAACATTATTTTTAACCAAAGATCAAGGATCTTTTCATCTTTAATCCTTGATCGGGCACAGCAATAAAGACGGATTTTACAAAAAATCCTTTTAGGAACAAGTACGGACAGGGAGGTAGAGGTGGGGGCTGATGTAGGTTAAGGAGGAACAGTCGGGTCTTTGGCAAGCTGTGAGCATCCAGAAGGTCTCAGATAAATGCGTGCCCTAGTCAACCTTGAGGTCTGGCCAAGTTGAATCAGTGAGATGACTCGCTACTGGCTACCAGTCCCAAAGCCAAGTACTACATGAATTAACCATGGACCTCAGAGGACAAGAGGGAGGGGGGGTGGAGGAGAGATGCAGTAAAAAGATGTCTTGGAAGAAAACAAGAGAGGACCAGAGAATGAGAGGAAAGAAAGACAAGGAGAAGGATGGTGTGACAGGAGGAAGCAGATGTCAGAGTCTTTCTAAGTTGTCATGGTGATGCTTTGCCCTAGCCACAACTCCAGGTCACTACTTTCTGGCAGAGTCCAAGGTGAATGGCTCTCAGCAAGGATGTGTGTGTGTTTGCATTCATGTGCTCGTGCATGTACTGCTGAAAGGGCCCTGAGCAAGTGCTGGCAGGGTGGCGTAAAGCCGATGAAGCGAGGGAGTGAGTGATGCCCCAGGTCCACGGCTGTCAGCCAGGCTAATGGAGGGCGCCACACTTGGCCGCCCGATGACTGACAGGTGCCAACCGAGGCCGTAGTCAAGCGGGCACCAAGTCGGCGGTGCCAGCTCGCTTACGGCGGTGAAGGATGATGACACAGAGATCGCTCACTCGGCTAATGCTGACACACATGGCGCATGCACACCCTTGTGAGCCTGTCACTCAGTGAGGAGCGTAGGCTGCGAGATGAGATAGTCTTTAAAGTACCCTGATTCATCAAGCATAGACAACAGGGTCGAGTTTCCACTTTGAAATTGGAGTCTCCATTATCAGTGGCATTTTCACGCTGGCAGGTTGACCTATGATCTCTGCTGGCCTACATACAGGACCACAGTTCCCCCTCATACGCAAGCAGGATCACTTACAGGACGTTTACATACATCACAACCTCTCTCTTGTTGCATGATGTAGCAGGGAAGGGAAAAGGTGGGCTCACCAACTAACAAAATGAATATCAAGCACATTTTCATCAAAGGTTTAACTCACACTTAGGGATGAATCCTTTGAAAACTTTAGTTTCTTTCAACTTACTAGCCATCACAGTGAATTTAGCTTCATGTTAGCATGAAAAAGATGAGTAAACGCTTTGAAATAAAAACATAGCTCTTGTAAAGTAAATGAGGTGGGGGTAGAGGTTCCCAGTTGCTGCTGACAGACATCACCTCACATCCAGTAGATTATTTTGTACTTTGGACGACATTATCAATCCCAAAGGGAAAATGCAGAAGACCGGGACAGTTGACATGTATTAAGTCTGACACTCTGTGATGTTAAAATATGTTTTATATTAGGGCTGGGTGATAAAATGATTACATTAATTATCTCAATATAATTTTCATTGATAGAACTATGACAAATGTTTGATAAATGTGATAATTAAACCGAGAGAGAGAAAGAGAAGCCATCACTAACTGGTAAGCTAACGCTAACTGCTAAGGTAAGTCACTAGCAGATCTGAAAAGTGTGTAAACAACTGTGGGATTAGCGTGAAAGTTGCTAAAAGAAGGTGAGAGCTATGAGTGCTTGAGCAGAACTAGTGTAAGTGTAAATGTACAGCAGGTAATTAGTCGCAGTAATGAAGAATATAGTAAATTAACTGAGTTGAGAGTGGCATAAACCCTATCAGGAGCAGTAGCCTGCATGTGAGGCGTTTAAGGGACATCTGTAATTTGTAGCTACAGAAACTAACCTGGGTTACGCTTTGGTTATTGTGTGTTACTGGACATGTAACTAACTTTTCGGTTTGAGCCATCTTACATGTGTGTCTATCACATTGCAGCACTTCATTTTTCTATTAAGATATGTATCTTGTTGAGTCATGTTGTTTGTCATGTTCTGACCATAAAGAATAGTTTAAAACCATAATGAACCGTGTGGTTTCTTCAACTTTCACTCAGGAGCAAAAATCAGCCTTTAAACCTGAAAGAAATAATGATTTGACATTTATCGTGATAATGATCAATATTGACTAATATGAAAATTTTGATAACATTTTTGACCATATCGCCCAGCCCTATTTTATATACAGGAAAAAACAATACAATATACTTTTAAAAGAAATTTGAATAAAATTTGCAACTAAAACAAGTTTCAAAGTCTTTAAAATGTATAAAATGCATTATTACAATGTCCAGACTCTCTAAGCACACACATGAATATACCTAGAAAGGTCTGTTACCTTGCTGAGTGAACAGTATCTGTAGTGTTGTGACAATGGCTCTGCATGTTCACAAAGCCCTATTGTAATCTATATTTAGTAGGACAGTAGCTTCTCCTCCAACAGCATGTCCGACACGTGTTTGATTGTGTTTGACGTCTCTGTATCTTACATAATGTCTTGTGGAGCTTGTAGAGCTTAATCAGACATTAAGTGGCCCCTCAGCACTTGAGCTTTTTCAAAAGGCCCCTTGATTGCTCCAAGAAGCCTGAGTCACTTCTAAGAAAGGTTTCGTTTGACATTGTAAAGCTGTTTTTTTTAGAAAGCAGAAGGCTGGAATTGGGAGACTATTTCTGTTCATCTGGTACAAGATGCAGAAAAACACTCTACAATTGAAGGTGTTGACTTATGATATTTAAGTTTTCTTTTTTGTTTTTCTAATTTAAGTTTTCCTCATTGGTCTTTTACAGCAGATGCATCAGTATTTTAAAATAAAAAATAGATTGGAGTATGACTGTCATGATCTTCCAATAGAGAAGAGCCCCTGATTGTCAAGGTGTGATAAGTGAGAAGTTAATGGATGAGGGGAAGAAAAAAAGTGGAATAAATGGAAATAATGTGACAAGGAGTGAAGATGCAGATTAAAGAAAGAAATGTAAGAGTGCCAAACTTTGTAGAGAGAGAAGAAATGTACAAAGGAGCATTCTTAAATAATAAGGAATGGATGGAGGTAGATGAAGAAAGAAGGGGAAAGAATGAATGGGGGGGGATGGCTCTCCCAAGGTTGTCACTTTATCTCCTTATCTACCACCACGTATCAGGTTCCTGCTAAGAGACAGGCCGACTGACAGAATGGGACCAGCCCAGTCAAGCAGGCTGATGATCTCCTGTCTTTTTAATTGAGTAACTGAGGCGTTAGAGGTAAGGGCCGGTCTTGATTGGACCAGACCAGGCTGGGCCAAGCTTCAGGACTCCAACTGGAAACATCAAGTGATGCTTCACATCCTGAGGGAGCCTTTTATCACTATTATACCCTCCTCCTCCATTTATTACTGCTTTCTTCTGCCATATTGGTTTGTTAAGGCTATACAGTGTGATAAGGAGCATACTATTTTGTTAATCCTGATAGTCTGTGTTGGTGCATTAATCATAATTCTTTTGAGGGATCTCTTACAACCTTGAGCTGTCCCTTAAAACTTGTCTGGATGAGTTGACAGAAAAGTTATGATGACACAACACAGAGCCAAGATAGAGTCACTGTAATCAGCTACGCAGCCGGTATGCTCTACATGTGTAAGACACTTCACATGGAAGTAGTTTAAAGCAGTGAGTAAGTGTTCTCTAACACCATAGGGAACCAGAAATGTAGGATAAATAATATCCGACAGTGATGCCCCAGTGCTCATCGCATCCGGGACAGCTAGAATGACTCTGCAGTATCTTTAGTGTCGCTGTATTAGGCTTTCAGGCTGAAAATAGCACCCCAAGTAGTCCTAAAACTGTTCTGAAGACAAAAATATATCGTACACCCTCTCCACAGGTGTGCTCCAGCCCTGAGAACACCACAGGCACATTACTTCAGTTTACACTGAAAACGTGACAGGTGGAGAGGTGTATATAGACACCGAAAGAGAGAACATCGTATTGTTGCAGGCATAGAAGATGTTATATCGTTTTAAAGCTGTCTTAAGCAGGCACACTTGAGAGAGAGAGTGAGACAGGAATGCACAAAGACAGAGTCGATGAGACAGGACTCATGAGTGGTGAGAGAGAGAGAGAGAGAAGATGCTTAACGGGAAGAGGAGTGAAACTGATGGCTGGGCCCAGGAGAGGGAGGGAGCAGAATAAAAATGGGACAAGAGGAGCAGGAGTGCAGGCGCACTTCATCTTAGCGTTGCTATCAGCCCCTAATTGCTCAGATCAAATTGCTGCCTCTGCATATATCTAGGGACAGTGTGAGTGCGATAGCCTGTAGCACAATCATTGACATTGTAATAACTGTTTAATTGCTATGGGCCCGAGCTTCATGAAGACGTCAAGCCGTTCACCTCCTAATGGCCTCCTCTTTTGTCAGGGATCAAGCTCCTTCCCATAGCAGCATGAGATAGATGCCCTCCCACTGGCATCATCATCTCCTTCTCTCCAGTAGATTAATGATGACCCCATCAAGCTTTAGAATACTGATGTCTTTTTGAGGCTTGACTATGTTTTTACAAGGGTCAGGGCCTGGGTTGAGATGTTAAAAGCACATGGTAATAGCGGTAGGATTTTTAATGCGAACAGGCGAGCGGGCTAAACATCTCCCCTCGGTGATGAAATAAGAAAATAAATGCTCCTCTGAGGGGAAATGGAGTGGTACTGGATAATTCCTGGCTGGCTGGGTTTGGACGTAGTAGAACGGAGAAGCTATGGAAAACATTCTGAGGAGGTCAGGGTCAGGTCATCCAGCTCCACCCTTGTATCATTAAGCTTCAGAAAGCAGCCAGCCACGGGCTTGTTAGTACTAACAAGACACTATAACTCTTTCTAGATGACAAAGAAGCAGAAGGAGTGAGGAAGGAAAGAGTGCCGTGCTTATTCATAGTCCTTTCACCATGTTGCATCTCTAATGGCATACTGCCATAAACATGTATCACCGCCTGCTGCTTTTCGTCGAACTTCAAACACCTGTTGTTTGTTCGTAACCACCTGCCAGTTCATGCACCGAGATGACCATGTGGCAGGGGCATGTGTTGGGGAAATACCAATATATAGAAATATATAAATTCTACCAATGATGTCGTGTTTGTTTGGTTTAACACATAATTTCTTCAATTAGTAAGCAGACGTTTATGTTTTGTAAGTATTCAGAAGATTATTATGTTCTAAAATCCTTTATACATGTTCCATATGGTCTTTCTTTCTGATGTTATCCCAGACACATACAGTTTGTTTCACTGTCCAAGTCAACACACTATAATCTAATGTAACAGGAGAGAGAGAGAGAGAGAGAGAGAGGGCAAAAAGCAGACTATTTTTGCACTTTGTATGAAAAAAAAGTTCATTTCAAAGACACACAGGACACTGGAGTTGACTGCACATTGTTCACTGAAGGCATCAAGACAAATAGTTTGCTGCTTTCATAACTCTATATGCTATTAAAGCAAAGACATTGGATTTCCGTGAATATTTTTGATTTATTATTGACATAGTAATTACCAAGGTCAGGGTCTGTAAATGTGTTGTATTGGATTTTACCAACAGTGGCTATGCTGGCCAGCCGAGGCATGAGTTAGTGTGTGTGTGTGTGTGTGTGTGTGTGTGTGTGTGTGTGTGTGTGTGTGTGTGTGTGTGTGTGTGTGTGTGTGTGTGTGTGTACTCCCAGGACATTTCACAGTGTACTATGTTTGCACTGTGTTCTCCTCTGAGATGCGAATTAACTGGCAGAACCAGAACATCTATTATCCCTGCTAAAAATGCTGAGACACATTACATGTACCTGCACTGTGCTTGTGTGTCATTGCTCACAGTTCTTTATGCATCTACAGCTGTGTATTGTGGACACTCTATATATAACAATCAATACTGTACGTATACGTTTCTGTACTGTATGTGTATATGTATTCCTATAGAATGTCATGTGTGTGCATTTTTGCATCCATATGTTTAAATCTATGTTTTTAGTTTTTCATACAGCTTTTATATTTATTTGTATCTTTCTGTCCAGGACTAGTATTGATATTGCTGTTGCCAGGTGATGAAGAATGTTTGTGTGTGTGTGTGTGTGTGTGTGTGTGTGTGTGTGTGGAGTCAATCACTACAGTGCTGTCATCAGTTACACAGACACTGTCCAGGGATGTCTCACTACAGTCCAGTGGTATACAGAGACTATATTTATCATCATAAACAAAGAAACACTGCTCAATAATAATATCAAAACAGCAGCAGCTGATATGAATCAAAATTTTCAATATTATCTCATCAAATTCTTTTCCCCCACCTGATCAAACAGAAAACTTTGCTGTGAGTGTAGCTAACAACAGAGAGAGTAAATGCTTAAAGGGCAGAACGAGCGTCACTCTTGTTGCTTTGCAACACACAGTTTGACAGTAGCTTGCCAGCCTTGTAATTAGTGCTAGCAGGCTAACCTGACGGGAGGGGGATGAAAATAAACATGGACAAGAGAAAGTTATCTGAAATAGACACGTCCTCACAGGAAGTAGAGGGCAGAATGTCTAAGAGGTCTGCTTTGAGAATGATTTTGCTATTGACACAAATGCCACGATGTTCAGTTTGGAGCCGAGGGAAGTAGCACAAAAACATGTCATGTCCAAAAAGTGCACCTCCTCTCCTCTCCTCTCCTCTCCTCTCCTCTCCTCTCCTCTCCTCCTCTCCTCTATATTGTTATTCATATGAAGTCATTGCAGGTCTCCCTGCTTAACTCCTTTGTTCATCATCCCACTCAGTGCCATCAGCACTGTTTAGGATAGCTTAGTTATATAACTGTGAGTTATGTCATGTCACTTCAGTGAGCTACTGAGTCATATAACACCTTACCTTATAAAACACAGCAGTATGACTACACTTACTTGATGCAGTTGCTTTTCAACTCTTTTCAACTAGTGTTTAAGACATGTGGGAAAAGTCCTGAAAAGTAAAGCTGCTAACTAAATTCACAGTTTCAGTTATGGAGTAAACATGCAGATGACTTTGAGCCAACAGAAGGAGAAGCCAGTTAAATGTAGCCTCTCCTGTCTTCATCTAATACATAACCAAAGCTCATTTGCAAGCAATTGTGGAAACATTTGTATTATTTGTCAAGTAAATGATAATGATGCAGCATATTGTTCTATGGACCACCAGGAAATGGGCTTTTCCTGATTTTGCCATTGTAGAAGTCATGTTGGTGCCCTAAACAAACTATAGAAAGCCCTTGTGTTCTTAAACAGGATCTGTTCAGTGTTATTGTACTTATTATACTACTGTACTGCATCACATGGCAAACTGAGGCCTTATTCCCCTACATAGAACCTCTCCTCTGATCAAATGGCTTGTAAAAAGTTTTTATTGTTTTTGTACTCTAGTGTATTTTGACACTAAAGGTTATCCAGGCCCCAAAAAAACAGCAATTAAAGGTCACTGCTGTCCCCCTCTACAAAAGCCTGAAATAGCTGTCCCCTCTCTCACTCCATCTTCTCCCCTAATCCCTCTCCCCTGCTCTCTCACCTATCCCTTTTCAATCTATTTTTCCTCCCTCTACTCTCCCCTCTCCTTGTTCCTGCAAGTTCTGCATCTTCTCTCGTCCTACAGCTGCAGTATTACATTAGATAGAAAGTGCAGTTCTAATTGTTGGATGTCAGTTTTTGATTTTGAACGGCTCTTTTCCTTTGACATGGACAGAAATAGAAGCTGAAGAATATTATGAAATGTGGACCACAGTTCTATGTAGAAGGTAATCTTCACCAGGGCGTGAACATGAAAATGTCACTGCCGTTAACAAACCAAACGCATGACTGGCTAGCTTATTACAGTAATTTCCCTGATTTACTTCTGTATGCACTGTTCTAAGTTCATCACAAGCAGGCTGGTTTACACTAGTTCATGGCAGATGACATCGCTGTTAAAATAATCTTAAGAACTGGGTTCTGCACTGGTCAAGGAGATGGTCAAGTATGATAAACAAACCACAAATAACCACAATGTTACTTTGTGCCAATACACTGAACTGTTTTGATGTGTGAAGCAGATGATGAGCAACCAGCACTGCAACATGCTAGCATTTTCAAGTAAAAAAACAGTGTTATAATTACAGTATTTTCATTGTTCACTTTGTGTTGAATCATTTAATTAGCCAGTTTATTTATCTGATTTGGTGATAAGACAGGTTCATGTTGTTATGTAACGCCTTCGTCGCCAATAGTTTGATGTAGTGATGCAATTTTTTAAAGCAATTTCCTGAAGTGTTAGCCAGCAGCATTAACAATCAATAGATGGTTAATCATTAACAACAATACAGTGGACTGTAATGAAATAATATTCAATAATGAAAGTGTTTTTATTCACTGACTGCAGCAAAATCAGAGTAAATTAAGAATTTGAAGAACAGATCAAGTAAACACCATTTAATTGAATTCTAAATTAAATAATTAAATAATGATGACTTCATTTAATTAAAGTCGCTGAGCTCCGACTCATGTCTGCCGCTATTCAATGATTGACCCGACAAAATATAAAGTATTAAACGCATCAAAAAGCTACACAGCTTCATTAGAGAACATCAATTAGATCAGACTAAACGTGATGTACCGACCGAACAATAATTAATCAAAAGTGCTGTAACCTTCAACAGGAAATAACTTGTAGCATTACTGAATAAACACACAATGGTTTTGTATAATCTACATCATCGGAGTGATGTGCGTTGTTGACTGCAGCTAACGTTAGTCCAGCAGCTGGAAACAACAGGGCGCTGTCGCTTATAGAGTTCATCACTTACATGTTGATTATGTTGGAAGTGTGTAATTACAGTCCTGCTGGTTCTGAATGTTAACAGTGTTAGTAGCTACAGCTGTGCCCTCTGCTGTCTAACCTGCGTTAACCCAGCAGCTGCTCGACGCTTCTGTTCACGATGCTAGTTTGGCAACAGCATAAGCCTCATATAGCTAGTTAAACTGGACAGCCGCCACACAACTCTGGAACTTCCACAACTTTATGCTGCAGCATACATCAACACAACTGCCACAGTGAGTGGAGTGAGGCACACTGTGACTTTGTTCTCTCTTGGACGGCGAGGAGGTTGTTTTTCCATTTATGTGGCCCACACCTGTCGCTCTGTCCCAATAAACAGTAAGAGGCACCACCTGCTGATGCAACAGGTAAGGCATCCTTAGTCTGATGCAGTTTATCTGTGGAAATGCAAATTTTAGTCAGCAGTCAAAGCTTTTCCTTTCATTCATTTCTTCCTACTAGTGAAACAGCAATAGTAGGGAGTAATTCATGCAGTCCCCCATCACCCCCACCCCCCACAGGGAATCATGAAGACACCCGGTGCACAGGTGCACGCAGGGTGGAGATGGAACATGACACGCATGACTGACAGTATGTCAAAGTAAATCTATGGCCCAAGAGATGATGGCAGTATAAATAGATAAATAATTAAATAAAATAATAATAAATGAAGGACAGATACACATTCACTTGACCCACCATGGTGAGACAGACTCATTACAGAGGCTGTATTTAAGGTTCCTTTATCCGCATATAAAATGTAATATTACATAAGTGGTTAATATATTTAAGTTTGAATTACTGTATTGATTATGGATTTCAATAGTGCATTTTTTCTGAATTTGAATGAAGGTCCAGTGAAGGTGGATGAGCCTGGGTTCATGGCATATAGTTACACATGTTTACAAAGACACACACACACACACACACACACACACACACATCTGACAGCAGTGAGTAATGTGTGTGGAACACTTTCAAGCTATATGCCGCTCTGTATACAGAGATGGAGACAGTAAACTGAGAGAGCTTTTTTTTTTTCTGTATAACTGAAGTGAGGGGAGGCAATTTTCCACATGGCCTAAACACACACACACACTCACACACACACACAAATACATGCAAACATAAACACACATACAGTCCAAACAGCCCAGCACGAGCTGTCGTGGAAATTTTGCCTGCAAGCACTCTGGACTCTTCAGGAATGAAACACGCTCAGAGCATTCTGACAAGATTGAAGTATAATTACATAATGCAATGTATATTGCATTAGGAGAGAGAGTATTACCTGAGATTACCATCTCTCTCTCCTAGTTACACATCCATTCACTATGTATGTTTTCCAGTGAGACACACACCTCTTTACTAAGACTGGTTGTTTTGAGATAGTCTGATCCGCCCAAACTAGCAGCCTATCCCTGCATGGCACCTCAGGTCACGCATTCAGAGCTCAGCGCTTTGCTTCCACGTAGCTTATCATGGATCAGAGTCCACCTTCTGCTTGTATTTGGCAACATGAAACCAACACACATGAACAGTACATGCAGTCTGACAGAGGTTAAAGAGGTACTGCACACCTAAACGTGGTTTTTGAGCTGTAAAATAAATTATATGACTGTACTGTGATGAAACACATCAGTGCTGCTGTTAATATTGACACCAAATTTATAAAAATCAGCATTTCATGGATTGAACTGCTGTTTAAAATCAGCCGATGCTGACGTAGAGTCTACCGTTTTGGGGGGTCTCTACGTCATGACATTTGTATAAATAGTAGAATGTTAACGCCCACCTCCCCTAGCCCTGCGCTCATTTTCAAATATATGCATATCGAGACGGTTTTAGCTTCAGCAGCTAACAACAGCACTTAAATGCTGGAGGAAATCTCTCCGTCTGTGACTGTCTGAGGAAACGCTGCTGGCACAAAAACAACACTGATCTTTGCGTTTGCATTTCGTCCTGTAGCTCTTTAACTCTCCAGCTGTCTGTTTCTGCAGTCATCAGCTGGTGAAATCTTGTTTTAATATGTCAAATCTCAATGTAACCGAAGCTCCAACGTTACTGAACTTGATATCCTAGACTGTTGGTAGCCATTATGCAAAGGGCATTATCTAGCATGTAGTTGGCTAGTGCCCTGCCTGCAGACTGATGAATGACCTGAAAAGATGAATGTTTCTCAGAACCCTTCTCTGCACACACACACACACACACACACACACACACACACTTGTCCTCTGCCTCAGTCCTTGTCTCTCTCACTGAGAAACTCAATCACTCACTCACTCACTCTCTCACACACTCAACAGTGGACTCTCTCCTCTCTCTCTCTCTTTCTCACACACACACACGTTCTCATTCAATAGCTAATTCACTGACACTTCCATCCCCTCTCTCTCTCTCTTTCTCTCACACATACACACACTTACTCACACACTCAATCACTCATCCACTCACTCCCAAACTCACTCACAGGCTCCTCTCTAGCTCTCTGTCTCTCCACGCACAAGTCTGTGGCTTTTTCCGGCCTCTCGTTGAGCTCACAGAAACTCACGTTAAATCACACACATGCTTTACCCGCCACCTGCCTCAGCTGCTAACCGGTTTAGAGACACTGAGAATAGAAAGGTGATATCAACCACAACATATACACAACCTCAGCACTCTAAGACTTTGAGCCATTGAGGGAATTCAAAGAGGAAGCTAGTCAGATATGTAGATATGTACGTAGAGACACTGCAGGATTTCCTGCAGATAATTCCCAACGATCCATTTGCGTTCGTTCAAACGGTATTTTTAGATTGTTGCTATTTTCAGATCACCTGATGTTTCTGACAGTCCGCTCTCATCCTGAGGCCATCTATAGCAATGAGCGCTCCATGTGGATTTGTTGGCAGTGCTTACGCCATACCTTTAGAGTTACGGTTTGTCATGCCAAGGTTATTGCTAAGGCATGGTGAAGTAGCCAAAAATAAAATCAACCTTTCACCTTGACACCAGGGGTATGCTGTTAGCTTTTTACACAGCAGAGCAAAGGACGTAAATAACTTCATACAGTGGCTGTGTGTGTGTGTGTGTAGTAAAACTCCAGCTGTGTGCTTCAATGTGCTTAATTTATTCATGTCTGTGTGTTCCCGCGTTAGGTTGGTTTGCTCATTAGCTGCTCAGTTATTGATTAGAATAATGATGATATTAATCAAATTAATGAGCCACACAGCGTGGTTATGGTTTGTGGATCATCGAGGCCAATTATGGATTTCATCATACATATACAAAAAAAAAAAAAGAAGAGAGGATGTTCATACTATCCTGTGCTTTAGGAGAGATACAGTATATCGCAGTGTTTGGTGTGTGTGTGTGTGTGTGTGTGTGTGTGTACACTGTACATACAGTGTATTCCAGGACATGTACTAGCTGCTGGGCTTTCATCAGTTCTGCCTCTGATTTATGGCCTCGCCGATAGAACTCGGCCCTCCATCCAAATTAAAGTTCCGCTGCTCCCCAGGCTGGGAGACACAGTGGGTCTTGTTACTCATTGTTTTGTGTGTGTGTGTGTAGATGCGAGCAGAGCTGGATAGATGTAGCAGTTTACACATCCCTCATGCTAGCCTCGCCCCCCCTGGCCAGAGACAGAGGAGGAGAGAAGAAAAATAGATGGAGGACCACAGGAAGAGAAAGAAGGAGAGGAAAGAGGAGACTCAGGATGGATGTGGATGTGGATGTGATGGTTGCGTGCGTGTGTTTGTGTGTGACTGGGACAGGGTCTGTCTGCGTCTGCAGAAGATAACAGCCGCAACAGATGAGCTCCAGGCTCTCTTTCACTCTCTGGTTTCTATCACACAGCTTATAAACTGAAGGCTGGTGACGGTCAGCAATAAAGTATCACACAAACAAAAAAACAAACATGCATGCAACAGTAGTGTAACGCCGCCGTTCACCGAGTCCTTCCACCTCAAACCTTGACGCTAGTTCCCGTTCCCTGTTTTCTCTTCCACTCTCTCCATCTTTGAGGCAGTATGTTCCCCTTTGTTACCAAGGCAACAAAGTTCCCACAGTTTACGGAGCTGTCCCTTTAAATTAGGGAGCAGGTGTTGGATGGTGTGTATTGAAGCGTCCCTTCATCCTTAATTAAATAAAGAGATGATGATAGCATGGCCGCTGCGTCGTTTTTCTGTTGTCACAAGCTTTTTAAAAGCCTCCGTGCCACCTTATTACCACAGATAATTTCTTCAGCCTTTGCCAAATTCTGCCCCTTTCCCTCCTCTCTCTCACACACTCCTTCTATTATTTTCTCTGCTTCCTTCCTCAAATTTTTTACCTCACTCTCTCTCACTCCCACTCCTTGATCCTCTTCCTTTCTCCCCCCCTTCTCTCGCTGTCTTCCTTTCGCTCTAATGCAGGCGATTGGCTCATTACAGTTAACGAGCTTCGTTGCCCGTTTGCCAAAAACACTTATCTCGCTGCTTAGCCAAACCACAGAGCATCAGCCCGACAATTACAGACTGTGTTTCAAAGTGGCTCGGCTCCATACAGAGGAGACAATTACAGATTGTGTTTTGAGGAGGCCAGCTGGTAAAATGAGCGGGCCAGTACCCGCCGTTCGGACGTGCGCTGTATTCACAAGATTCAGCACCCTTCGTGGAAATTAGCGAGGTGTTTCGCGGGTGACGGCGGTCGAAGGGGTGGTGACTTGTTCCTGCTCTGCTCAGGAGAGAAAGGAAATGTACATCAGAGTATATACTTTTCAAGTGTCTGCGTCCTCCCCCTTTCCATGTCTTTCTCCAGCAGCCCTATAATGCTGAGAGATCTTGAGATCTTACATAACCACATTCAAAGGCAGAGAGAGGCAGGGAGTGGGAGAGAGAGTCAGAGAGGGCAACACAGCGGGCAGAAAAGTGCACACAAAGGCATAACAGCAAAGAAAAAGGAGAGGGAGATCACCATTTAAAGAGAAGGAGCACTATATACATGGATATATGTCTGATTATTACTTAAAATGTTAAACGTAGATAAATACATTTAAATCATAGACTTGCAGTCCATACCATGCGGTGCATCTGTATGTAATTGTTTGCTTGATTTTATGCAAATCTCTCAGGTCAGGTCTGCCAACCGCCCTGTTGTGAGCCCTTGTCTTTGTCAAGGACCATGAAATCGATGTACAAACGCCGAATTTTCCATTCAAATAAGCTCTTCTACTCTATTCAAATAACCTGAGCTGACCTCCAAATGGCACTGTTCCCACCACCTGGGCCCTGCTGGAGTTCTCTCTCACTTTTCAACACTCTCTGCTGCTTGTGTATACAGCATATCTGCGTGATCTTGAATTGACTGTGTGGTTTGCGCTCCTCTGGTTTTGTGTTTTTTGCCTGTGAACTCTGTTACCTTGTACCTCCTTTGATCTGTGAATGTTCTGTGTTGGGTAACAACTCAAACTGTGAGCTGTGAGATGTTTTGGTCAAGAAGAAACAGTCAGAAAGTCCTCTTTATCTCTAGCAGAACCTCTGAGGTTCAGCCTTGGGAATTTTTAATGTGCATATCTGTCCGGATTGAGTGTGCATTCCTGTCCGTCTGTAAACAGTGAGAGTGCAGGAATGTCCGGCAGACAGGGACAGAGGAGGATGGGAATCATCATTGTGTTAAATAACTGCAGTCTTTGACAGGAAATGAAACTTGTTTCATTTTCTCCTTCACTTCATCACTCTTCCACCTGCCTCTGGTCACACAGTCCTGTATGAAGAACAAGGTAACCATGGAGGTCTTAACCTTCATTTAAACCCACAATATGAAAGTTTTGTGTCAAGCTTGTTTAGAGGGCAGATCGTGATATCAATTATCCTCAGAAGTATCCTGAGTCAATTTTGTGACTTCTTTCCTATCAAATGTTGATATTTCTTGTGTACAAGTGTAAATTCTGGCCTGATGGCGACCGGAAGCACTGGAATTCATATGAACCATGAATATAAATAGCATGTTTAGTGCTATTTGGTCATTAGTTTTCAAGAAACCATAGCTGTGTCCTAATTCCATACTAATTATAAGTGGGCTTTGAAAATGTACTGTGTTTAGAATGAAGTGACAAAAAAAGGTTTTTAATTAAGTGATTGTTTCACAATGCAAAGCACAAAGGAAATAGAGAAGTTGCTCCCAATGAATAGTGGTGAGGCAGCGCCAGAAAGACCTTGGAAAAGTAATCAAATCTTTAGAAAGTATTTTGCTTTGTCTTTGTAAGAATTAATTGGCACTGGCATTCTAAAGTTGCAGTTTGTATTGGCTGTATAGGTTCTATAAAGATAGTATAGTATATAGTACATAATGTATAATAGTAGTACATAGTATAGAGTTTGGACCTGATGATGGAGCTAGAGGAAAGGGTCACAGGTGTTCATATCAAACTGCATGGCAGTCTAGCCGGCAGGTTTCAGGACATCTTGCTTTGGACCAAGTGCTGACTGACCAGATCAACATTGTCATCTTTACTCTTCACCATGAGTGCAGTTCTAATCAGTTCCAGTCAGGATTATGTTGTGAAAGGTAGTGTACACTTTGTATACTTTGTACATGAACATATAATGTGTATTTTGCCTTCTATGATGATGACTTCTCTTTGTGTTGGAGGGTAATACCCCATTACTAGCAAACATCACATATCATCACACATGTGCAAAACAACCTGATTGTAGAGTTTTGGGTCTGTCCATGATTGTACATCTTTGCACTTACAGCATACGCCAACTTGGCCAGTCTTAAGTCATTAAGCATTGACATCTGTTACATTAAGCATATTTGAATATTTTCTTGGCACCAGCAGTCCATTCTGGCACTACCTACCTCATGATGAGCCATTAAAAAGTCAAGCGTGTCAATGACAGGGCATTTACTTATACAGAAAGGGCAGTCAGATCACTTCAAGTACCATTCCTATTATTAATGTAATTATTATCAGCATTGCACAGTCTAAATCTCTCAAAAATTCACACTGAATATTGGTATGTTTAAATTTAGTGGTTTCTGTCATTACTACTGTTGACTGTTAAGTAGCAATACATTGCAGCCTTCCTGGAAACCTTTTTGAATCCTTCACATAGGGGCTTTAAGTGAATGTCAGGTGGTTTATTATTGACAGCCAGTATCCCTTAACTTGAGACAGACTCAAGTACTTCCTGTGTCTAAAATCTTTACTTTCAGAGGAACGTGTTAAATAATTTATGCCGTAGAGATGCTGTGTTGCATCTCTGCTCAGGTTGCTCGTTATATGCAAACACATAACGTACAGTACATACACAGGCGCACGCTCTCTCTGCTGCTAACACCATGAAACATGTCAAGGAGGATAAAGAAAATTGCAGGCAGCCCTTGTGAAATAAGTCCTTTTCACTTCCAGAGTCTCTTTAATTGAAGAGTTTCTCAGAGGGAATGGTAATATCAAGTATCTGCCTTTAATGAGCCCTTCTTGATCGAATTCACATTTATCAAGCTGATGGAGGTGTGTGGAGCTTTAATTAACCTTATGACTATATGTTGAATTAAATCCTGCGCAGGGAATATTTCTAGACATTTATAAATGATTTATTTCCAAAGTGTTCTGCATGTCCTAGGAGTTCAAGCTTCAGCGGGTTTCTACTTGAAAACGGGCACCTCCTTTTGCTTTTAAAACGAATAAATCTGGCTTTGTGTGCGTTGCTATACTGACCGTGGTATTAGCAGACAGTTCAGTTCAGAGCATCTCACGGGCAGTGGAGTGTGCGCTCCGCAAATCCTGCTCAACATTCATGTGCATGCATGTCAAACGCTTGCCGTTTCAGAAGACTCACGGTGATCCTGTGTACCATGATGTAATTATAAGAAACAGAACCAGAGAAGCACTGGACAGCCACTTAAATGTGATCTTTTTTTTTTAAATGATGAACATCCAAAAAGCAGAGTGCTTTATAATAACTTGATTTTCATTTCATCTCCGTTTTTTAAATCAGCCAACTGTAGCTAAAAAGTGAGGATTAGCAGTGAAGTGTAGTGAGATATTCATCAAAGGCTCTCTCATTTCTCTTTTCCCCCCCGTTTGTGTTTTGTGTCTTGTCAGCTTGAAGGCTATCTAATTGAACAGCGGCTAATTTATACGTGCTTTACTTGGACCAAGACCTCAACGTATCGATATCTCTTGACCTTTGCAGCTTTCATATTATGTAGTGCTTTGAAACCATCTTGACATGTAATCTGTGGGTACCTGTGTGTCTGTTTACAGGTCGTGTATGTGTGTGTGCTTTTTCACTTAACAGGCATGTTGGACTCCATTTGCGCAGGTTTGCGTGTCTCCGCTACTGACATCTAATCTGTTAATAGCAGTGTGTGTGACGCAAGCAGTGTGGGGTGTACTAGACATCCACCCGTCTATACTGTATGTGTTTGACACCACAATGTCACACGGTGTCATTGGTAGAGACGTTTAGACAGCTTGGCTATTGATCCTTCACAGGTAGCTTATCATACTGTCACATAGTGTAAAGGAGCCCGAAGGCGTTTATATTCCATCGTGTGGGGTCACTCTTTTGTGTATGTGTGTCCGTGTGTGTGTGTGTGTGTCTGTATTCTCATTTCTGTTTTTAACTGTGTGGTTTTACAAAGTCATCATTGTAATCATTACTCCCTTCATTTCTGTGAGCTAGACTCCCTCTACCTCAACCTGTACTCTCGGGGTCTAAATTGGAAAGAAGATGAGTTCTTGGATGCATTTCCAAGTCTAATTCTAGTCCATTTAGGGATAATTTACCAACTAAATGAGTCACTTATGTGTAAGAAGTTGATCACAGTTGGCTGATCTGCAGTCTGCATGAATGATTTCATTTCAAACTCATGCACTCTCAGGCACTAAGAGGCCCTGTGCTTACACGACACACCACAGTGAGTTTTTTGTAGTACAGCATATCCCTAAACAAGCTCAGTTTTTTAAAGTGTCACAGCACTGTGAAACATACAAACAGTAACTTGACTACAACATATGCACGGTGCATTTGGAGGAGATGAAATTCCTAATTCTATCTGTAGATTTTGCCTATATATGTGGGGGGGTTGGGGTGCTGCTGCAGGCCTCTGGATCTCAAGGGTTAAGGATCAAGGTGTATCGATCAAGCGTGAGTCTTAATGTAAGACCTCAATCTGTGGTCAGTCATCTGATCTTTCCTCCCTTTCCTACATCACTTCATTTTCTCATTTCCCTACCCTGTCAATAGTAGAGGGTGTGGACAGCAAGACTTAATGACTACCGGGGAAGAGAATGAGATTGGAAAACAACATCTGTCATTGACTTTGCACTAATAGTGAGTGGTAAGGAGGGGCTAAGGAAGAGAGAGAAACCTGGCATCGTTTTGTGTGTATCACTCAGCTTTTCCAGGGATATATAGGTATTTGACATTCAGTAGTAGTATCACACTTACCAATCACAAAAGAGAGTGTATTCCTTTTATCACAGCCTCAACTTATCAGATTGCAGTTGAAATATTCAAAACTTGTCTCCCATCTCTGTTCATTCATTCATTTTGATCCTCTCAGCTGCATGCACACTAAGTCATCTTAGATTGTTTTTAATGGCAGGAAATTTTTACTGAAATAGGTATAATATAGTCATCCTCACCTAACCTGAGATATATTTCAGTGAATTACTGCTCCCAAGGAAGATAAATTCTGCTTTTCGATGGATATAATGTTGTGTTTTAGTAATGTGAGGGAAAGTCCCCTCATTGTTCCAAATACAGACAGTGCCAACAACAGCAACACTGGCCAAAAACACATCAGTGAGATTTCCAAACTTTCACTAACCAGACCATCCAAATGACATCCTGCAACCAGGAAATCAGATAAGGAACCCCTCATCTCCTCCTCACCTATATGTGTGTGTGTGTGTGTGCTGATAAATATTGGGCCCTATCTCCTTCTCCTAGGAGTATTTTTCATTTCAAGAGGTCATTAAGCTCCTTGAAATCTGACATTACAGAGTTGAACTTGTTAAAGTAAATGTTCCTTATTTCACTGAATGTTTTTACACTGTAGGAGGAAGTGCATCTCTGTCTCTGTCAGACACTCACTGACACTCACCAGAACACACACACACATTCTCTCTCACAAATAGCATGGACCACTGCCATTTGCAGTCAGATCAAGGAAAACAAAGGACTTGAAAATGTAGATTTGGGGGAAGACAATTAATATTGTATGTCAGTATGTGTTAGCATATCATACTTTGTATTGTTACACGCTTTAATTATACTTTTATTCCACTGCCTTTAAACCAGGAAATGTATCACTAACACAGTCCCATCATCTTTGATAACACAAAGGTAATGTTTAGTATCATTCTGCTCATTTCACCCAAAAAATGCCAAAGCTACTATCCAAAATACAAAATGAGAAATCATGCGATTGTTATAAGACTAAGAATTTAGTCCCTTGCCCCTTTTAGCCTCTTGCTTTTATCTTTGTTCTTTTTGCCATACCGGTTGAATGCTTGCTCTTTGCTAGACTGAAGATGTGATTCAGAACAATAGGAGACAAAACCTCAGGAGCCTAAACCAGGAGCTCTCATCCGATGGGAACTATTCAAGTCTGGATGGGCGACTTACTCATCCTTACAAGATCCAGACTTCAGCTTTTCACCCCAGAACATCCAACTCCATTCTCTGCAAGAAGCCACTCCAGGGAGCAAGCAAATATTTGTACAAAACCTTCATTGACTTGCTTAACCCCCCGGTGCTTTTATTATTTGTAACTTCAACTGGCAATTCAGAACTAAGCTGTTGTACCATTGATTTGACTCACTGCCTCAGGTTTGTTGTTTATCAGGTCTCTCATACCAACTACACAATAGATAACCCTGCACCATTCATTTGAATCATTCACTAACCATAGCCTTGTAGTTTCCCCTTTCCCTCTTGTGTCTTGCTGGTAAAATGTTGTAGTACTTAGTACTTGTAGCTGTAGTATTAGAAATAAATGTGTATGTCACTAAAATAAACTTGCTGGTGTTTTCTTGTGCTTGCATCACTTAACCTTAAAAGACCTATACCCTCGCAAAATTATAATTAAGATTAATACCAATCATAATTCTAATTGACCTCTCTTGTGTGGCCCACAAGGAGGACTATTTCCCTTTTATTATACAAACTATTATATGAGTTACGCACTGGACAAATAATTTCATATTTGAGTCATACACAATAATAATTCATATTTCCCTCCTTAAAATCATGAAGCTATTTGAGTTTACAAAGTCTTACAGTAACAAACCCAAAATTCAAGAAATTGTTTTTGCTAGCCCAGTCACCTTAAGGTTCCCAGGCCTGGATAAACACCACAGAACAAACCGAGTCCTGGGCTCCACTCACCACCAGCACATCTCATCCTCCGGGACGGACAGCTGGTTTAATGGATCCCTCTGTCAGTCTGGAGCTTTGTCATTTTCCCAGCCACCCCACTCCCATCAGCTCCGTCACATCAATCATATACAGACTTCTACTGCATCACCTTTATTTCTCATTTCCCACCAACAGAGGGCAGGACAAGTCACCCATGTATAATGTAGAACAGAAATACACAACCACACACACACATGGGCACGCATCAGATACATACAGTAACAGATACATGTTGAAAACATACAATACATGAAGTGCATGCTCACACACCAGGACAGTCTGTTACGATCTAGCTACCACTTTGCCACATAAACACACAGATCACCAGGTGGCTATTTGTCTCTATTACAGGAGAGTGAGGCTGATAAATTGTTGTCCGGAATAGTTTGTCTTTCCACTGCTTCTCATCCCGAAACAATCAAGAAAAAGGTGTAGGGGTCAACCACATGGCATCAGTGTGTATGTGTGTGTATGTGTGTGTTTTATTGTTGAAAGATGGAGTAATGTTACATCACTTATCAGAGAACAGCTGGTGACCAAGATCAGCGGGGCGGGGGGTTAGGACTCCAATATTAACAGTCTGTATGACATTCATGCACACACAAATACCAAGAGCACGCACACACACACAGTAATTTATTTTTCCATTCTGTCATCCAGCTCCTTGCCCAGCCCTCTCAGAACAACACACCTGTATGAGGCTTAGTGTGGTGGTGTAGCATATCCAAATTGATTCCTTGTAATACTCATAGGGTGTAGACCTGCTCTATATGAAAAGTGCCCTGAGATAACTTGTGTTGTGATTTGGCACCATATAAATAAAACTGACTCGATTACTCACACCAGACCAGTGTGTGTGTGTGTGTGTGTGTGTGTGTGTGTGTGTGTTGCTACTTGCATTTGTGACCATGCATTTCACCTAAAAAGACTAACTAGGGAAAAGTTGTTGTGCCCTGCCACCTAGTGGTTTAATAGGACCAGTTTTTAAATGCTGATCATGAAACAGAGATGCAGACAGATTTCAGCATGAATAAGCTGAAAACTTTGGTGAAGAATAAGTAATGTTCTGGAGTGGGCATTATAATTATTATAATTACTAGAACCAATAACATACACAGCATAATAATTTGTGAGCAATAATACTATTAAAGTAAAATACTATGAATATTGATTGATTTCTTTACCTGCACTTAAACTGTCCATTCTTTGTGCCTCCATGGTGATTAATATACAGGTAATTAAAGTGAGATTCATTAGCTGACTGTCTCTGTCTGCCCTCAAACAGTTGATCTTAGAAAGTTATCATGGTAATGAGACAGCACTGGGCTTGGCAGCAGAGCTTCCCCTGCGAAAGTGACGTGAGGCGAAGCCGGTCACGGCTTGTTGATGTGACTAATGAAACCGGACTCGTTACTCTTCGTCTCTGAGGGGAAATTCCCTTTTCTCTCTCTCAATTCTAGGGAGGTCAAAAGTCACTGTTGGCTACAAAGTAGCAGCTGTTTAGCAGGCAGGAATTCAAGGCTTTGATGTGACATTTTGGCAGCCACCTCAGTATCTTTTAAGCCTTTCTCACGCATCATACCCACTAATCATGTGTGCCTGGTGATTATATTTGTAGGTATCAACGTATGATGACAGCCAGTCTCTCTGACTCACAGAGATAGGTTCTTCAGTGTTTGCTCAAGAACACTTTGGCAGGCAGTGAGCTTGTCAACACACAGTTCTCTCTCTGCCATGTTAAAACTTTACTGCACACAGGGATGTCACACTAGGGATGAAGTGGTTGAGTTCTTGTGATCCTCATCCATCTTCATTAATAAGTCATTTAAACTGTGTATATTATATTTTCCCTTTGATGAATGACACTTTTGTGTAATTATGCAAGTGAGGCTGTCAACTTGGCCTGAGTGTTTTGGATTTAAGCTTGGGTTTGTTTGGCTCAGAATATGGCTAAGAACATAGCAAGCTTCGCCAATTGGCCCGCAGCCAGCCAGCCTGTAGAATATTTAGAGCCGTCTCAGAGGATCTGTGTAAATGAGGATCTGCACTTTTTCCTCTTTTAGATTTTTTTTTTCTGCCGAAGAGTGATGGAGCAGAGGAGAGTGTGTCTGTGAATGAGCCTCTCCTCCTGTGTATGTGTGTGTGTGTGGTTGGGGAGGGAGGGAGGGAGGGAGGGGGGGTGTTCTGTGTTTGTGATACAGAACAGAGCAGCTAAGAAGAAACACAGCTCACATCCTTATCCTCTTACATCGCTCTAGCTCACACAGACACATGTTCTCTCTCTCTTTGTCTGATGGACAGTAACCCTGAGCTAATGGTTTTCAGATATGATATCCCTGTCCTGATGGAAACACAGATACGCTCTACCAGCACTCTGGTTTGCAAGTTGGAACAGCTGTGGGTTATGTAACTGATACTCTTTGACAACAATATGAAAATTAATAAGAGCTGGAAATATTTGATGCTCTGCAAAGCTGCTGTGCTCCTGTCTTCATGCGCCAGTATCTTTTCTGGAGATGAAGGAGTTTGGGTTTATCACTGATATCATTTATTGCTTTTGAATTTGTTGTTAGTCAAAAACAGTTTGTTTGCTGATGTACAGTCCTGTCTAATATACACTCTGTTATTTGAAGAAAACTGCTGTGGAAGAGAAAAGGTAATCTTCTAAAGTGCAAGAGATGCAGTCACTTAAAGGGAAGATCCCCATAAAATAGAATTTAATAATTTGATCAAGGATACTTCAGTCAGTCTGCACTTTCTTTTGTTACTGTGTTGACAACAGATGCTGTGCCAGGTGACCTACAGTACCTACTGTATATGTATGTAGAGACAACGGTTGTCCACTAGGAGGTGTGGATGTATAAACTGTGTGGGGAAATCTCCCTGCTACAAATGGTATTGATTTTGGTGCTGATGCAGAATTAGTGTTTTCAGGTAAAACTATTTTGAAAATAGTACATTAGAAATAGTACATAAGAAGTCAAGATGTAATGATGGAGCATGATTCCTCTGTCAGTCACTAACTACAGTATGTGTCTCCATGCTGAGGGTGAACTTACTATAACTAATTGTTGCTCATTGTCAAGTTGTTTGGGCATTTCATTTATTCATTTTCATTTCTTCTACAGTTTCACTAAAACATCTCACTCTTGCACGAACACACACATATGCACAATTTCTTACTCTAGTCTCTCTCTACTATATTCTTCTTTCCTTACTATACTTTAGCTTTCTAATAGGAGAAAAACATGCATCTTTATTGTAAAAATGAAGACTACAATCTGCATTGTGCAGGCTGCAGTACAATAAATACATGTATTATGTTTTACATAATATTATACATGTTTGCAAAAATATATCCATATAAAAACACCCATGCATTCTGTAATATTCATCCTTATACTCCAGTGCAGTGCAAATACACAACATTAAAGCTGGATTCATACGGAAGGGGTTAACAGGAGTCCTGCTGTGGATTCCTATGATGTAGCTATTGATTGATTGTCCAGTGTTGGATTGCACACGCTAATGACAACAGGAACTCTGCAGCACTAGAGAGATGTATCACACATATTCCTCACAGTAACTGTGTTCACATTCTTTCATTCACTTTGTGATAAAATGTGTGATGGCAACACACACACTTATATAACTGGAGTTACATCCTGGTAGCTTCAATTTTGTCTCATGAATGAATAGGAGACCACTGTGCAGTCGCTGTGTTTATGTTCATTGCCTTGCAGAGCAGTAGTTGTGATGAGCAATGGAGATGGTTTTTCTACATGTGTGTTAACTGAAAAGAAGAAAGGCTACTCTGTCTTTCTTCATCTTCCTCTGAACAATCTCCACAGGGATCAGAAACTTGTAGGAGGAAACACAAGCAGCCAATCACAGTTCTTGTGCTCCCCACATGGTATCTGTGTAGCTACCGTAGCCCCCATGTCTAGTTACATTTTTAAACAGCTGTAGCGGAGCCTGTGGAATAGCTTTGGAGTACGGAAGTGAGGACTCTGGTTGATCAAACTCTAATCTGTTTTGCTTTAATCCACTTGTTTCCCTAGCAGAGATTAAGAGTGTAATTTCTAATCCAGCACACTGCAGGATGCTCTGTGGCTGGGAACGAAGATGGAGTGGGAGGAGAGGTGTTGCTCCACCTGTTTTTCCTTTTCAATTTGAAAAGATTAAAAAGAGAAGATCATTGCTGAATCATGGAGAACTCCTTGGGAACTCTCTTATTTAAGAGTTTTGAGGTCATCACGTTACCTGGGGGTTTAACCAAATCTCTGTTTACTATTCTTTAATCCTCTCTCATCTCTTGCTAAACTGGAAGAAAGATGTTCCTGAACAACTAATCCTTCCACCTTGTCTCTAAACCCACCAGGTTTCAGTTTCCATCACATTGAATAGATGGAGTAAGAAACCGGTCTGAATGAACCGCTAACCCAGTTTAAATATATAATTTCTTCCTTTCATTTGTCTTCATAACGACTGTTTCACCTTTGACCACTTTTCCTTTCATCTGTTTTTTGCTACCTACCTTTCTTGCTCTCAGCCTCTTTTTTCATATCTTCTGTCAGTTTTTCAACTATTTCTTCTTCACTACTTTCTTTTTTTTATGCCTCCTTTTCTTCATCCTCTCATCCCACCAAAGTTATACCAGTTAAGTCATAGTTTGTGAACAGCTTCAGTGAATACACATGGATGGATTGAGTTTCAAATTCAGAAAGAACCTGACCCAGAATGGCCTATACCTTGTAAGGGGCAGTTGTTACATAATCCAGTCATTTGTTTAATCCAAACGTGCCTTTGAGGATTATTTGGACACAGGTTATCAGACTATAGCTGTTGAGACTGAAGACTGATCTTAATCTTTTTTAAGGAGGCCAAAGATCATACTAAATCCATCTTTGTGATACCAGAGTTTTAAAGCATTGTGATCCTTCTTGATACATACAGTAGAGAATAAAATGTTCTATCATTCATCATTAGAAATGACAAATACATTTCTATGTTGTCTGTAAGACATTGCTCATTTCAAACATGTTGTACTCAAAGTCTGGTTGGCAGTAGGGGTGTGCCCGAATACAAATACATTATTCGGCAAAGCACAAATAGTGGGTTTTTTTCCACAAATATTTGTTTCATACAAATATTTTAAAAATTATTTGTTTTCAAGTAGAAAAATAAACCATGTCAAGTACCAGAATGCAGGTCGGTTACATCGCTATCGCAGTGTCTCTCCTCTGCTCCGCTGTGACGTCTATCAGTAGGTGTCAGTGAGGGGAGTCACATCCACCTGCTACATGACGCATATTTCCTCATTTGGACATCACTCCCAGAGTTGGGAGTGTTCCCCAGAGATAAAGCCGAGCTACTGACACACGCTTCATGAACAAGCTTCATGAACACTTATTGTAACACTTTAATTTTCTAAAATTAAAAGCGTAATAAAAACAAAAACAGGATTTTTAAGCCTCTGTCACCTTTTATTCAAATACAAATACAAATACAAATAATTTTGCTGCCTCAACAAATACAGATACAAATACAAATACTGGGCTCTCTGCACATCCCTAGTTGACAGTAAAATCATTTGCTATTGAAAGTGCAGTATGTTTTTTTCAATTTTACTTTTAATATACCAGTCCTCTAAATATTTCCACCTGACAACCGATACAAGCTCTCAGTTTCCTACTCACTCAAGTGCTACTGTATGCTAATGCATTAGCATCTACACCAGAGCTAGAGCTACACCAGGATTTGGTGCCAGTCCTTTTTGTATAATATTGACTAATGATCAAACCCACAAAATTTGAGCAGCCCTTCAAATTTGAAGTTTGGCAGTCTGTGTATTTTAGTTGAGCATGCTGCGTTGTATGATCACTGGACCATCCCTGGTCTGCCATGAGCAGTTTGCACCCTGTGCTTTTTTTGGATGCGTTTTAGCGCATTGTGATAATCTCCCAGAGCTTTGTAAATCAGCAATACTGAATCAGATTATCAGATGGTACACGCTGAAGTGGAATACATCCAGGCGGAGCATTTAGATGAAATAGCATTTGCCCTGTTAACCTCAAAGCTCAATTCATTTTGGACACTCTTGTAGGAAATTTTTCATAGTGGACAGAAACAGTAGGATGGTGAGCAACAAATAGGCCTAATGGGCCTAAAATATGTAGGCTTAAGCCTTGATTTTCACCACTCTGCCAAAGTCAGAACACACACACACTCAGATAAACCCATGTGTATTGACATGTGTGCACGTGTCCACAAAGACTTACAGTGAAGTAGAGCACGGTACGGTGTACGATGCACTCACACACTGATTCATGTAGCATGCATTGATGCACGTATGATTATTGTACATCATATGTGCATTTAAACACACATGCATTTACACACAAACACACACACACACACAATGATCACATAACAGAGTGTACGTTCCAGTTTTTATAAGAACTGCAAATAGTGATTGTGTCTTATAATGTATTAGTCTTAAAAATAATGAACTGAAGTTAAATCCTCTTTTGTTGACATTTAATCCTACATTGTAGCGTGTGTGTGTGTATTCCTGCACGTGTGCATGCAAGCACATGTGTGTTCGTACGAGTCACATCTGTCACACACACACACACACACACACACACACACACACACACACACACACACACACACATCGCTGTCTTAACAGAAACACAGATACTCACAGCTCTCTACTTCTACAGTGTGGTGTGGGAGACTACTAAGTAAATAAAGGGTTGCTGGTTCTGGGACTGACAGAATGTACTAATACCAAAGCGTCCCTGAGCAAGGTCCTTCATGAATACATGCACATCATTTCTAAGAATATGATGCATGCGATCTAAACCCCCAGAGGGAGGGCTACTGTTGGAAATCTGTCTCTGATGCCTGGTCATGTGACAGTAATTAGAATCAGTGAGAGAATCCATTAATCCAATTTAATCTGTTTGATAAAGTAATTTGAAATTACTATTTCAAGTTTTTCACTAAATGTTCTCCTGTTTACATAGTAGAAGGAGGAAGAACAATTACTTTTTTCCCCCCAAACCGTCTGCTATCATCAAGCTTTCTTCCCATTAACTAACTGTTCAATATATATGAATTTGATGCCACTTTTATATTTCTGCGTACACTGATGATGATGAATATATGATATTATTTGCCATAGTGTTTGTAGTCATTTTTAACATGTGACGCATGTCTGCATGTTGCTCCTGCCTGGGCAGGTGGCTGCAGAGCTTTGTAGAGCAGCTTTAGACGTGATGCAGCGACACCTTCAGCGATTAAAAACTCCACATATCCAGTGTCACAGCTGTTAATGAAAACAGGCATGAATGGACATGACCCGATAGCTTATGAATGAACATGAGACTTGGCATCCACCTACACATGTGCACATACAGTAAGCATGCAAACACATAGACAGACGCACACGAAATGCTGGATATGGCCAGATGGTGTAATCCTTTAGTTTTCCCTGTGTTTCATATTTTTTTCCCCCTCCTGTGTCGGGATTATGCTGTTGTCCAATCGGATTTCGGCCCACTCTCCAGCGATGATGTGAGATGAATGACAGGCGGGTGGGTGGTGAGGCAGGCCTGCAGTAGAAACACTGTATGTCGGGTTGTACAACAAACCGTATCAGCTGTAAATGCTCCATACTGCCAGAACTGCTGTGGCTGCCGTTTAGAGAGGCGTTCACTGACCATCACTGTCCAGGTAAGAGACGGGACGCACTAGAGCCAGGTACGCTGAGTAACATAAGAGGAACTATTTAACGTCAAAAGGCCACTTTAGGCAGTGGCCAGGAGTAGAAACAAGGATTACAGTGAAAAGCTAAATGGCTTTCTTAAATTCTCAAAAAGCTGTTGTGACATTGCATACTGGATGCATGTTGTTGTAGCTTTGTTTTTTTTTGCAGAGTTGATGTTACCAGGCAAAGTGGGACAAGGCTGAGTTCCAGAGGGACAGATTAAATTTTAATTTAAATGATGTGTAATTTGAGGAAATGGATGCTGGATATGTCAAAGTTATTTGTCTTATACTGATCTTACACAGAATTTGCTTTAAAGGCATTCTTAATGCATTTTACTCATTATTAAATTATTCTAACTACTTTAGTAGTGGAGGTAACTATCTTTCCTGAACAAAGTGTGAGTTCTGAAAAAAATGTGATGAGGATTTCAGTACTGAAAGTGTGACAAACTCTTTCTGTTTAATCCATGTTGAATGTTAAAAATGTAGCCAAAGCTCTTTCACTCTCAGTACTAGTTGCTTTATCTACTCCTGTATGAATTTCTCAGTCTGGTCAACGTTTTAAATTAAGATGACAAAGTCTTTCTCCTGTGTCAGTGTGTATGTGTGTGTATGTGTGTGCGTACATGTGTATCTTTGACTTTTTGAATGTTTAAATTCCCATTGTCAGAACCATCTTCTGTCTTCCAGTCTTGTTGTTATGTACAGTGTCTATAGACCTGGTAGGAAACTCCCAGCCACTTACTGTCATATGTGGTCTAATTTCATGCTTACTTAGCTGTTTTAGCACTCGTGTGTCAGATTAGCAAACATGCCCGGCCTCATACTGAAGATTGTGGTGAGCTGATCAAGTGCAGATACACATGTAATAAGGAGAGAGAATGAAAACTGTGTGTGCGCAAGTGACTCTGTGTAATACTGCATGTAAGCTTGCGTTCTTAGTTTGACATCTTGATATCTTTACATCATTGTTAAAGAATCAGCAACTGCAGTTAGATGACTTTAGCAATGAAAAAAAACTGAACTGAAATGATATTAATGAGGACGTTTTGATTAATGAAGAAGTCCATGTTTAAGCCCAGTTTACACCTTTGGTTCTGGATCTGACTGAACTTTATCTCTCTGCCTCGCAGGTCAGTGCTTCCTGTGTATGGTGGACGTGGTCCCAGTGAAGAACGAGGATGGCGTGGTGATCATGTTCATCCTCAACTTCGAGGTCATGTCAGAGGACACAATCAAAGACCGCAACCGGGAGCTCAACCACCGCCTGCCCACTTGGCTCGTCACCGGTAGCTGCTGATTCACCTCATAGTTTTCTCTTTTTGTTTCTCTGGTTGTTGTTTTCAGCTCTATGCTGATCTGGTTTGGTTTAAGACACCTATGAGACACTTGATTGACACTTTTCACCTGAATGTTCAAATTATGTTCTAGTTCACCTTTCCCTCTCCCACATATTGGACCATTAAACTTTGTTTAGCATGTTTTTCATTACTTTCAATTAATTAATGAAAAGCTCAGAAAATTGTCAGAACAAATGGGGAAAATAATACATGGCAGTAGCTTTGAATATGAAAGCATTAATCTATGAGTACGTCATGTGCCCAGACTGACTGGTTCAACATGCTTCTCTGTTCATTTACATTACCTTTTCAATAAGTGAAGTGGATTTAATATGTACAGTCAGTGAGAGGTGACAACTGTCATTGTAATTCACCTGGATCATTTTGTTCATCTCATTTTGCAGAAAGGCCAGGTGGTCCTGATAAGTAATATTATTTCTGTGAATCGTTCCTCCATATTTGTGTCAGATCAGTTTTATCAAAATGCTTTTTTTCATGGACTCTGCACTTAATTTTCCGGAGGGATAACCCAGTGGAACAGTATCTGAAGTAGGACAATGATGATATTTAGAACCAAGTCTGTCTGTCAAACAGAGTTTTTAACTTTGCGGCTAAAACCAAAATCTAATCAATGTTACTGTCCCAGATTCCTTTAGACCGCTTTTGAAGAGGACTTTTGAATCTATTGGACTTAGCATGATCCCGCTCAAATCTCCTTCCCTCCTAGCATGACCTATCTAGACTATCCTCCTATATTCTATCTCTACTTGTTTATCTCTTTCACACTTGCCTTTCACTCTCCTGCTCTCCTTCCTGCCACAGTTCAATATTGGACATCCACCTGTAGTTCTACAGATAATGAGTCTTACCCTCCATCTACCCTCCAGGTCGTCCACGAGGCTTTAAGCTGCGTCTTCCCCTGCTGCGCTCCCTGTCCAACAGTAAAGTGTCTCTGGACGACGCAGAGGCCGGTCACATCCCCACTGCCACACCACTGCCGCTGCACCCAGACCACCACAGTCACGAGTCCCTAGGCCTGGGAGAGTTCCTTCCCCTCCCATCCATACCACCAGACCACCAGGAGCAAATCAGTAGAAACAGGTAGGAAACAGAGATGACTTTTGACAAGGACATGTTAAGGAGATGGGTTTAGTAAGGCCGTCAATAAACATTATGTCCTTTTCTGTTTCCTAGGTCAGCACTACAAGGCTGGCCAGAAGACCGCCAGGAAGACCAGCGCACTTTACTGGGCTCTGAGCCTCCTGTACACCCTCCTCCTTCTCCTCCTCCCCACGGAGCCCACCTGGTGGGTCCCCACACCCAGTCATCGCCCTGCATAGTGCCCCACCACCGCCTCAGCCTCAACCCAGACGGCTCGGCCTCCAATTGCACGTTGTCGCATAGCCGCTCGCGGGAGAGCTTCCACAGCATGCGTCGTGCCTCCTCCGTGGACGAGATCGAGGCCATGAGGCCCGACTGGGACCGAAAGAACCGGAGAGCAAGCGTCCGGCCGGGCAGCAGCAGCACCGGTGAGACATAGGAGATGGAGATCAGAGGACTCTTTCTATTATCCTCTGTGGTTTTTACCTCATCATCTGACTTGTGTGTGTTTGCAGGTGCAGTAAACAGTAAGTCCAACATACTGAACTCCACATCAGACTCAGACCTCATGCGGTACCGCACCATCTCCAAAATCCCTCAGATCACTCTCAACTTTGTGGATTTCAAACCGGACCCACTCATCGCCCTGCCCTCCGGGGAGATGGACATCATAGCTCCATGCAAACTCATCGACCGGACGCACAACGTCACAGAGAAAGTCACACAGGTAGGACGCAGTTCGTGTGTGGAGTGTGTGGTGCTGTGCATGGAGAGAGGCTGCGCTTGTCATTTGGGACAGTTTCCACTGTCTGAGCTTTTCTGAGCTGCTGAAATGTTTTGGCGTTAGACTTATTCCCTTTTCTATTCCCTGTTGCAGTCTAGCCAGTTCTGAACTTGAAAGTTAAGTACTGAAAGTGTGTCTGCGCTTATATACGCAATTCTAAATGCAAAGAATATTTGTGTGCTTGGTGGTTTCTGAGAGATATGTAAGTATGTTAGCATAATTCACTTAGCTCCTTCACTCGCTGTAATCTGACAAGCCTTCCTGGGGCGATAATGCTTGTAACACCAGCTCAAGTAAATGACAATGAGATTGATTGAGCTCTGATGAGAGGATGATGAAGGATGGCGTGGCGGCATTTCTATCACCAGTAATTGACTTAGAGAGTAACAGAGAAAGGACGTATGGGAAATGTTGTGAAGCAGCTCTTTCATTCTCACAAGCCTGTGTTCTCCAACTCCCATCTCCCTCCGCAGTCACTTCCTTTCTTCCCTCATAGGCTGCTAACTCATCACCTCTTTCACGCTAATTGCCCTTTAAAAGCTTCTACCTCTCTGTAGGTGTTCTGTCTTAAGTTTTGTTTGATATGCTTATCTCCTGGTTACAGACGGTTACCGTCATGGTGCTTCCTATAGCTGGTTGCGGCTGTTTCCTATAGCTCAATGCATTAAAATATGCGGTAAAGTGCAAAACATATGGAGGCAGTGTATAACTTGAACTGACAAAAATTATAAATGTCAACTGTGCATGCATGCACTCTTTAATGACACTCGTAGATGGCTTTGATGAGTTGTGAAATTGTTGTCTCTGGCTGCCATTCTCACATTGAAAAATGATTTGTGTCTGGACCCACCACCTGTGTTACTTCACCACACGGGCTTAAAAAGCATTTGTCAAAGTAACTCGGTTTAGGAGACACAGAGGAGGCGACCATATGGGACGTACGAGAGGAAGAAAAGTCTGCTTTGACTTCATCGCTTAACCGAGGCGGTTGTTTTGTTGCACTCAAAAGAAGCCACATTTAGCAAATTTGTAAAAATGAACCTTGGATCAAACTTCTTTTTGAATGTTGACAGATGAGAGTTATAATGAGGGCAGTGGTTGCACAAACAAGGTGGTTTTGTTGGGAAAGTTTTCTCGTCTACTTGTGCAGAAAGAGGCCATTTTTAGGAAGAGTAAGAGTCTTCCAGAGCATTATTTAGAGTTACTTACTTACTTACTTAAGCCTTTCTGTGTGTGTGTGTGTGTGTGTGTGTGTGTGTGTGTGTGTGTGTGTGTGTGTGTGTGTGTGTGTGCATGCGTGTGTATTCAGCAGTGATGTCTCAGATTGAATGCCAATTTGACATCTCATTAATCAGCTCCCTGTAGATTAATCAGTTTGTTGTTAAAGCCCATGTCTCTTCTGGGATTCATGTGACTGTGACGAACTGCAGGGGAAATGTTCATTGCAAGAAACATGCCGTAGACTTAAAAACTTGCAGCCGTCTGACAAAGATGACATCTCACATCCCTAAAACTGTGTCATCTTACAACTTAGCTTGTTGTAAATCACCTTGTGCTCTTTCTTGTCTTACTTCCAAATGAATGAATGACTGGATATTCTCTTTTGTCAGAAAGGATCTGACAGGATAAAACCTGAGTTTTGGATTTTTGAGGGCCTCTACCCTTCCAATTATCTTGGGTTTGTCTAGTTTATAGTTCAAGATATCAGGATGGATTTTCCTCTCACATGTAATCTCCTCTGTATGAAAGACAATCTGTTTTGTCAGAATTCCCCTCTTCTATTGTGGTTTCACTGTGCCTGAATATCATCATATCATATGCGTTTTCTCACATGCATGAATATTTATTAAAGTGAGTGTTGACTCAACAACAACAAAAACAACGGTATAAAATATCTTCTTCCTGGAAGCCTGCAGTGCAAAATAACTGGGTTGTAACACTGAATGACTCAAACTTACAGTCTTTTAAAAACTTAAATGATGGTCTGTAGAGAATTTCATTTGATTATAAGTTTCATTTTGCAAGAGAATCTGTTTGTAGGCCATATGGCATGCAATCAAAAACTTTAGTTTAACATGGAGACCAGTGATGAAGTCCTTTAATTCCAAATTGTCAGGTTTCTTTCTTTATCTTAATCCTTCTGTTAGGACTGTAGTCTACACAGAGTTACAACGAGGAATATGAACCATCTTTCACATTGTGTGAGTGAGCCATCCTGCCCTCTTTTCTACTTCAGTAAGAATGGGAACATCAACAGACAATAATCCAAAGTTAATGACGCAACACAATCTATATAAATATAAAGCTAATGCAATCATGCTTAAGCATGTGAGGTGCAGCTGGCAAGGTCACAACATAACCCCTAGTGGCTGTGCGTGCGTGTGTATGTGTGTGTTACAGTATGTTACAGTGCAGATGGAGGAAACAGCACCAGCTGTGTCTCCAAATGCTATCGACTGCTATTTATAGACAATTATAGACAGTTAAGGGAAAAATGGAAAAACACAAAATGAGATGCATCTATTTTTTTTTTTGTCTTTTTAAAGTATAAAACAATTGGGGGTAATGTGGGAAAGAAAACTGAGTGCAGAAGTCACAAACCTATAATAAGATCACAGCAGCAGGATGTTTTTTTTTATGTCTGACGTTCAATCTCATAACTTCCCCAAAGAATCGCTCCCACCTGCCCTCTGACCCTCCTGTGGAGACCAAGAGTCTCCTGGTTTTCAGTCAGCTACAGCAGCTGATTTCAGCGATCACTATGTCTTCAACTACAGAGAGACAAATAATCAGTTAAATCTACAACTGAGCTGTGAGCTTCAACTTCAAACCTCCATACTCTTTGATCTATGTGACACATGCTTGACAACAACTGCTCAGTGGATATTACTCACGGCAGCTGTATTACCAGCTCAGTCCTGAAGATGGCAGCACCACATCAGGTAGTGTGATGACAGGCCTTGGTAATCCCTCAGAGGAGCAGAGAAGAAGATGTTGCAAGGCAAACAAGGCTGAATAATTTAAATGTTCCATAAAACATCTGACACCCTGAACATGAACACATGCGGATTTTCTCTCTCATTTGGAATGACTCCTGGCACTGTCCCATTTTCCTCTTCTGAACATGTTGGTTTTTACATCTTGTGCTTCAAGACCAAGCTGCTTTCACTCAGGCTGGCTCCAGATTATTGACTTCTCTTACTTTGTGCACACACAAATGGCCAGAATGTAAATAAACCAGCTTCTTTGGATGTAAATATCTATTCTTAGGAAGCTTCTTTTGACAGAGCAACAATCAATGAACATCTTATTTTCGTTTCATGACAGTCAAGTTGACTTGTGTGTCTTATTCAGTGTTTGGAAAGGCGTGAAGGGCTGAGCAGACAACTGAATATAAAGATGTATAGAGGAAAACTTGTTTCAAGCCTCACTGCACACTTGGATGCACTAACACACTTTAGCGACACTTATAGCTTCTATAACTATGGTCATGTCCTATAGGGGACACTCGATTAAATAGGGACTAAGACATACACTCCACACACTCCCCCCGCCACAGCTCTCATACAATATTCCTGACACACACCCATCTCCATACATGGCATTCCCACCGACACGTGAACATGAACTATGAGCACCCACGCATACACACACAGGAGGACAAACTCACTTGCAACCCACTGACGCTCTCTTACACTCACACACTCACACACACACACTACCTCTCCACTTTAGCAGCCTGTCACATCCATCTCCACAGTGGGATCCAATGGAGCCATGGATGGCACACACCGCGCCCAGCAGCAAAGTGGTAGGAAACCGTCTTCACTTCTTAAATCAGACCGAGAACAAAATACAGTTTGTGTTAGACGTTTGAGGTTTGGTTTATGTGTCGGAGAGTAGTGATTTTGGTGTTAGAAAGGCCTGTGTAATAAGAAGTCTGTGTAAGATGTCTTTTTCAGTGACACAGCCCTCCAGTGTAGAGGGCTGAAAAGATTGAAGGGTGTTATTTTGATCTTGAGTATCTCTTATTTCCGGCAGTTTGAGGAGGAACAGATGAAATGCAGATGTAGAACATTTGTTGTTATTGTTGGAATTCAAATGTCTAAGTCTATATTCTGTTTTTACAAGAGTATATTTACAAACCTTCATGTTGCAATCATACAATAATTTATTGATCACCACAGTAAGTATTTATGACTACAAAGTTTTATCCGTGTAAACAACACTCGATGTTAGCTGCAGATAGTGTAAAGCCGTGTTATTACAATATTGTTGAAAAGATGATGATGATGACGTCCTGGATTACTTGGAAACATTGCAGACATTGATCCTTGAGACTGTATGTAATCAAATTACTGTACATTAACAGAATTGTTTGCTTCATCTTGCCCTAATTGTCAAGTAAAATAACCCCAAAGTATCTGAAAATAAAGTCACAGTGCCAAATCTGTCTATTCAACTGGATCATCCGTAATATCATCAATGCAAAAATTGTTAATATTATTCATTCTGTTGTATTTTTGTGGACATCCAATTCCATACTTACAAAAGCTTTAAGAATTTAAATTAGAATTACTTATTATTTTATCTGAGTTCTACTCACATATCATGCTATTCTCTTCTAGTTTCATGCTGTGTTGTTCTCTTTAAGGATGAAAGTAAGAAGCCAGACTGTCAGGTCTTGGTGCTTTAAGTGACTCTGCTGGTCATATTTGTCTTCTGGGGCCATATGACGACAAAGAGGTTCACTTCCAAATTGGAGGCAGGACATGAGAGCTGGTGGAGAGACATACTTTATGGTACTTTGACAAGATTCAGTCCCAATTAAGCAGCACATAAAAGTCCAACATTTTGGGTAACAATCTTCAAAAAGTGTTTACTGACAAGAAAAAGTTGGGACATAGTTGGGATGATGGTCTCACAAGTTTAATGCTGAGCACCCAGGTAGAGACATCTTGTGCCAAAAATAGTCTTAATTAAAATGATTTATTTAGCTATATTTCCCAGACTCATACTATTCTTCTCCTCTCCCTGCTGAGGCACTGCAGCTTAGACTCAAACTGTTACCATATTTTATCAAGACAAACACTTACATAAATCATCAAAAGTGAGTTATTTTATTGTTGGTAATGATTTAAACTCAGCTATACTTCATATTTTCCATTCCCACATGAAACTGCTACTACTTTGTGACTTCTAAGCTGTGTGCATATAGGGTCGGCATACAGGGTGCTGTAATGAGCCTCAAAGAATCTTTATTGTGCCATTATGTCAAGTCAATTTTATTTGTATAGCGCCAAATCACAACAGAAGTGATCTCAGGGCACTTTTCACATAGAGCAGGTCTAGACCGTAATCTTTAATTTACAGAGACACAGCATTCCCCCATGAGCAGCACTTGGTGACAGCGGCAAGGAAAACCTCCCCTTTAATTGGAAGACACCTCGAGCAGAACCGGGCTCTAGGTGGGCGGCCATCTGCCTTGACCGGTTGTGTTGGGAGAGAAAAAGGGAGAGGGAGAGAGAGACACAGAGAAGTACAGTAACAATAATAATAATAATAGAAATATGACTAATAATAATAGTAGTAGCAGTGGGCGTCAAGCCGGACCGCAGGGACAGCAGGCGGTCCGCAACTGAAGAGCCACACTATGAGGAAGATGCCAAGTTAGTAACATGAATCAATAGGACATGAATGCATACAGATGGAGAGGAAGAGAAGGAGAGAGGAGCTCATGGGAAGTCCCCTGGCAGAATCTAGGCCTATAGCAGCATAACTAGGGGCTGGTCCAAGGCAAGCCTAGGCTGGCCCTAATTATAAGCTTTATTAAAAAGAAAAGTTTTAAGCCAACTCTTAAACGTAGAGAGGATGTCTGCCTCCCAGACCCAAACTGGACGATGGTTTCACAGGAGAGGAGCCTGATAGCTGAAGGCTCTGCCTCCCATTCTACTTTTAGAGACTCTAGGAACCACAAGTAAGCTTGCATTCTGGAAGCGCAGTGTTCTAGTGGGGTAATAAGGTACCATGAGCTCTTTAATATGCTGTAGTGCTTGACCAGTAAGGCCTTTGTAGGTGAGAAGGATTTTAAATTCTACTCTGGATTTTACAGGGAGCCAGTGCAGAGAATCTAAAATGGGAGAAATATAATCTCTTTTTCTAGTTTTTGTCATTACATGTGTAGATGTATTCTGGACCAGCTGGAGAGTCTTTAGAGACTTGTTAGGGCAGCCTGATAATAAGGAATTGCAATAACCCAGCCTAGGAATAACAAAAGTGTGGACTAATTGTTTAGCATCTTTTTGAGACAGGATGTGCCTGATTTTTGAAATTTTGATTACTATTTTTCAATATAAGTGAAAAAAGGCAGTCCTTGAAATTTGTTTTATGTGGGAGTTGAAGATCCTGATCAAAGATAACTCCCAGGTTCCTTACAGTGGTGCTGGAGGCCAGGGTAATGCCATCTAGAGTAGTTCTATCATTAGATAATGTGTTTCTAAGGTGTTTAGGGCCAAGCACAATAACTTCAGTTTTTAATGCCAATTAAATGTTCCAGTCTCAGTAATAGAATGTGATGGTCAATGGTGTTACAATGGAGCTACTTTAAAGGACTATAGTACACAGCCTGTTACTAAAGACAGATTGATCATATCTACTAAAAAAATGCTAAGGGTAAAACTTCCTTAAGCAGCCTAGTTAGGATGGGGTCTAAGAGACAGGCTGATGGTTTTGATGAAGAAATCGTTGAAGTTAGTTCAGGAAGGTCAATTGGAGAGAAAGAGTCTAAATTAGGTTTTACAGCTGTCTCTAAGGTTCCTGTATTTGAGGATAAATCAGTACCTGTTGAGGGCAGGAGGTGATGAATTATGTCTCTAATAGTTCGAATTTTATCATTAAAGAAGCTCATGAGGTCGTTACTACTGAGGGCTATAGGAAGACATGGATCAATAACGTTATGACTCTTTGTCAGCTGCTGAAAGTGCTGAAAAGGAACCTAGGGCTGGTTTTATTTTCCTCTATTAATGATGAGTAATAGGCGGCTCTGGCATGACAGAGGGCCTTCCGATATGTTTTAAAGGACTAGTATATAAGATTTAGTGGTATCTAGTGGTGAGATTGCAGATTGCAACCAACTGAATACCCCTCCCCTCACCCTCCCCTTCCAAGCGTGTAGGAGAACCTACGGTGGCCTGGAGACTCACAAAAAACATGAAAGACCCTCTCTAGAACCAGGGGCTCATTCTAAGGTAATGAAAACACAATCCTTGTTGTGATTATACTCCAATTAAATATGGCCATACCTATGAATATTATATTCCATTTCTGCCAAGTCCGTTCCACTGGATGCCACTAAATTCTACACACTGGACCTTTAAGACTATCTTGCCAGACTAAGTGAAATTCTTCCAGTTTTGTGGGACACCATATCCTTTTAAGTTTTCGCAGTGTTTGCTTTAATTTGTGGGTTTGGGAGTTACACCATGGAGCTTTCGTTTTATTATCCTCTTTCTTAAAGGGGCGATGGAGTCGAGTGTCATTCACAGTAAGCCTGCAGCACTATCAACAAGATGATCAATTTGGGAGGGACTAAATTTAGCATAGGAGTCCTCTGTTGTATTGAGACATGGCATTGATTTATATGCTGATGGAATCGCTTCCTGAAATTTAGCTACAGCACTATCAGATAGACATCTAGTGATATTTTTGTGTAATGGCATATAGTCCAGTAATAGGAATATTAGTTTTTCAGATTGGGTGTGAAAGACTAAGTACAAGGCTTTGAATGAGTTATAATTAAGTTTAGGTCTAGGGTTGATTAATAGGGTTGAGTCGAAAATGGCTGCAACTCCACCTTCTCAGCTGGTGTCTCGAGGAATGTGAGTATTAATATGACTGGAGGGAGTGGATTCATTTAGGCTAACATATTCTTCATAACACAGCCAGGTTTCAGTAAGACAAAATAAATCAATATGATAATCTGATATTAGATTTACTAATAGGCCTACAGCTTTAGGTGACAGAGAGCTAATGTTTAATTCTTCTATTTTGTTTTACTATTGCAGTGTTGGTGTTATTTTTTTATTAGATTTTTATGTATAACTCCTCTCCTGTTTACTTTTGATTTAATTGATTTAAGTGTTCGGGGAGCAGACACAGTTTCTATGTGGTTTTAGGTGGGTAACTGTTCTAATGGAAGCACAGAGAAGCATGTAGGACTGTAGCTCTGCCTCCTGGTCTCAACTCTGGGTTGTCATGGTTTTGGTCTAATAATCTCAGTCACATTTCTAGATATGAGAGCAGCTCCATCCAAAGTGGGATGTATACTGTCTCTCCTAATCAGACCAGGTCTTCCCCAGAAGGTCTGCCAGTTATTTACAAAGCCCACGTCATTTGCTGGACACCACCTCGACAGCCAGCAGTTGAATGATGATATGCGACTTTACATGTCATCACTGGTCAGATTTGGCAGGGACTCAGAGAAAACTACGGAGTCCAGCATTGTCTGTGCATATGTACATACCGACTCAACATTAATTTTAGTGACCTCCTTTTGGTGTAATCGGGGGTCATTACCGCCGACGTGAATAATAATTTTACTATCTTTACACTTATCCTTAGCCAGCAGTTTTAAATGGGATTCTATGTCACCTGCTCTGGCCCCAGGAATGTATTCATCTACGTTTGCCGGTTTCGCTAACTTCATGTTTCTCACGATAGAGTTGCCAATGATCAGAGTTGGCTTCTCAGTGGGTGTGTAACTGATTGGGGAGAACCTGTTAGAAACATGAACCAGTTAGTGGTGAACCGTGGGCTTCTGATTGGGGCTACACTTCCTTCAGACAGTCACCCAGCCACTCTGGCTTCCCAGCTGCTCGGGAGCTACCAGGGGAATAGGAGCTACACTGGTTGGCTCGCACCGCCTACTGGGGACTGGCTATGTCAGCAGCTAACGATTGGGTTTCCATGGTGTGGAGCTGTGCTTCCAATTCACTGAGTCGCGCCTCAAACACTGCAAATAACCTTCATTTATTACATGTACCATTATGACTAAAGGAGGTAGAGGAATAGCTAAGCGTAAAGTACACTGAGCAAGAGAAAGCAGGAGAGTGAGAGGGAGAGACAGAATAGGGTGACCATAACTTTAAACCCCGAAACTGGACCCTTAAGTGTACTGCACGTTTATACACGTGCACATGTATGCGCTTATGCACATACCATAGGTGTTTTCATCAGGATGGCGGACAATTATTTCACCGCTTAGCACACCTACCAAGCGCACCTTCAACACCATGGACAGCGCCTCAGCAGATGAAAAATTATGTTTTGTCTCCCAAAATCCACCAAGGTATTTGTCATTGTGCACAAGCGTAGGCTGCTGGCTAAATGGCCGACTGTGACACAACAAAACAAGGTATAAATCTCTTCGTTGCCCTTAAAAAATTTATAGGCTGTAACATAAAAATAACTAACTTACATCTTCATGATACGCTATGCTACGAGCTGGTCGCGAGTTTAAGAGAGATTAAAATGTCAAAACATTAAATCACAATTGCACCTCGTTAATAACAAAAACCAAGAAAGATCCTTTAAAGAAAGTTGCCTTTAAAAAGATTGCCAGATACTTTACGCTTTGCAGTCTTTCTTCTTAGAGTTTCTTTTCTGGAGCTCTCAGCTCTCAGCGAAACCACCACTAATGTTTGGCTGTGTCACTGTAAGAGAGAAGCCATCGGTAGCTGCTAAGCTAAACTGCTAAGCTAAAGTAGCTAGCACATCTGAATAGTGTGTAACCAACTGGGATTAGCTAGAAAGTCACTAAAAGAAGGAGAACGCTATGAGTGCTTGAGCAGAACTAGTGTAAGTTTACATGTATAGTAGGTAATTGTAATGAAGTAATGAAGAATATAGTAAAATTATCTGAGTTGAGAGCAGCAAAAATGCTACTAGTAACAATACGCTTACTGCAGCATGTCAGCAGCACGTCAGCAGCACGTCAGCAGCACGTCAGCAGCACGTCAACCAAAGAGACTATGATAGATTGTAGACTTATATTACATTAAATGGAATGTAGGTTGTGTATATTTCTTTAATGAGCTGGCTTTACAGGAAATAAGGGGAACAGATCTCTGTGGAGAAGGCAGGAGGAGTGTGTCACATCTCTACTGTACTTTAACTGTGTGTGTGTGTGTGTGTGCTTATATATGTATCCTCTTATGAGATGTGAAGTGCATAATATATAAGTTTGTGTGTGTGTACTAGAAGACAGTGTGCCTTTCTGAGTCCATCTTTCACATCTCTCTACTGAACAGTGACATTACTTGCATGGACTTGGGTGATTAAGGGTGCAAAAACTCTGTGAAATGTAATATTACATATGATACCAGTGTAATTTGGCCACAAGGCAGAGTAGGTTCTGCTTATTTTAGACGTGGAACTTGTTTCCCGATTGTTATACTAATTTTATAACCTTGATGACTTTTAGTCAGTGAGTCATCATTTAGTCATCACTCAATAGTCATTGTGCTCTTCATTGGAAATACACAGCAAATACAGTATTTTGAGCTGAGACAGCTGGGCAATTTTGACAAGATCGATGACCAGATATATATATACAGATATCCTGAACATAAAAAATGTTAAAAGCAAAAAAATACAATCATGTATGTATTTTTTTTTGCTTGTAACATTTTTCTTTTCTGTGTGTTGCTATGTTGTCCACAAGGCAGTTCATAGCTTCTTCCCCAGTGGTACTGCTTTCAATAAATTGTGCAAAGGTCACACCATATATTTAGACTGTACATTTTAGGTGTGAGTACATATGGGTTCTGTCTAGCCATTCAAACTTTGTTCCAACCCACTCAATTGAAGTTGTTCAGTACCAGTTAGTGAGTGGAAGGCCTGTACTGTATGAAATAGAGCAATCATACATAAAACCATTGCAGACCAGCAAGGAAAACAGTTGCAAACTTGAAACTATGATTTGTTAGGGGATTTAACATATAACAGAGACTTTGATCAGAGTTAATTTTCTCCGCATGCTGCTACTTCATTCATGTTCTTTTAGTGTACAGTATAGCAAAGCTGTTGTGGCTGCAGCTCCTGTTATTCCATTAACTGAATTCCCCACTAGTCAAAGTCTGATGATACATATTTGCATAGGGTCATGAGTATGCATGAGCTCTCTAAATAGTGTATGACCTGAATGATTCAAAAGTAGGTATTTTTAGCAGTGCCACATGTTTTTTGCTGAGAAAGCACCAGGGGGCCGAACTCTAATGTGACACTGTAGTTGTTTTGGTGAGAGATGCACCTCTGGCTAAGTCCCAGAGCAGGGTTGTGTCCGTTAAATAGGACAGAAATTAGTAGAAATGAAGAGCGCTACTCAGTCTACCTAGAGGAGAATATTTTATCCAGCCATTTGTGTTTGTTTAAGGCTGTGGATGATTTCAAAGACATCTGCATGTGTTAATGGTTTGATTTCTTCCCCTTATTTGACTATAACTCCATCACGCATATATTCTGCATGTTTCTCACTGCCATCACTACTCTGAACATTTTTGGGTGGAGGTATCTCAGCCGGTTTAGGGGAGCAGTTAAAACATCAGGACTTGAATTTTGCAAACATTTCTTCCAGACATGAGTCCAAATTGCAGTAGTAGTTCATGCAATAAAAAAGAGACAGCAGTATAATGGACACCATAAACCTCTCTGTTCTTGTTCACATGTAGTATGTGCACCATTCATCAACAAACAGAAATAACCCCTAAGGCAAGAAGACCATTAACCTTTTTCCTATTTGCAACACCTATCTTAAATAGTCTTCATTTTGTGTTCAAATACCCCTATTCTTTCTTCATTTAGGATATTTTTGTCATCAGTTTTAAGTGCAACAATATGGTAATTTTTTGGTGAAAAGAGCGCCAGTGCTTGGCTCTGTCAGTTAATGGGCTGGAATAGAGTAGAGTCTGGGAGCATGTGACGCACTCAACCTGCAGGACTGTAATTTAGCCGCCCGCTCTGTGGCTCTGCCTCAATACCTCAAATTGATTGAGTGCTTCCTCCATGTGAGTTCAATGACCCACAAAGACGGAAAGCATGTTGTCAGAGTCTTGGAGCAATGTGTATCTACCAAATGCCAGTCTTCATCTCTATTCAGATGGGACTAGTTTCCACAGAGTAGGTTTAGTAATTGTACATAACAGATCAGCTTTATTTGCTGTATTTTTTGTAGTAATGTAATGATATCCGAAGAAACATTTTGTCACCTGTGGGATATTGTAAGCTCTATTTTTTCTGTGCTTGCTCCCAGAGTGTTACCATTCATCAACACCGAACATGCAAGTCACATAATTTGCGTGAGGTGGAGCGTAGGATGAAGAACATTACATAAAGCATTACTCACTCTACAAAGCAGCTCTAATACTACATGTGAACGCAATAGTAGTTATCTTTACCTGGTATTTCAATATCATCTGTTATTTTCTTTCACCCTTGAGATTTTAACCCAAGTCCCGGTAGAAAAGCAGAGTGAAGTTACATGACTCCAGGAGTTCAGAAACAAACAAAATGAACTTCTTCTTCATTCTTCCTCATGTATAGTAAGTTCATAACTTCTGTGTCTCGTCAATACCAAAATACTACTGGACCATCTACTAGGGGTGTGCCTGATTACAAATAGTTATTCAGCAAAGCAGAAATAGTGGGGTTTTTATGAATATTTGTTTCATACAAATATTTCAAAAGTTATTTGTTTTTGGGAAGCTGTTACGTCTATCAGCAGGTCTCAACAAGTGGAGTCACATCCACCTGCTACATGACGCACATTTCCTAACTTGGACATGACTCCCAGAATTAGGGGTGTTCCCCAGAGATACAGCTGAGCTACTGACACATGCAAAGGGCTCCCAAGGGACTCTCCATAACCTGTTGTTCCCCTTCTCCTTTCCACAAAGTTAGGTTGTAAAATATAGGCAATAAATGAAAAGTGCAAAGCAATAATCACCTTTGACGTTCTTCCCTACACATTACACAGTGTGCTGTCTCTGTGTTATGGGTGTATAAATAGGTAGAGGTCTCTCTGCAATGAGGCAATGAGTAAAGCTCAGTAGTCAGTGCAGTCATCTGTGATCTGGGAGACTCCAGTTCGAGACCCGCTGTGGGGACCTCCTTTATAAGCTTATTTATTCATGAACACTTATTGTAACACTTTAATTTTCTAAAATTAAAAGCGTAATAAAAACAGAAACAAGATTTTTAAGCCTCTTTCCACTTTTATTCAAATACAAATACAAATAATTTTGCTGCCTCAACAAATACAGATACAAATACAAATACTGGGCCCTCTGCACATCCCTACCTACTACAAGTCAACATATTTCAATTTAGTTCAATTTATTTAAACTTTGGCTGCAAAACCTGGCAGAATCACACTAGTATATTGTATATCATACTGACACATTCAGGGAGGTGAAATCCTTCCCCTTAATTTAACTCAACTTGATAAATTCCTCAACTTAATTTCATCTGTCTACCACCATCTCCACTATATTTTGGAGAAACAACAGTGATTCCGGTCTCATCTAAAAGGGTACATAAAAGGATAGACATCTTTTGTTGGTAAGATTATATCAGATGTTTGGGAAACTTATCCCGTGTGAAGGAGTAAGACTTATATCAGGCATAGAGTAAAACTTGTTGAGCATTGCCCAGTTGAAGCATTGTAACTCATGCATGAATCATTGTGTTAAGACAGGAGCGTAGTGCCAGAAGTGACTTTCAAAATGTCTTCTGTGTTGAACAAATGTGCTCATTCTCAAGCAGCTAATCTATATCAGACTAATCTATTTTTCCCTCCTGCCACCCCAGCCCAGAGCCACTCCAGTCAAACAACATTAGAGAGACATCGATTTGGCCATTTGTAACGCTCTATATAACGTTAGTTGCTTGAAAGTAAATTTTGGTGTGTGTCTTTGAAACAACATGATGACACTGTTCCATGGGGCCTGCAGGCCAATCATGATTGATTGTCCTACACTGTTACACTGTAGCTTCAGTGTACAGGTTTGAACTATAATACATCATAGTTCTGTGTGAACTTGGTCCTTGTTTAGCTGATGTCAATCAAATAAAGGAACCAATTAAAAATCTTCTATAAAGTAAAAAATAAAATTACAAAACTCTACAACATTTCTGTGTGTGTGTGTTTGAGTGCTGGTGGGTATGTGTGTGTATGTGTGTGTACCTCAGCAGGGACTGGCAAACTGAATCTGTCCAGCTCTAATTCACACCCAGGCAGGAAGCTTCTCAATCTGTTTTCAGTCTGATTGAACGCCTTTTACCACTGCTGGCAGGGTATCTCTGTCTTTGTCCATCACACACACATACATACACACACACACACACACACACACACACACACACACACACACAATCAACGGCATACTCTGAAAGGCAGATGGTATGACAGTTGCAGGGTGAAATGACAGTCCAGTGAGAGAGACACGGAAAGAGAAGGTGAGACAGTGAAGGTGGGGTTCGGGGATGAAGGAAGGATGGAGAACGAAGGGGACTAAACAGGTGAATAGGAAGAAAGAAGTTGGTAGGGAACGAATGAAGGAAAGGAAATGCAAAACACATAAAAATAAAAGAAACAAAGGAAGTAATTAAAGAGGGAAGGATAGACAGAGATTGTAGAAAAGCACAGAAGGAAAAAGCAAATAAAATGTAGGAGGGAATAAACAAGGCAGGAATAAAAAGGAACAAAGAAGGGAAGGAAAGGGGGAAGAAAGAAGTAGAGAAGGAGAGGAGAGGCCTAAAGAGAGAGAGAGAGAGAGAGAGAGAGAGAGAGAGCGAAGACCACATTGAAGTAAAAGTTCAAAGAGCAACAAATGAAAGATGAGAGGGGCTTATAAAGCCACACAGTCTGCTCCCACACCTTCACTCACTCTGTCTATCCCCTGCTTCATTTCCTCTCATTTCTTCACAAATCTTCTTATCTGTCACATCTATCCTTACTGTCTTTTACCCCCATCATCTCCTTTTCTCTCCCCATGACCCATACTGCTTCTCCTCTCTTCGTTCCTTTTTCTCCCTGTCTTTCTTTCTCTTTTCTTCTTTTACCCTTTGTTTTTTCCTCTTCTTTCCTTTCTTTTCATCCCAGAGCCTGTAATTTCACATTTCTTGCTTTTCTCCCCTCTTTTTCCCTCCTTCTTCTTTTGTCTTCCTATGCTCTCCTCTCTGTATGACCCATTTCCTTCGCCCTGGCCCCATTAATCACGGTGTTGTGGGTTCGGCCTGCCTTCCTCCCTGCCCGGCTGCTCTTCCTCATCATAGCAGGTAATTGAATCAGAGGAGGCTCAAGGTCCTGACAATAAGCAACCATTGATTGGTCTGTCATTTAGCCTGCTTACGTACGACCTGGCTGCTTTTTAGACTTGGCCGCCAGGGTCAGTTATGGTGTGGCAACATGTGTGATAATGGAGATCTATCTAGCTATATTTACCAGAGCAAATATCTGCCAGACAAGGAAGGCTGCTTCACAGTTTTGCGCTGTGGTAAATGGATGGGTGCATTACCTGGAGGATGCACAACAACATGGATTAGCTGGATAATGAAGGTGAGGAGGAGGAACGCATTAAATACTAATGGAAAAAAGACATAAAAGCAGAAAAGAAGTAAAAAGAAAGAACAGAGTCGTACATTGCAGTATATTACAGTACCCTGCCTTCTCTTATGATTTCCTGCCCAATTTGTGTGTGTGTGTGCCTGCAGTTTTTTTTATCACGTCACCAGACTATATGTGCACCTACATCAAAGAACAATGATGTGACCTTAACTGACTGAAATCCCCAGATGTCTTTGTGATCATAAAGCCTTACTGTGATGGTATAAATGAGACAATCCTGATGAAATATGATGCAGTCTATATGTTGCTCTCAGCCCTTTATGTTCTATCTGCAGTAGTGTGTTGCAAAAGGTAGAAATGTTTAAATCCTACATATAGGGGCTTTAAGTAACCTGAAGTTCACATGGAATTGGTATCAGGTGGTTAGTTAAACTGTAAGAAACATTTATACACTAGATGGATTAAACTGTGTATATAAGGGCCTGTTAAACCTCATGTGTGTTGGTCTGTAGGTTGGTCCACCTCATTGGTCCAGACTGAAATATCTCGACAACTATCAGATAGATTGAAAAAAATTATAATTTTACTTTGGTTTATAACCAAACAACTGCAAAACACATTATGTTTTGTGCTAATTCGCAAATGTTTGCATGCTAACATCAGCATGCTAGTATTATCATTGTGAGCATGTTAGCATGCTAATGTGAGGATTTAGCTTAAGTAGAGCCTCACAGAGCAGCTAACATGGCTGACTTATTAGCACAACAGCATACTTCTACTGTGCCTCTATTTTTAAGTGCATAAATTACAATCTGTGAAAAATAACTGCATCTGGTCTCAGTTTGAGCAACTTGAGATGCACTCAGTTTTATGCCTTACAATCAATTTCCGTCATCACCCACATGGGAGATGGTTGCATCCAGATTGGGTTACTGAGGCAGTCAGGGACCCACCTCGGACCAATCCATCAAAGGGCGTGCGGGGGGGAGGGCGGGGCGATGGAACGGGCTCATCTCAGGACGCAGTGGAGTGAACCAAGGCAGGCACAGAGGTGCTCTGTCACTGACACACACAAGCATACACACATGCAGCCCGCGACGCTCATCCCCACAGTGCAGCCGGAAGCTAGTTTCCCTTATTTTATACCACTGAGGTTGTGTTGTAATAGCACTTACTGTATCAGAAGCAGTTTGGGTGTGTGAGTGTGCAGTTGCTTCAACAGTCTGAAGTAATGGAACACTAGTCTGTTGACAGAGATGCTAAACAGATTAAACAGCAATCCAATGAGTAAATGGCAATCCCTAAGGTCAACGCTAACACTGTGACTAGGAAATCAATAACTGACTCAATCTGTCTCATCTCTCTCTCTCACACTCACACTCACACACACACACACACACACACACACACACACACACACACACACACACACACACACACACACACACCAGTGCGATTACCTTCAGCAGTACAGCCGGTCCTCTTGAGACTACAGAACCTCTCCAGAGATTAGCTCCATGTTGGCTCCTAGGTGGCTGACAGGGAATGGAAGTGGAGGCTGCCATTTAAACCCAGTCATTATCCATGACCCTGGTTCAGACCTTGAGCCCTGCAGAAATATCATGGTAAATACCAGCAGAGCAGTGCTGCAACCAGACATGCTTCAGCACAGAAGCCGAATATAGAACTTTCACATTGCAGCCAGAGAGATGGAAAATATACAGTACTGTACTTCCACATATACACACAAGTAACATACGGATGTACTAATTATATTGTGTGTGTGTTTATGTGGAGAGATAAGATGGTGAAAAGAAAAACTCCTCCAGTACCTTCTATCTTCTTTTTAACTAACCTTAAGAGCCTTATATGGAGCAACACGTTCTCACTCCCAACTCATCAACATATGGATGATTGGTCTGGAGCGCTTGGTGTCACTTTTTAACACACCAGGTACCCCTTTAGCATCATTTTTGTACGTCCATTCACCTTAATATTTACCTCCTGCGCTGCTATATGACACTTTGAGCATCAGTGTGGTGGGCAGACCGGATGATCCGCTGCCCGGAAGTATTTTCCTCACTGTCAAATCCCGTGTTGAGGTTTGCTTTTAATGATATCCTTTTTTGATTGCGGTAGCGGCTACATTACCCATGAGCCTCATAGACTGTTACTCTGGAGTCCACTCTGTGTTGTGCTATAAAAAACTTCTATACAGCCTGCTATTATATCTATTATTTACTTTTAATTATTGAATTTATTCCAAGCTGATTCAGATTTTTGTGTGCAGCTGTTTCACTGAGTCAAGCCCCAGTCTCTCTCTCTCTCTCTCTCACACACACACACATACACAACATTGGAGTGCTTTATTAGATGATGTGGTTCGATATTAATTGAGGAAGACTGTTTTAAGCAAGGTGATTTCATATTAAATGTCCTCATATTCTTGGAAATATAAAATTAAATGAGTAACATCATATTTTACAATCACAGGCTATAAAAGGCCTTTTCTTAACAGAGACAATGACATATGGATTCAGGTAGTTGTAATTGCAGCTGACTGGCGGAAATTTGAAAGATGATGGCAGACAATGCAAAACAGGAGTGGAACACGCCCTTCCCTAGCCTTCCACTATCCAAACCTGACAAAAAAAACTTTATTTCTCAGAACTGTAGGAGAAATAATTTAAATTCCAACCACTCAAACACTTTTTACACTACAAGCTGCATCCACCCATTCACACGCTGATGGCAGGAGCTGCCATGCAAGGTGCCAACCTGCCATCGGGAGCAATATCTTGCCAAGAATCTTGCCCGGGAATTGAACCGCCAATCTTCTGATTAGTCGATGACCCGTCCTGGGCCACAGCTGCCCCTCACCAGTTGAACTATCGTATTGTTGAGTTATAAGGACACTTTTGTGTGTTTGTGTTGAGAAATATTGAAGGATATCATTAAAAGAAAACCTTGACACGGGTTAGTAAAATACTTCTGGACAGCAGGTCATCCAGTCTGCCCACCGGACTGATGCTCACAGTAATAAGTGTAATATTAAGGTGAATGGACGGTCCTGCACATTAAAACATGGCACTAAAGGGGTTCGTTAAAAGGTGAGGAGTTGTGAGTGAGAACATGTTGCATGGAGATGATATTTAAACTGACATTTTTTAAAGCACCGGTTTTTCTGCAGAGACCAGTCAGTGTTTTGATATGTACTTGGCCAGACACATGGAGGTGTGTGTGTGTGTGTGTGTGTGTGTGTGTGTGTGTGTGTGTGTGTGTGTGTTTCCCCAGTGTTTGCCCATTGGCTTGTTTGTCGACCATCTGCATGTGCAGCTTGCACGGAGGTGCTCATGGTTCTCAAGATTTCTGGTTCATCTGTGTGTTAACAAATTACTCCATACATAGACACCCCACCACCACCACTACCACCACCCCACACACACACACACACACACAAAAATCAGGGCTTCCCAGTACCATGTGCCACAGTGAGAAATCACCTCCTATTGAATCTTATTCAGGTTAGCTTGTTTCTTGCATAGAAAACTGCTTAGTACACAACTGCACTAACTGGGAAACAGACCAATCCATGCAGGAATACCAGCGGGGTGGGTCGGCTCATCTCAGTTGTGTGTGTGTGTGTATGTGTGTTGTTGTGTGTTGTTCAGCACCTTAACGCAGTGTGTCAGCATCGTAGCAGCGCATCATGCAATGTCTGTCCTGTCAAGAGCTGCAGCAAAGCCTCATGGGAGCTTGGAAGGTGTCCAGAGATTCTCGTGGACCCACCTGCTGAGTCTGACTCGTTTTCCAAAAGTTAAACTCGGCGGGAGACTCTAGTCTGTTCCCCGCACTCTCAGTTACTCTCTCTCTCTCTGCCTCTTTCTCACTTGATCTGTCTACCTCCTTCTCTCTTTCAATTTATCTCTCTCTCTGTTCTCATCTTTTTTTTTATAGCTTTCTTTGTTTTTGCCTCTCAGTTTTTCACCCATTCTGTCCTCACTGTGTGGTAGTCTGTCTTCTGTTGTTTCTTTAATCTTTTTTCTCCCTAAATGAATATTGCTGTTGACCTCCACAGACCTTAACTTAAGCCAGCGCGGTTTAGAGCGGAGAAGAGAAAAGTGTGTTTTAGGAAGGATTTATGGTTTTAGGTAGAGAGCAGCATCTTTGAAATGGACTGAGGCCAGTGAGACAAGCAGGCGGGGCTGACTTTTGGGATGGAACAAAGCCATGTGGACTAAAGGCTACAGTTCAGCTAGGGGACAAGTCTCCAGGGTAATCGCAGGACATTGACATTGTAGTTCAATACCACCCCCCGCTGTTTACCAAAATGATTTTGTGAATAGTACAAAAACGAAGTCAAATCCGCTTTAAGAAGTGTTGTGCTAAAACCAGAAGTCCTGTAAAGTCAGCAGCGTCATGATGTGTGCACACATCTACAAATTACTCAGCATTACCTTCCTGTAGCTACTGTATTTTTTACAGCATCCATTCTTCCATGACTTATTGTGCACCCTGTAAAGGAACATGCAGTGTGAGAAGGAAATCTTTGAATGTTGATAGCATTGCTAAAGGCACAGCTGGACTGTGAAAAGATGTTTTGAGATTAGCTACAAATAGAATAATAATTCATTATTTATGTGCCTTCTCCCAACTTCTTCTAACTACTTCTGGCTACTTCTCATCACGCCAGACAGATTATATCTTAGTTTGGGTTTAACAATTTTGCCAGCAGCAACAAAAAACTTGAAATAACAGGAAAAGATATTACATGTGGCAGCAAAAAACAAAGAACAACAACCTCCCAAACAGCTACTAGAGGCTTTTAGTGGCACATGGAGTCATAGTCAGGAAGTTGAAGTGTTTCTGCATCTCTGCAGTTTCTGTTACACTGTGTGGACGGTTGGAACATAATGGTGAGTTCTGGGATTTTAACCTACAGCAAATACATCTCTGTAAGTGTGTGTACTTATATATCCATCAGTTATCTGTCACAATTTGATACAGTGTCACATTTACAGCAGACAGCACACATTTCAATTCAATAAGCTTTATTGGTATGAAAGTTTCAAGAACAATGTTGTTTCAAGATACAAGTATCAAAATACAATTTGTCCAAATATTTGGACAGTACAAAATAATAATAATATGAACATTTACACAACATTAAGATTGATATATATTAATCATATACATACCGTGTATCCTATGCATGGATTTGTGTGTGTGTGTATCTAAGTCATTCACTGTCCCTCAGGTTGTGGCATGTTGATCCATACTGGGCATGTCGTGTCTCTTTCTCCTAGGAGTATTTTTAATATTGAGCGGTCATTGAAGGACCAGTGTGTAGGATTTAGTGGCATCTAACAGTGAGGTTGCAGATTGCAACCAGCTGAATACCTCTCTCCCCTCTACCTCCCCTTCCAAGTGTGTAGGAGAACCTACGATGGCCATGAAACTCACAAAAAACATGAAAGACCCTTTCTAGAGCCAGTGTTTGGTTTGTCCATTCTGGGCTACTGTAGGACCCTCTCTCTATGTAAAGGCTCATTCTATATAAAGGCTCATTCTAAGCTAAGGAAAACACGATTCTTCAATTTCTGCCAAAGGACCCCCCTAAATCCTACACACTGGTCCTTTAAGCTCTTTGAAATCTTAAAGTTCCTTATTTCATTAAATGTTTTACATTGTAGGAGGAAGTGCTCTGTCTCAGCCTCACCTGTCAAACAGTGACCACATATTCTCTCTCTTTTGGTTGCTATGATTTTTTGTGTCGTCCTTTTCCGACTGGCAGTTTGTGCTCACTGAGCCTGTACTTGGTTGGGATCTGTCTCTGCTTTCTGTCTCTGACAGTAGAGAGATATTCTGTCAATTCATAATCTCTTTTTAGGGCCAGATAACATTCTAATCTACCTTGGCTTTTTCTTTCTTTCTTCTTTCCATATGCTGTAAGTTAACAGAGACAGAAAGTGGGAAACACAATGACAGGCTGGCTTTGAGCCAAAACGCGAGGAACAATTGTGGTTGACGTATCTGTGGTTTTTAGTTTAAGCTGTCGTTGCTTCTGTCAGCCCTCTGAACCCTCATTAGCTCCATCAACACCTAAGACTGCCTGCGGTATTAAAGAACCGCTCGTGCGCTTTTAAGTGTGCATGCACGTGCACAACGGGGAGAGGAAGTGGAAGAGAGAACAACAGAGTATGGAATGTGTGTTGTATAACGATCCACAAGAATCTGTATGTGTGTTTGTGTGTGTGTGTGTGTGTGTGTGTGTGTGTAATCCACTGGGAGCTCTTGTCACAGCTGTCACAGCCCAGGCTTATTGGAGCTGTCAGCCCTTCCTGGTGTCTTTGTCTTCCTTATTTCAATACCTTCATGTCTACTGGGAATAACTCAGCTAATGTGTTTTGGAATAAATGTCAGGTATGTGTCATTTCATGTGTAGTTTTATTTCCACTTTATATTTACACAGAAAATATGTTAAATAAGTGCTGTTAACACTATGATACAGACCCTCTTTAAAATAATTAAACTCATTTAAATTTTGTGGAAACTTCCTCACTTTTCCAAGTATTATACATGAAAGAGCTGCAAATGTTTGAAATGATATCAGAGAAATAGCTCAGGTATTCAAGTCGACATCCTGTTTGACCTCACAGTCCAATTCACTTCATAATGACAGCATGAAACCCAAAAGGAACTTGCTGAGCAAATACTTACAGAACTCACTGTAATTTTCCCTAAATAGTTTTTTGCTGCGTTGTCTGCTAGTTTCCACAGTATTAATGACAAACAGGGACAGTTTAAAGGAGATTTGGAATGTTTAATCCTCAGTAGTTTTAGCTTTGGGAACTTGCACTAAGTACATACTTGGCTGTAAGGGCATTTTAGGTTTAAGTTTTCAAATGGACTTGTGATTTGCTGGAAGCAGTCTGGATACTGCACTTGTATGACGTCAAAGACATGTTTTTATTTGTTTATGTATGTGCAAAACAAGTATTTATTTCATTTGAAATCATCTCTTCATATTTTGTAAGACTGTATTGACCTTCTTAAGGAAGAATTCTCAAGGACATCAAATCTATTTATTTTTATTACTTTTTCTGAATGAGCAAAAATGCCTGATTCCCATTCAAAAAGACATACTTTATTAAATAATCACACCATAATATTTATATTTACAGATTTTTCTGACAACATTCTCATTCTCTAAATTCCTTCCATTTGACTTTGTCTGCCTCTCTTTCCACATAAACTGTATTATTATGCACTAAAATAGAAAATAAAACCTCAGGGTTGTGCACTGTGCAGCCAATTCCCCCAAGGAGAGTTACAGTATCAATGAATCTCCCCCCTCTATACCTCCATCACAGCGCTGCTTAGCATGCATAGCCAGTGCTCCGTGTCCCCACTTTATCAGCTTAGTCAGAGAGGACAGAAGAATGAAGCTCCTGATTCATTTGACTATCTCCACTATCACACCTGTACACAGCAATGAGATTGTTGTTGTTGACAACACCAGACATAGGGGAAATATAATTACAGAGGTGTTATTAGCATACTGTAATGGTGTCCTATGAGACTGTATGCAAACCCCTTGTTGACTCTGTCATGGCAGGGGGGCCATTCTAGGGAAAGGACAAGCAATATGATGAGCAATGTTGTAATCATCAGCACTTTTTGCTCGCTTTGAAATGCTTTAACATCATTTCAGAGTGTGTCAAGTCTGATTCAGAAGTGGACTGTGTGGGATTTGGCTTGAGTTAGCACTTTTCAGTCTACCATCATCACTTTGTGTTCGAGAAATGTCTAAACAAAGATACAAAGAAACACATCCCCTAGAAGACCAGTCGCCTCAGATCAAGAGAAGAGGTTTTAAAGTGAATGCTGCTAGCTGCTGACAGAAGCATTTACAGAATGACATTTCATGTAAAAAGTAACCCTGTCTCCTAGAAATGACATCTATGTTTTTACAGAAATGTAATGATGTTTTTTAATCAACTTAATGAGGAAACTTATTCTCCAAGTCATAAAATGTTCATAGCAAACATTCACTGACAACATATTTCATTTGTGTTCTCTACATTTAGATTAGATTAGATGCTACAAGCTTGTAGCCTGATTAATGTCTTGTATGACCCTGTTAGGGAAATATCCTGGTCTTGGTTAAATATTTAAAAAGTCATAAGTGACTTGAAGTGGTTACTTGACATTTTATAAAAACTTTCCCTAACATTAACCAAAGTGCTTTTCATGAAGCAAAGCCTGGTCTGTGCTTGGTAACCATTCAGCATCCATCCAACCATCTCTCCATGACTCTTGTACGGTACAAAAAAATAGCACGTCCTTCACTGGACAAAAAAACATTGCAACTTAACATGATCCAGGCAGCAGTTAGGTTTATATAATAGTTTGTCACCAGCATACTAAATGTTTTTTTGTCATATTATTTGTTTCATACATTTAAAAAACCTTGTGGCTTTGACAGATAATTATAGTTAGAGAAAATAATTGTGTTGTGACATAGTTAGAGATGAAAGTATCTACTTATAGTGTTGTGAAAGTGATTTACTGATGGTAGAAATATTGTACTTGACATTTCTCACAGCATATGCGTTTTTAAATGGCTTTAGACCTGAATCCACCTGCTTCTTTAAACTGAGTTTATTATGCTGAATAGAATAAAGACTTGAGTAAAAAATGAACTGAATATAAAGGCGGTATAAATAAAAACAGAGCAATGAGACTAAAAGTACTTTGTTCCAGTAGATTGGCTGTGAAGAGCAACACTTTTGCATCCTGTGGTATTTCTAAAAGACCACCGATTCACAGTTTAAAAGAGCAAATCCCTCACAGCCTCAGCAGCTCTCTGTGGGAGTCTCTCTCTATTCTTTCTCTCTCCTCACTCTTTCTGTCCCTCTTTCTTCCCTCCTATCTCCTGCTCGCTCCCTCTGTTTGCCAGTCGTCTTAAAAGGTCATTCCCACCTGGCGTGGCACGCAAAGTGAACTGTCAAATCCCATCTGTCATTGTGTTTGAGAGAGTGTGTTTGTGTGTGTATAGTAGACCATTTAGGGACATTTTGTGAGGATGGTAAATAGATTGATAGAATAATAATAGAATAAATAAATAAAAATACATCTATTGATGTAACTGATGAAGCCATGTAAGTTGAAAGACAGTGTAAGATGGTGTAATGTGTTATTAATCTACCAGTGCAGAGTGAATATTTGATTTTGTGGGTGTACATCTTTAAAAAAAAGGTGTGTCCCAAGTGTATGACAAAGTTCTATTCTATTCTATTCTAATTCATTTTTATCTCTACAATTATGATTGATTATGAATTGACTCACCCTCGAACAATGATTGTCCAATTACAGTATAGCAACAGTAACCAGGCATGGTAAACCAGTCAAGCTTTGGGTTTTTTTTAGATATGATCTAGTGATGTCTTTGGGGCTGTAGTAAGACTGATACTCAGCACCTAAAGACTCTGGAGCTTGTATCTTCTTTATTGCCTTTCCAAAATTAAAAACACAAGAGTAAAAGTGTAAGGACTTACGTAACGTAACACACTGACATTAGCATGTTCTGCTGACTAGCTCACTACCAACACTAGTAGTGTGTGGGAACTGTCCTTGACACTTGTGTCAGAGTTTGCAAAGCATTTTCCCCATAGATCACCATTATAAGAAACATGGCTGTAACGCTTATGACAGACCAAACCGCTGGTTAATTATTCCTTTTTGTGTTATGAATCTATAATTCCTGAAGGTTTTATATTTATAAAACTTTCTGAAAGCACAGAAAAGCATTTTTTTTGAGGCTACAGCTCTTATAATAGGCAACATCCATGGACTGGTGAGTTAAAGATAGAAAAAGTTACTTTCTGAAACTCCATCTCTCAATATATTAGCTAAAGAATCACAATTCTCCTCTTCAAGGATAGCAGCTAGTTTATGTTCCTCTAAAGGTTAATTTGATGCATTTAGTTAGTTGTGATCTGTGATTTCTTTGGCTCAGCATCAGCTTGATAAAGCTACCTATTTCTTACCTGGCAACATGCACTGTCACTTCCAACACTGTAACACTATGTACTATATCACTCTACTCATTCCACACACACACACACACACACACACTGTAGTTTCAGATTTATTTTCAGGCATCCAGCTACAGAAATAAACTGGGCTACTTTGATAAATAGGAAAGTAAATATTGATTATGAGCCTTGTATACATGTGTGTGAATAATTTGCATGGCCCTGCCACTAGCTTACCTGTGTATACACACTTACACATGGGTTCATTGTACTAATGAGTAAGTTGAGTCATTGTGTTGTCACAGCTGCTGTAACATGGAGGTCAGGTAACATAAATAGTTGGTTGTGAATTAGCCAGTAGCAATAATTTATGGAGGTTGACGGTAAAATAATGAGTCGGATGAACCTGAGAGGTGAGGTTAAGGTTATACAGTTGGACGACTTTATCAGAGCTGATGGTCAAACTGTTTGCACTGTTGTGAACGTGTGTGTGTGTGTGTGTGTGTGTGTGATTCTACATTGCACATACAAACACACACGACCCCGTGTTGACGGCTGCAGTCGCTGCTCCCGTCACTACTCTGTCATGAAATATCATCTGTGGTGGTATTTATTAGGAAGTGTTATTTAGCCTCTGACACACAATTATCCATGACCTTTATATGCTGGGCAGCAGATGCATAACACAGTGTTGCTTCACTCCAGCCTTCAACACTCTCTCCCCCTTTATGCTGACACACTTGCTTTCTAAATGCATGCAGACACAAATACACATGTGCACACCTTCAGGATCATAAAAGGATACACTGGCACAAAAGTATATTCCAAATACCACTTTATGTGATAAGGAAATGTCATTTTTTTTGACAATGTTCTTGTGAGACATTCAATAGTGACAGTTCACCCAAAATACCGTGCCTCTGTCTATCAGAGAAGCGTCTTGAACTGGAGCTTAGGCCATTTATGACATGGATACAGTTTTTTAAGTTTATTAGTGTCTTTGTTGAGGGCTGTAAGGTGGCATAGTGTGTTATTACAGTATATTAACTTCTAAAAGTGAGATTTGATTTTAAGTATTGATACAACCTGGCTTCTGTGTACAGTAAAATAAACCCAGGAACCTTGCTTTTGGTCACATTTGTTCATTTTAGAGCAAGAGTAATCACTGTAGATACTGCTGTCCTCAGCCTGGTTGATTTCAGCTAAATCAACTTACCCTCATGGACAGATGGCTCGGCCCAAAGCTCCACTGTAACTCCTAAACTTATCCAGCTCTTAAAATAAGTCATACAACTCCATAATGTCCTTGGTCCTTTGCACCTAACTTCTCATTTTAGCCCCATAGCATCCTGATGACACCCCTAATGTTACACCAGTCCTTGATTCCTCAGCTCTCTACAGCGTTAGCCCGTCCTTCAACCTCTCAGCCCCGTCCTCTCTCTCATCCCAGCCTGCCTATATCCATCACTCATGTCTGTCCACTGTTCAATACATGCTCCATATTATCTTGTCTCCTAACCTTCAAGGTGTTATTTGTGACTACAGGGCTTCATCCTGTGAAATACTTCTTATAACTCAGAGGCAGACACAGGAACTGTGCAGCTGAGGCATAAACCAGGATGGTCATGTTGATCTCACAAGTCCACCCCATAAATTAAGCAAATTCTATGACTTGTATGTACACAGTGAGTCAGTGTAAACTTGGGATACTGCAGATTTGCCATTGCCAAATAATTAGAAACAAATGGTTTAAATACACTATAAATTCCATGTAGAGTTGTGTAAAACCATTCTAATCTAATCTTAATGAGGCTTTGAACATATACGATGCCTTAACATAATGAACTTGTTTGACCCCTATTTTATTCCAAAGGTATACATCATCCTCTGTCCTCTGATTATTCCTCCAAAGCATGGTCCCCCGTCCCTCATAATGTCCTGTCTTGCACTGCAGCGATGCTCATTAATTAAAAGATCTTCGCTTTCCAGTGTGTTTATGTTTCTTTCTCATCCCCTTAAAACAGCGTACCTCAGTTTCCCAGCCTGTGCCTTCCACTTTCTTGATTAAAATGTTTTACTGACTTCTTTCATAGATGGTATTTTATCAAGAGTGGCATATGGCTAGAGTTGTGAGTTGAGGAAAACATTCTTAGCTTATTCCCAGAGTTCAATTCCTATCAGTCCAGTTTAGTTTGGACTCTTTTTATCTGTTTATTTGATTTCATTTTTTTCCTTTTGGCTCACTCTTTCTTATCTCATCTGATGTTTTACTAACCTCTTGGTGTCATTTATCTTTTGATAATTTCTGTTTGATTTAATTCATTAGATTGATTCCATTTTAATACTCCTCTCGGATTTGTGGGATCATAGATCAGTTTAATTTTTGTGTTGTTGTTTTTTTTTTCACTGTCAGCATATTCTCTTCTCCTGTCTCATTAGTCATTGTGGTGTTGTGTGTGTGTATGTGTGTGTGTTTTTAACTTATTTATCCAGGAAAAGTCTGCTAAAAACACATTTTCATACAGTCTTAAACACTTCTCCACCAACTTTTGTGAGTTGCCTTCTAACGTCCATCATCGGACTCCCTGGAGCCTTGCACAAGGGCGCCTCGGCATTGCTAGTAGAGCTTTATTCACTTCCTTGCTCACGTCTCCCTCGCCTGAATTTCAAGCAGTGCTATTCTGCTCCAGGCGTTTTCCATGTTCATCACCCTCCTGTTTTCTCAGCCTCATACACCGTGTGCCCTGCCCATTGCCTTCATCTAACCCCTGACCTCCACTTCCCCTTTTTACTGCCTCTCTGGAGCTTTCTCCTTCACCAAACCATCCTCTACCTCTCTCTCGTCTTTCCCGATCCCTCCCTCACCCGCCGTCCCCAGAGATAGCAGATACCCTTCACTTTAGAATCCGGTAGTTATCACTTCCTCCTTTTTACCCCTTTCATATCTCCCCCCTTTTCACCACATTCATCATTAATGAAGGTGGCATTGTTGGGGTCGTCCTCCGCCTGTCCTTGAGGTTCGGTACACTGCACGTCACATTTCCACCTCTCTAATTCCCCTCCCGTCTGTTGCCACCTGACAACTTATAGACGCCATCAAAGGAAATGAAGGTTTATTTATCTATCTCTTTATTTATTTATTTCCTTATCTTTCCAGCAGTGATAAAGCCAGTGAGTGATGGGGGACAATTTAGAGCCATTGGACGTTTCCCAGGGCTGAGCGAACACCAGACGCTAGCCAGAATACAAAGTTGAGTCAGTGAAAAGAACAAGTGTGTGTGCCAAAGGGTTAGTCTGTATCGGGTCGTTGCTTTTAATGCACCGCCGGAATAGTGATCCATGTTCGTACTTCAAGGGCCCACTTCGGCTATGTCACCTCTGAACCCAGAACTGCCCAACACACACACACACTTACACACACACACACACATATATGTGAACTCACACTGCTCCACGATCTCAGCTGTGTCATCTTGAATGACTAGCTACATAACCAGCTCGGTGTGGTGCTGGCAACACCGTCTCATCAGTCACACACGCACAAATGCAAACACACACAAACACACTTCAGGAAAGGCACCTACTATCACTCCATAGCGGCCAACTGCAGAGTGTACCCGCAAGTGTGAACCAAGGTGTTTTTGAAAAAGAGTAAATGAGCTCAACCTGCTCAAGTACACATAACACACACACACACACACACACACACACACAGAAGCAGCACTTACATGCATGCAAGGACATGTAACTTAGCCATATATAGCACTGATGTCACAATGTCCTACGTCATATTAAGCATTAGGAGCACCTGGCCCACAGTCGGGGGTCTCTATAGACACACAATCACACACACATGATCAGCACACGTACCTGCGCATATGCCGACTCTCTCACACACACACACATGGAGGAGGCACACAAGAGGCAGGAACTGGGGTTGTCACATTCACGGGATGCCTTGGAAGATGCATTGGTCGGGGGTCTGTTCTCCACCCTCCTACCTGGAGCTGCAGTCCCAACCCCCGGCTGATAGGGAGGAGGTGATGGTGGGAGGTGGGTATAGGCGGATACGCTGCTTACCTCAGCAGTACGCAAACATTAAGTGGGACACCGACATGAACCTCGGAGAGGAGAAGTAATGGTGTCATTTGTTATTGGAGATCGTCAAGAGAGAGGGAGGTGTTAGGAAATAAGTGCTGTTCTGTTTTCTCACACCTGCCATGATGGCCTGCTGTGTGTGTGTGTGTGTGTGTGTGTGTGTGTGTGTGTGTTTGGCAAACTAAAAACCAGAATATCCTCAAACCACCTTGTATGAAGCAGCCACAATATGCTTATTTTTTCACCTGTGTCTGACAGATTTTGTTTATAAACTGCATACATGAGGTACATCATTCTGATGAAATGTTTTTTTTTATCTCAATTCATATTTTGTGAGTATGGATAGAACTGATTTGGCCTGTTAAGTGTGATGAGAAATCTGTTTCTTGACGTACTTTGGATCATTTCCATCCGGGCTAACTGCTTCCTACGTTCACTTCCTAGGAATTTTTATAGCATTCAGTCCCTGCTAGGAGCAGCACATTTTAGAGTATGTTAATTTCAACCGTACTGAGCCTGCTTAATCTGAATGCACACCTTTTTCTCTCCTTTTTGGCTTTCTGTCCACACAAAAACAGCATTTTTCAAACCAAAAACAGAGCTTTTCAAAAATGCCTCTAGAAATGAGCTAATTTAGAATCATTTTCACACATAACCCTTCACACCTTTCAGATTCAGCTGGATTAGTGTGGATGTAGCCTTAGACTTTATCCCACCAAAATACACATTTCAACAGAAGTGTAAGAATTCAAGGGCAGCCATGTGCATGGAGTGAGAAGGCCTGTCGATGCTTAAAACTAAGCACTCGTTGGATCTAACAGTGTCTGAAACTGCCTTGTCAATGCAGGGGGGGGTGAGGGGATATTTTGGACAATTTTTTACACACACAATCCAACAAGCACACCCACTTTATGCAACCGGCCAGGTGTGCAGACTTGTAATAGTAGGCAGGGCTTGAATTTCTCTCCCGAGCTCTCTTTCGTTCTTTACACAACTACTTGTAAATGTAACAACACCATGACTGCCCTCCAGGAGAGACTGTTGGAAAGCGAACGCTGTTATGCCTGGTTTTGTGATTAACTGTATTGAGACAACAAAGACGTGCAAATATTTTCCACAGAACTCAGAGACGTGGTGTGATGAAGCCAAGGGGAGGCTATGATGGCAAACTTTTCACCTTGTTTTCAGAACATGTATACATACTTGAGCCTTTAGACATGGTTGGACAACACATTATTTATTTGAAGCATACTGAACCTTTAAGGGTTTATGTGGTCTTGCTGAGTACCAACACGCTGGGGATGTTTTTTGGAGATCTTCAAACCTCCTCACAGCTGCTGTGGAGATGCTGAACACATGGGTCCCTGTCACAACCAACTTTACTAATACCTGACACTGATATATGAAAACCAAATAAAGAAAGCCACTAAAAAATACTCCATCTATTGCAATGTCTGTCCCCAGGCCTTCTTCTCTCCCTGATGAAATCTAATTTAAGGAGGTCCGAAGTTATTTGAGGACAAGATTCCCATTTAATCGATAGAAGTTGCGCCTTCTGACACCATAAAGAAAATTGTGCCATAAAACTGATGACACCCCGACATAAATTGTAGTTGAAGTCATTTTCTTTCCACAGTCAATTAGGCAAGGGAGTACTCTTCCAACAGGTTTAACCTCACAAGGTCCTTCCAAGACATTTGTTTGAAAATCCAATCACTGTGATAATTAGCAGAATTTACTAGTGGTTCTGGAGGCAGGAAGACTTCAGGAAGCCAAATTTGAATCATAGTGGATATAGACCTTTTAGGCAGATTGCAACTGTTTGTGCCACCGACAGGACAGATGTTCATCAATAAATAAAAAAAATAATAAAGTGATGCATGTTAACGCCCGCCTGGTCCAAGTGAGCACATGAATGTTTAATTGTGAATATATATAATGAGGAACATGTGTCGCATTAACGCACTGCTGTTCCTTTGGTTTCAGAGGTGACGCTAACATGGCGAGGGTCACACAGCATGACACGTGTAGACCAGGTGTTGGTGCACCTGTCCAACAAAACACACACACATACACACACCTGTCATTTTTGTCCCTTGACATGTGTGCTCATATCACCACAAAACACACAAACACACACTGCGATGACACACTGCTTCCGACACTTACATGCACACACACACACACACACACACATCCTCCCTGATTACTGCACGTAGGCACACACACCTGTCTGATGGCTGTCATTGCAGCCAGCATTCACACATCATTTGACATGATCTCGCTAGCAGCCTCCACCCAGGGGGGCCATTGATTTTTTTTGGAAGATTTTTTTTCTTCTGAAGCCACGTCTCATTTGTTAAATGTAATGTACACCTTGCTGTCAGTGCAGTAATAAACTGGAAGATGAGTTAAGAAAATGGTCTGTCACTTTACAAGATGTAGTTGGGTTCATGTTTTTCTTAGTTCAGACATGATTTCTGTTTCTCCTTCCAGAGGACACATGAAATAAACATTTGCCACCTACAGTAGTTGAAATTTGAACCCTGCTAAATGTTTACTCTTGGACTTGAGTTCATCTCCAACTTGCCTGGAGTTTGTCTATCTTGTGTTTTGTGAGCTATAAGGATTAATCATTACCTATAATATTAATAAGTATATGTCTGAGTAGTGCTTTGAATGTCTGGTGCCTTGTATTGTTTATAATAAGAGGGATGTTTTAGGGATAACAGCTTAGAGAGAGTTTCTACATTATAGCTGTAGAGACTCACACAGCCTACAGATGACACGTTTTTGGCAATGTAAATTACAAGGCTGCCAGTGTAAACTGAAATGGCTGTAGTGGAGGAAGCTTTATTCTCACTCAGGGGAAGTTTGCTGAGCTTTTACTCCCTTTTCAAAAAAAAAAAAATCCTCGCTGCAAGCTCTTTCTGTAAAGGGCATTTCTTCTCTGTGTCGTCCCCTGAGCAACACCATAGAAGCAGGTTAGCCCTGTATGTTGGGATCAAGGGCTCCAAGGAGGCAATCAAAAGCATGTCTGAGGGCATGTTCACACTAAGTTAACTGTGGAGAGAGTTTGTGATTTAAACTTGGGTGTGCAGAAAAAAGCTGGAAATGAGTCAACTGTCTGTTACTGTGGAAATGCAATATAAACTAAATGCAGGAAATGACACCAAATTACAAAGTTTAATGGGTAGAAGGAGGATACTCTGAAATCCCAACGTCACCAAATGGACTGAAACTACAGGCTCACGTTTCTGTTTGTGCTACTTTTACCAGCCAACTTGTCTCCAGTAGTGTCTACACATCCCGGCAACAATATAATATACTCATAAAACCATCGATTTGGTATCCCTACAGAGAACAAGCCTGTTCGTACACGCTCCAGCACACACACATTCAACACACTCCTCACACACTCACTGTTTGAGATTTCAGCTGCTTCTCCACTTGCCTTCAACAAGGAAGGAAAATATTGAGCTCTTCTTTTTGAAGATGGGTCTGGAAGAGCTTGAGTTTGTTGACAAGCGTTCAAACACTTTGCACCAGGTCAGGCAGCATTTTTAACTTCTCTTGCAGATCTAGATTCAGTTTGTTCAGATGATGCAGCATGTGGACCAGAAACCCCAAATCTGAAATCCAAGTGGGGGTCTTGTACTATAGCTCAGGATAGTCAATATGTTTCTCTTTCAGAAACAGCTTCACAGGGCTGAAAAGTTAAAAAAAAAAACAGGAAAGCATGTTTCCTCTTGAAAGTGATCTCACTGTGCAGTAGAGAAGCAGATCACTGGGAAGGTCTCCATCAAGTTCAGCTATGAGATTTTAGAACTGTTTGTTATTGAGAGCATGAGTGTGAATAACATCCACAATTTCTAGCACAGATTTCATGATATGGTCCAAATTCAGCTTGTTAGACACCAGCTGCTCTTGATGGATGATGCAGTAAAATATCCAAAAACCCAGGCAAATCCAGGCAAATCCAGGCAAAACGGTTGTCAGCCTTACACAGCCCTACAAGGCCATTTGCAGATCCCAACGTAGCTGGTGTACCATCTGTGGCTATTGCTGTTAGTTTTAATAATTGCTAATTTGCCTTCTTAACAACAGTCATGAGTGTCTCTTTCAGGTCAGTGCTACAGGTCCAGGTACAACATCTCTGAGGCACGTCTTCACAAACTCCCTTTCACTGTATGGCTTTAAGCACTAGCTATGTTCCATGCCACCTGATAAGATGCCAATGTGACCGTCTCCGACCAAGTCTGCTTCTTTGACTGACGTTTCATCGTGTTTACTTTGTGCTTGTGAAGTTCAATGTCTTTGTAAAACTCCTGTTAGCATGGAGTGAGGTGAAATGGTGCTCCAGGTTTGAAGCTTTAAAATGTGAGAAGAGTTTCCCATTTCATGCTGCAAAAAAATACAATTTCTGCCATTCAGGTAAAATGTCCTGTGCTCCTCTTCATATTTGCGCTTAGCTTTACGTTTTCCTGACTCTGCCATGACGACAACTTCTCCGGCTATGCAAGTATGTTTAATATTTGGGCTAAAGGAGCTACATGCATGACTTGTAGGAGATTCCTATCAATCACATGATGACTAAATTATTTTTTATCTTCAAAATACTGGCAAATTTATTGGCAGTATTGTCAAATATTCAAATAACATGTTTTAAAATGTAAAAAAGCAGCCCGCAGCAACACAGGAGTAGGCAAAGAGCCGCATGCAGCCCGCGAGCCACAGGTTTCCCACCCCTGTACTAGAGGGTTAAAGCCACATTTACTTTCTTCATCAGCTGTTTCAGAGTATGTGTTTATTTCATTCTTCCTCTTTCCTACTGATAACAGAAGCTGTGGCTTTTCAGAAATCCATATTTAGTATGAAACTGGATTACACAAGTGTTTACCTTTTCTGATAACATGAATATCCTGAAACGTAATTGCTTCCAGCTGCTCTGCAGAAGCAGTCAGGACTCTTAGCCGTGCGGGGCTTATCTTGTAGTTTTTGTAGTGAACTATTAACGTGCTTCAGTGAATGCACCCTGTTGAAAATGGGAACAGAGACATTGATAAGTTTCATTTGACTGAGGGCAAATGACAAAAGACACAACCATAGCCTGAGACAGGACAGCACACATCATATAGTTACAAGTTTTCTATTCAAGGAGAAAGTTTTACTTTATATCCAGTGTATATATTGTAGAGTAGAGTAAACTTTATTGTCCCTGATGGGAAATTTGTCTTGGGCACAGCGCTATAGTCCGTTGCTTCACATAAAAAAACATCACAAAAACAAAAGAAGCATTTGACACTATGTTAGACAGTTGCTTCTCATAAAAACAACTTAAAAACATTTAACATTGACTACACAACGGCTTAAAGAGAAACTGTATTCATTGTTGTTCTCATTGTTGTTGCAGGACAGGTAACTAAAAGTTGACTGATGATCACTGATGAAGTCCTTAATATAGCAAAGCTTGCCAGTTGTGGACAGACAATACACTCACAAGCACAAAGCACTTTTAAGAGCATATTGCTGACAACTTAAAAACAAACAATAGCAACAGTTGCATGAGCCCAGGTCACTACAGAGCAGCGCCACAGGAAGTGTAGATGAACACCTGCATGTGTATGTACTGGATTGTTTGAAGGACATCTTCTGCAAGTCCTCCTGCTCATTTTTAAGGTCGATTCAACCCTCACTGATGTGGCTCTTATTTGGTTACCTCAGCTACCTCACTTCATTCTAATTCTGTCAAGATAGCATTATGATAGCTAATAAGTCTGCTCTCTGTCTCCGCCCTGCGGAAGACTGATGACTGGGAGGCATCTGAGCATGGTAATGGAAATGGAGAGCAGGGGAGCCACCATAATCTCTGTGATTAAAGATGAATTTATTCAGCGCGGCAACTTGTATGAGAACAAAAGAGCCGCCATCGCCCCGGGTTTGGTAGAGAGGAAGGAAGAGAGAGATGGAAGGAAAGGAGGGGAGAGAGAAGAGAAGTGCATAATTCAAATGATGAATTATGTCTGCGAGCCAATTATGAGTGAATGGAGGAGAAAGAAAGGTAAGGAGCCGACTCATTGTTACTCGTGACTTCAACTGGAGGAAGTGTTTTCCAGGATGCACTTGCAGAGAAGAACCATGAATATGCTCTCAATCGTCTTAATTTCAGTTTGCCAAAAGTTTTTTTCATTGCAACATTTTTCATATTTTTTATCAGCACAAAGTTTTAACTCAACCTATAAGTACATAACATCCATAAACAAACTGTTTCTATCTCCTTTTATGGAATTAGAATCTTTCTATATAGCCCGGAATTGTACGTCTTCTAAACTCCTCCAGTTAACTGGTGCTGTATTTATCTGTTTAGCCTCTTGCCATCATCATTGTTGAATGAATGTTGTTTGGATATTAAAAGCATGAAGCGCCTGCACCAACACTAGCCTCTGCCTAAAACTAATGAGGAGGACCTGCAATCATGTGTGGTCTGAAATTCTCCCTCCTTCGCCATCATGTCTATAGTTGGAGATGTTTTGGATGGCGGTGTGAGAAGCGAGCTTAATTTCACCATCTAAATATGGCCGTGTTTACAGAATAAACAGACAGGAATGGGGAAAGAAAATACAAAAAAATTGTGAGGAGCTTAAAGCCTCACAGTGCAGTTATCTAACACCAGGCAGTTTTTGGTAGCAGGGTCAAACATCAGCTCAGACTTGCTTTTTCAGTTTGTTGAGTGAGCCTCGGTCAAGGTCTTTTCTTTATTCCTCTGTTACACTTTGTGTCTATAAAGGCAACAAGGGTCAAACTTAGCCTCATCCATCAAACCAGCCACCTCGTGTTGGCATATAGGTCCACGTTGCTGCTGTGTTTATTATTTATGAAGCCTCCCAGATGAAAGAGACACTGAGATTCATTCAGATTGGAGGAAGGATGAGCTGTCAGCCTTGATGGACCTATAGGGGTGTTTGGTTTACAGTCATGAATAATAGAATCAAATGAAATGATGAGATTTTACTCAACGTCATCATGAAGTTGAGTAAAATCTCATGAACCACTTGCATAGTGTCTCTTTAAGCCTTAGTAGTTGTTACTATGCATTAATAAAAAAGGATGTGAGTATGTATGTGGCTACAGTTTTGGAGGATGCACGTCTGCGTTGATACTGAACATAGAAGAAACAGAAAGCTGGTACAGTTTGTTCCTGCTGCAGATTTTTAGTGAGGTCATCCTAAATATCTATCAAAGTCAAATTAAAAATCCTGTGTTCTATATTTGTTCAGCAGCGTCCTTGCATTAGCCCAATTCTGAAAGTGGTTTTAAATCTAATTGGCAGCAATTTTGTGCATATGATGTATTATTTTGTTTATTTAGCAGGAAGTTTGAGAGTGTAGCTGGTTTTTGAGTGAGTCTTGTTTTCAGCTGTGAATGAAGACCTCAGGACCCTGTTCTGTTAGTGTTGTTTCTCCCGGTAAGGTCGGAAAGAGAGGTACATCAGGAAAAAAGAACATGCACATTACACTGCATGTATGTGTGTGTGTGCACGTTTTTAGTGTGTGTGTGTGTGTCCACAAAAGCTCTAAGCTAGGAGCTATGTGGTCCCTGTTCATGCGGCGCCAGCGTTGCATACTGCTCACTACAGATAATTACCAGGACTTGTCAGAGTGTCTCACACACACACACACACACACACACACACACACACAGAGCTCTGCCTGAAACAATTTTGGTTTGGTAATGAGACTCATAAAGTAGACTATTCTCAGTGCGATTTATCAAGGAATATTTTCAGGCCATTGCGATTTTTTTTTTTTTTTTTCTCGCTTCGTCCGAAAAACTTCTACTGAGTGTCACTGTTGCTCCATTTATTTTAAAGACTTTCTGAAAAGAGGAAGAATGCATGTTTCAGCATCAGAAACAGAGTGTGTGACTCACACACACACACACACACACACACGTATACACACATATAAGCACACACCTACCTCCACTCACTTAAACTAGGTCAGCAGAAGCCAGCGTCATTTGGTATTCATCATAACCTACCATCAGAGAAACAGGCTCCTAATATATCAATATGAAGCATGGCGACCGCTGGAGACCAATGATTGGCTGCTGTGACGCAAGCCAGCCTGTTATCAAGCTATCAACAGTTGAATTGCTTCTGATCTCTGTCATTTGGCTCTCCGATAATGCCGTTGATTGCGTTGATGATGTGTATGAGGACGGTCATTACTGTGGTCACATCTACAATCATGTTTTTCTACTGAGAACAGTTTATTTTCAGGAAAGTATCCCCCCCCCCCAGGCATGAGTTTTTTTTTTCCACCGCATTATTTTAAGAACCGTCCACACACATCAGAGTTGGTCTGAGGGACCCTCAAGGTCTATAGAGCTTACAGTTCATAAAGGAGCAGGTGGTATTTAATAATTTAAGAAATCATTATCCAATACTTTTTTTTTAATCCCTGTGGGGAAATCCTCTTTTCACATAAAGGTCAGAGGTAAGACGCACCGCAGGAGATGGCAGGAATTCACCGTCTTACTCAAAGACACTTTAAGAGGCATGTGGCTCGGATTCAGGAAGATAACGTAGCTTTTTCTAACCGCTAGTTAAGTTTCGCAGTATCGTTATTGTTTTTCAGATGTTATTGATGAACCCTTCTCATCCATCAATCAATCACAGCTTGAACTGCGGTGAACACCGTGTTAGATTCAGATGAGAAATCAACAGGAAAATCAAAACACATAGTTGTACATTAAGTGTGGTTTACTGGTTTAGAAATTTGACATTTAATAAATTGCTTATGTTTTTGTTTGAAAGCCTTTAAAGTAAGTGAAATGGAAATGGAGAGAGGAAAAAGTGAAGCGCGTTTGAAGGAGATGAAGAAAGTGACATACAGACCCAAAAAGCTGTGGAGGCACAATCCTGGTTGAGGGTGTAAAACACTCACACACACACACACACACACACTAATCCAGCTGTATGTTCAGTAATGAGAAGCGGGATGAGAGGAGGGAGAGAGAGAGAGAGAGAGAGTTTTCAAGGGGGTGAGTGGATGGACAGTGCGAGGGATGGATAGCAATTAATACTGACGCAGACTGAGATTTAGAGAGGATGGAGGGAGAGGAACAGGATGGCAGAAAGTGAAATGAAAGAATTGCTTTATTAATTAAACTCAAATAAAAAAAAAAAGAAACAGACATGTTTGTTTTTGTTATCCTTGTTGTCGCTTCAGATTTAATTCTACTTCCAATTATTGTAACTGAACGTCTGTTGCTTGACACACAACAGACAAATAAAGCCAAGTGTTAAGAGTCAAAGGTTTATTAGTGACATTTTGATTCATCAGAGGTCTTCTATTGTATTCTTGTTGTCTTTTTTTCATCCAACACCTGTCCCCCTGAGGTTAAGTGGATGAGCACACAACTGTTGTATCAAATAGCACAGTTTAATGGACTTGTTTTAGCTTGAATCAATATTGTGTTGTATGAATCCCCTATAGAGAGAGCTGGTGTGTCCCCTGAAACATGAAAACCTAAACAGATAGAGAAGAGAACGAGGGAGAGATAAAGAAGGGGAAGGAGTGGTTGAAAGAAGACATATGGCTGACTTCAGACTATACTTTTAAAAATATCTGTAATTGTGTCATAATAGAAAAGAGAAACCTGCTAATCAGCTGTTTTTATTCTTAGAGAGAGAAGGAGGGATGCAGAGGTATGAAGGAAAGACAGGAAAAGAAAAGAATTCAGGTTAGAAGGAAGTGTTACACATAAGAAAAAATGTGCAGAAGAAGAACGTGAGAGACTAAAAAGCCAAGGGACAAAAAAGAACAACAGTGAGACACCTCAGAGAAAGAGAGAGAGAGAGAGAGATCAGGTGTATAGACGGAGAGAACAAAAGGAAATCCTGGATAAAAAAAAAAAAGGGAGCTTGACTCTGTTAGAGAGATCCTGCAAATTGAGGGAGGGGGAGAGTGAGATCTTGTGTAGAGGGAGAGCGAGAGAGCTTCAGTATAGAAGCTGAGAGAGAGAGAGAGGGAGGGAAAGAGAGAGAGAGAGAGAGAGAGAGCTGAGCGGAGGGAAGTCTCAACAGCAGCAGCAGCAGCAGTTTGTCTGAGCACTCAGTCAGACCGGCTACAGCTGTGGATCTCATACGAGCTGTGTTTCTTGACCAGCCCCAGAGACTCACTGAGACACAGACAGACAGACAATGAAAGACGGAAGAACAGACAGAGCGAGAGAAACAGGAGAGAAAGCCCCACTGACACCAGAGTAGCAGAAGACAACATAGGCAGAGGGACAAACCCCAGGAGCCAAACTCTTTGCCGCTGCCGGAGCATTGGGGGCCGATCAGTGACAGCACGGTCAAGGAGGAGGAGGAGGACGAGGAGGAGGAAGGGGAGGAGGAGGAGGGAGGTGGAGGTGGAAACGAAGAGGCCTCTTGGGCACGGTGACGGTGCCGACGGTGCCAACTGTGGTGCCGCCTTCACCCTTTCCGTCTCTGGGGGAGAGCGGAGAGGGGAGGACGGCCGACGGAGTGGCAGGACGGGGGAGCACGGATGGCGGGCGGGTGCGGGGGGGCAGCTGGGCGGGGATGGGGGATGGCGGGAGGGCACGCGGGGGCAGCTGGGGAGGGACGGGGGACGCCCGGCGGGACGTGTCCGTGCCCATGGGTCGAGGCTCCTGGGCCGACCAGATGAGCGAGATGTCGCTGAGTGGGCGAGACAGCCTCCCCCAGGAGGGGGGGAGGAACGGAAGGGTCCGAAGGGCTGTACGCATCTCCTCCCTCGTGGCGCAGGAGGTGAGTGGGAGAGTAGTGTGTTTTTGTGTGTGTGTGTGTGTGTGTGTGTGTGTGTGTGTGTGTGTGTGTGTGTGTGTGTGTGGATGTGAATGTTCAGGAGCAGATTACACAATCAGAAAATGAAAGTGTGAAGGAGGCCTCAGTGAGTGACAAGTGAGAGATCTGTGTGTGTGTGTGTGTGTGAGAGAGAGAGAGAGAGAGAGAGAGAGAGAGAGAGAGAGAGAGAGAGAGAGAGAGAGAGAGAGAGAGAGAGAGAGAGAGAGAGAGAGAGAGAGAGAGAGAGAGAGAGAGAGAGAGAGAGAGAGAGAGAGACAGGGTAAGCAATCAGGCAAATACATGTGCTGTATATGAGAGATGTGTGTATGCATTTACTTTCATCAGCGGTCTGAACACTGGTACATGTGACCCTTGACCTCATCACCATTGGTTGCTTGTAATGTTGATGTCTAGGAAGTGAAGCAGCTTTTTGTGAGGGACATTGAGTAAGAACATCAGCCATGATTCACATGTATTCATCTATGCTTAATCCTGTCGGTGTATGCAACACACACAAAATCTGATTCTGTATATCTCAATAAACAATAGACAGTTATAGATTGTGTACGTTTTATCTCATTACAAGCAATAAGATATGAACACAACAGAGATTTCCTCCCTTGTGGACTGAAGACAACAGTATTCATTTATCATGGTATGGGCAGGGTGGCTTAAACAACTGGGCTGATATTTCTCATATAGCCATAACATTTCTGTTTTGTTTTACCTATGAATAAAGAAGCTTATTGAAGTTGCATATGTGGCATTCTGCAGAAAGTTTTCACTTTGTTTAATTTAACACAAAACTTTTTAGTCTCTGAAGTATGTTTTGTAGTTTGTTGTTTTAGTAATTCCTGCACATTTGGATAAAAATTGAAACGTACGGAGAATTGTTTCACACTTGGCACACTATGAACAAAGTACAGCAAGGTGTTGAGTGCCAGCTCACCCATTATGTGTGGAGAGAATGTGTCCCAGGTAGATCATTGTCCTCAGTAGTATGCTGCTGTACTAGCATCTCAAAAGTGAGAGTGACAACTTGGCACAGCTATATGTAAAAGGTGAGTGCTCATAAACCATAGGTAATAATGTCAGGGAGTGTATAGAGGAGATTAAGAAAACCTTTACATGCTCTTAAAATACAGCATAAAATCAGTTGAACTGCGATTATGATCTGCAGCCAATAGTTGTGGAGCAGTGTAGAAAATGACTCCTTCCAGGTGTTTATAGAGATCAGTCATCATAACTTCTCATAATAATTCACTATTTCACCTTAATGGTCATAATAAGTAGGGGACAAATAGACAACCAATAACCAGACATGACCTGACTCAGCTCAACCTAACTAAAAAAAGCATTTTTTTTAGTGGTTACTGTAATGTGACAGTCCAATGTGTGTGTGTGTGTGTGTGTGTGTTGTAACTGTGGTCCCTGGGCGAGCTGTGTTTGGCCCTGTGTCCAATGTCGTCTGTGGAGAGAGACAACACATCTGCACCAAAGCATCTGGGAACATTGGGTCCAAAAGTGCATTGAACCCAACTCTCCTCTTCTATACTGTTCCTCTCCTCCTCCTCTCCTCTCCTCCTCCTCTCTTCTCCTCTCTTCTCCTCTCCTCTCCTCTCCTCTCCTCTCCTCTCCTGTCCTCACCTCTCTTCTTCTCCTCTCCTCTCCTCTCCTCTCCTCTCTTCCTCTCCTCTCCTCTCCTCTCCTCTCCTCTCCTCTCCTCTCCTCTCCTCTCCTCTCCTCTCCTCTCCTCTCCTCTCCTCTCCTCCTCTCTCCTCCTCTCCTCCTGATGTAGACCCATTCCAGGGCAATAGAAGTGTGTGAAGCAGGACACTCCAATTTTAGCAAGGCAATGCAATCAAGTAAACACAGTGTCTCACAGCTCCACACGTGCTCCCTTTTAGTTCCCTTCATTTGTGTGTGTGTGTGTGAATGTGTGTGAATGTGTGTGTGTGTGTACGAGAGCAAGAGAAATTGAGGTTAGAGCTGGGCTATTGCTGACATTCTTCAAATGTTGCCATTTAAGCGCTCCGTTCAGCAGCTCGGTAAACACTGGAGATTTGTCGCTATCGAAAGAGACGGAGAAGAGAGAGGGAAAGAAAGAGAAAAAGATGGAGAGAGATTGAAAGTGAGAGGAGAAAGGAAGAGAAATGCAGTGCACAGTCCACACAGTATAATCTAAATGCTGCTAGTTTATCAATATTTCTCTTTATGTAAAAGACTGGCAGATGCTGCGTATTTATTTCATCAAAAGTGCGCATGCCAAATGTCACTCGATTAGAGGGATTTTCATTCAAAAAAAAAGCTTGAATAACAGACCCAGTGAGAGATAAACAGCATAAATCCATGTGTGTGTTTCTGTGTTTGTGATCATGTGCTCTATATTTGCATGTGTGTGCATGTTTGTATTGACAGAGAATGTGCATGCAGGAGCAGATAAGCATGCAATGGGACACTGGCAAGATCCGGTTCATCAATACAAACAACTGAACACTCTGTGTTTACATAAAGCACAAGCTAAGAATTGGTGGAGTGTACACTGCGTCCATGTTAGCTCTCTCTCTCTCTCTCACACACACACACACACACACACACACACACACACACACACACACAGATTAGCCTGCATGTTTCTGGTCAATATGTGTGGAAGTGTTCATTGAGTGTGTTTGTTTTGATACGAGGCACAGTGACATGACCTCATGGTAAAACCGATGGCTGGTGCATTACCAGTGGATCACTCATGTTGAATCATTTTAAAGGCATACTTCACTGATTTTACACTGTTTGGTTCACTCGTCATAGGGAGTACTACTCAGCTTGTGGAAACAGTTGCTTAATAGCTTTGGATGGAGATTTCTTAAGTATGAAAAGAACAAAACAAATTGTCTAGGCAAATCACACAAGAAGCAAAAAAAGGCAACAAATCAGCAGGCTAACAAAGAGAATCTCATTTATTGAGAGCAAACAACAATAGAAATAAAGTCGTGGGCAACATATTGCATCAACACCTTTGACATCACAGCTCTAGGTGGCCTTCTTGAAAGCCTCTGAACATGACAGAGTGAAGAAACAAGGAAATGAGAAAACACGAATTTTTGCCAGTCTACCCTAAAGCCTGGCAGTGTTTTTGGAGCTGGAAGCATATATAAGATATTTTGACCTTTGCTGCTTCAAAAACTAAATTGTCAGAAAACCCCTTTGAATGTAAAATGCAGCAGCTGCACATCTATCAGTTAACAGAGGCTTCATAGATGCTATGATTCTTTTAATTTTTATTATTGTTTCCCAAAAACGAATGATTCAGTGGATGAGCAGCGTCTGACGGTTATATGATATATTTAAAGCATGGCAACAACATTTGATGTGTCATCCTTTTACAGAAGAGAAGTGTAATAATATGACAGCACAGACAGAGCGTTCTGTTTTCTCCTTTCATTTGAAATGATGTTTTTGCCGACAGTAATAGGTAGACACAGACAGAAGCAATAAGGGTGAAATAGATTTAGTAATAATAGCTGAGAGTGTAAGAAGCATAGTCTGTCTTTTTTTTATAACACATTAACCGTCCAATAGAAAGAGCCCAGCTTGTTTTACTGACTGCAATCAATTCAGCTGTTCTCCCAACGAGGAAGTGTGTGTGTGTGTGTGTGTGTGTGTTTGTTGTGCCCGAACCTGACCTTGTGTGGCTGACAGGTTGTTAACAGTCAACACACTGTTACATTAGCATGTGTGTGTGTGTGTATTTGTTTCAGGATAACTTGAGCAGGAGTATTTTACACACGTATATGCTTGCTGCCTGCATGCAGTGTGTGTTACATATATTCATATATTCCTGTTGCTTAGGAGCAACATTACTGTGTTTGGACACAATATTTTGAAGAACTATTCAGAGGACTATTTGTCTTTGTTGAGAAGAGATGTAATATTCTTCAGGAAGTGCACAAAATTTTCTGTTTCCACAACAGATAAATTTATTTTTTTTTCCCCCTTCATGTCCCAGCTGAGGCAGAGCACAAACAGCCTCTATACTGGGCGGCAAAATAAATCAGTAATTGCTTCCAAGATAAATTGCTTTTTTTATTGTCCAGTCCCCCCCCCTTTTTTTTTTTTTTTTTTTGCCCACAGGAAAAGTTATGTTGGCGATCTTCAGGAGTGTGTGATCATGGAGAGAGAGAGAGAGAGGATAGAGAGAGAGAAGAGAGGAGAGAGAGAGAAAGAAAAAGTGCAAACCATCCTCATCCATCACCTTTACCAGCAATGCCCTTGAACGCAGCAATCAGTAGCTCTGGACAAATAAATCAGGACTCTCTTCCTTCTGCCTTAAATTGTATCCTCTCACCACACACACACACACACACACGCACACACACACACACACTCCACCCATCTTCTGGAATGCCTTGGTCGGTGGATGATGAAGTATTGCTGTTGCTCATGAGCGAGTCCCGGCTTTCTCTCTCTGTCAATCTCAGGGCTCTGTTATACTCAATTTGAAATTGAATTTGGCTTGTTCTCAGAGGCTGTTGAATACAGCGCTGGGTGTAAATGCCAGTATATTAACTGTGACTGGAGGTGTGTTCCCTCCACGCCACAGAGGGTGGAGTTTGAGAGTTGTGGTGGAAGAAATTATACAAGAAAAAAAAAAAAAAACAGCCTGGAGAAAAGTAGCTGCATTAAAATCTAAAGGAAGAAGATAATTTATAACCAGACCTTCATTTTTACAGCAATAAAAAAAGAAAATGAGAAGGTGCGTTAGCTCTCTAAATCAAGTGAGCAGATAGAATAGAGTGACTGTTCTTCCATCCATCCATCCATCCATCCATCCATCCACCTGGCTGTTATTATTGCATTTAATGAAAAATGGATTTTAAACACCACATTTTGTTGCATTCCATCTTTAACACATCATATTTGCAGGTTTCTAAAGCATCTGTGCTACTTAATAGATGCTCCACACAATTACTGAACAGCTGCTTTCTGTTATTGTTCTCCAGTGAGTCAGTACGGTAAAGGTTCAGCCATGATAGATTAGGCCAACAAAAATGATAATTGTCCCTCCTTGTTTACCTGGATGCCACATAAATGCTGGTACTTAGCCTGCACTCGCTATACGAATGATGCAATCAACAAGTAAACAGGGAAGATGTGGTCCAGGCACACAAATTGCACGACGGTGTTGAACAGCTACAGGCGTGTTCTGACTGGAGGCCTGCTGCGATTGAAGATCACCTGCCATATTTCATGCTCAGTAGTAATTTTCTTCCAGTTTTAGTCTTCATCCTCACATTTGTCTTCTCTCCTCATCCTCCCTCATTTCTTTCCCTCCCTCTCTAATATTTGGAGCCTTATCCACGTCTCATTACCCTCCCTGTTCATTTGTGTCTAACTACATCTTTGTCCTTTACTTGTGCTGTGCCTTTACGTGTTTTTTTGCATGTGCAGCATGTAAGCATGTGAGTGACCTCCCTTGAGGAAGGATGCGTTTTTAGCTCACCCCAGGGTGCTAAACTATTGCCCCCATCCTCTTCATCTATCTTCTTCCTCCGTCCACGTTCTCTCCTCATTGTTGGTTCGGCTCTGGAAGGTGATTGGAGGGTTCTTGTATTCCCCGTCGGTCGGTCGGTCGTGTCCGTCGTACTCCAGGGAGCGTGGGCGAAGCAGGAAGACGGACACTTTGAAGCCTATAGGCCGATTCATAGCTGCTGCGTCAGCGCGATCGCGAGGGTCCGCGTGACATTTCATCCTCTGCTCTAAATTTGTGACTCAGTGTTGTTTTCATGTGTAGTGTATCAGTTTGTGTGTTTTGTGTGGTGTACGTGCAGTTCTTTTTTTAAACATTTGTAAAAGTTTAATAGATGTCAGCCAGTCGGATAGATAGAAACAGACAGATTGGACAGATTAACAGCAGTTGAATCAGCAATATAATATATGTGATGAATAAATGAATGTGTCCAGGTGACCAGTCCGTCCTCGTTATATGAAGAAGCGAGATGAGGCCCCGTGCTGTCCTGTCCTGACACAGAGGAGACTTGTTGTACAGGGTTCATTAGAGACCAGAAAAAGGAATCACAGCTTACTTCATAACCCGTGAATTTAATCAAAGGGAAATAACGCCGGGCTTGGCCGCTGGAATCGTGGCTGTGAGTATTTATATTGCTCTTTTAAAAGCAGATGAGGCATGGTGTTGTAAATTGTAAAGCGCTAATGAAAGAAGCAATATGATTGCAGTCATTTTCTCTCTGGCTTTGCCAGGAAAAGCTGCAAATAGAGCGAGAAAATACAAAGGCACAGCGCTGTGGGTTTGCAGGGCTTCAATCCATCCCACATCCTCTAAAAAAAGCTTGAATTGACTAAATGTGATCAGTTTCACCTGATGATGTTCGGCCAGCAACCCAGTGCACACTGCAGGTAATGGAAGCCAATGTTGAGAATAAGTTAGAATAGTAAGAAACTTTGTAAGTGCTCATATAAGAAACTTTGCTTTACTTAAAACTTCATTCATTCCTTTTCTGGCTACTAAAGGTCAGAAGAACTTCATGATGAGCTGACAGACTTTATTTGGAGTTATGTTTCTGGCCTCCTGATGAATGTCCCATATTAATTTTCAGCTCTTATCTGTCCACCAACTGCCAAAAAAAACTATTTGTTTCAGCTGCTGGATGTTTTATTTTCTTTCTCTGTCATTCAGAATGGTGAGACTGAACCATAGAGTTAATTTGGCCAAAACAACAAGCTACAAAGCTCTATTGTGCTGCTGAGTTGGTTGTCAAGGGGTTTTGTAACTATGAGGGACCCCTTTCTCATTCCACATTGTGATTTGATTTATTGTTAATTTAAAAATATTGATTATTGGAGCGTTAAACTCCCCCTATACTGTACCTTATTAATTAATTCAAGTTACTGAGCTCTCATGTACAAAATGCAAATTGAGGAAGGATGAAACCTGATGGGAGTTGGAATCAAAATTTTCCATGATTAATTACCCGGCAGGTAACTCATCTCAAAATATGTGTGAGTGTGTCTTAATGTGTGCCTCTGGGGTGTGAGGTGTGGGATAATGTGTGAGTGTGCACGTTTGGATGTCGGTGCCTGCTCGGTGGTGCGGAGCCTCGTATATCTGCTATTTTATTTAGCAGTTCAGTGTGTGTGTGTGTGTGTGTGTGTAAACTGACAGCAACTGGCTTCTCACAGTCTTATCATCCAAGGCATCCTCCCCATGAGACGTCGAAGGTGGTGATGGGAAGAGAAAAAGGTGCTAAACACACACACACACACACACACACACACACTGACTGTACTGAAGCTGCCACCGATACTAAGCCTGTGTGCATCTACAACTTCATCCTGCTCTGTGTGCACATGCGGGTGACAGATTAATGCATATTACACACACACACACACACACATTACTCTGTGCCCTCTCTCTATTGCTTCCTCACCGACTCCCACGCACCTACAACGAAAAAGCCGCACACAGAAAACACTCTCACACACACACATACAACAAAAGCAGCCGGGACCCTCCCTCAGGATCCAATCAATAGTCAGTCTAGCTGCCTCCCACATCGCGCTGATGATGACAACTTGTCCTTGGCAGCTCTCACGCTCTCTCTTTCACACACACACACACAAAGACAGACACGCGTACCCAGTTACTTGCTGTAATTGACTCTAACTTGTCAAACATCTGCGACTCTTTGTCTCGATGAGTCCGGCTACAAACAGGGAATGTGTAACGTTTTAATAACACGAACACACCAGTCACGACTCTTCCTCTGTCGTTACACCAGAGAGGGAGAGAGAGAGTCAGCACTTCCTCCCTATTCTTTTCATTTCGGCCTCTCTCTGCCCGTTCTCTCCTACTACATTTACATCTGGCATTATTAAAAACCGCCTGAATCTAGACAATCTAGATAATGGTATGACTCTTGCATTTACTGCACACCTTAATTTTGTCACGTTGTTAATGAAAATATAGAAACTGTGCCAAAGCTAGAAGTGATGATCTGCTGTTTTAGAACTTGTGGGCACAAACTGTAGTTTCTCACCAGTTTGAGCAAGATGTTGAAATTGCATTTACACCTGGCTGACTCTATAGCCAAGATCCCATCACAGTCCGAGCCAGACGGCTTCCAGATGTGGCCTGGTTGATGGGATCATGTGCTGCTTGCATTGTGTGGTGTGTGCATGTACCATACGCCCTGGATTTTAAATTTGATTTTCTCTAGATACAATACATCTTCTCAGATAGAATACATTATCTCAGTTTTATCTCTCAAGGTAAAAAAAAAACTTTTCTTAAATGTCTCTTTAATCTGTTAAACAGACAAAGTCCAGGTGGAACTAATGAACTTCAAGAATAGTTTAATACCTGACTGAGAAGCTGTTTCAGCGCTCTCTCTGGCTGAAAGAGTCTGTTTCACCCCTGATCGCACACAGCATCTCTGATCGATGTGGGTACCTGTAACCTTACCTGACAGTGATGTCACAGATCACAAACACTCCCTGGAGTACACTTCTACATCACTACAGCAGGGTTAGACGTGAAACCACTGATGATCTGCAAAAACAGGATATTCAGCTAAAGCATAAATCCAGTTTGTTACAACTTGGATTTTTGTAGGTTTCTAGTGGTAACTCTGTACTCACTAAAGTAATTGCTAAGATCTGGGAATGTGACAGCATCACTTAAATGAAGTTCTCATGGGGGGAAAAAAACAAGCGATCAGACAAACAAACCCCCACATTAGCCAAACTTATTAGGAGGAGAAAATGAAGGTAAATGGTAAAATCATTACCCAGTTTATCCGCTGTAAACATCCAGCACAGTTTACAGATCAACTGGCTGGTTCAACTTTGACCTACTTATCATAGTTTTGTGTTTTCCTGTGCAATGAGGGATTGTTACCAACATTTTGTTTTGCCTCCAAATTTAGATCACGTGACTGCTCCTGCTTCTCCTCTGCTGGATTTGTTTCAATGACGTCGCTGTGTTCCTAGATATCAGACAGTCTAAGTAATTACCTCAGTGAGTACAATGTTATCATAACCAAAAAAAAAGGTCTATTCTGAGCATAAAGTTATGTAAGATGATAGTAAAGGATGAGTATCTAACATTAAAATAATAGTGAATATAGTAGTGAATATTATGCATGTCATGTGGCTCAATTACTCCTCCAGTTTGTTTCTCTCTCTCTCTCTCTCTCTACCTCTCCATATCTCTCAATCACTGTCAGCTCGACTGACTTTGTTCCTTTGTGGGGATGACGCTCTTCTCTCTGTTCGTCCCGCTATCTTTTTTTTTTTTTTTTACCCAGCAGCATTAGTGACACAGAGATGATAAAGGGAGAGAAATGATCTATTTCCTCTGCTGCTGCAGCCTGATTCATTCCAACTTGGTCGATAACGAAGTATTGCAATGCATTGTGGGAGTCCGCACTCTGACTTTGTTCCTCCTCCCTCCCTCTCCCTTCTCCTCGTGTTATGTCTATAGGTAGGCACTGTGTGTGTGTGTGTGTGAGAGAGAGAGAGAGAGAGTTTCATCCAGAATTGTGAGGTCTTACTCCTGCACGTCTGTACACACACACACACACACACACACACACACACACACACACACACAGACTAAAGCTTTCCCACAGGAGAGCCACACAGACTCAGTTAGTGTTCCACTGCACCTCTAAACTCAAATATTTTGCATGACAGCCTGCTGTCATTCCTCTTGTTTTGATACCTGCTACATAAAAGTAAGGAGTTTCTAATGAGCTTTGTGTTTTAGACGTTTGTGTCTGTGTTTCTCTGCAGGATTCAACTTCCTCTACTTCCATTTCTGAGCGCTGCTATTGCATCATCTCATAGTCAGCAGGTTGCTCTAGCATGAGGCAAACACTGTGGTTCTTCCCAGTCGACTGAATGAATGTGTATTTGTGCTTCAGGCACTCACTATACAGTATATGTGAGAGTAGATCTCATAGATATTCTGTGCTTTATTATCTAGAATAAGTCAATGAAGGCCATGCTGTTACTTACATTGAAACCCCAGCGCTGATTCCCAAGACTCAAGCCATGTTTACTTCCTCTACTATCTTTACTACCTTCAGTCTATAAATTCATTTCCTCTGTTTCTGTAACACAAAATATCTTCCATGAATCACACTCAAGGGCGTATTGAAATGGGCTCATCTTTTGAAGATGGCTTTAAGGGCCCATCATCATGTACTTTATAGGAGTTTTCCCTCATTCCGGCATTTCTCTCCTTGTCAGCCAGCAGGTCAGTTGTTAACCTGCCATGAGTAGAGGGAGGTGTCTCCCCTGATAGATGGACACTGCTCTTGGATGAGCTCGGGGGTTCTGGCTTACAGACGTCTGATTAAGAGTTTCTGCTCCTCTGGGGAGGTTGTTGGCCAAGGTCTCCCGTTGCAAAGGAGCGTCGCCGCTGCAGCCGTTTATCACCCTCGGCGACAGGACTCCTATTCGCTGTTGTGGCTGCCAGTCGTCCCATGCACATTCATCAAAGCGACAAATGGCTCAAGGGGGGGCGGGGCTATCCATCACCATGAGGTGCCCCATAGGATGATATCGGGCCCGTCAAGCTCTGCTTGATATTAGCCATGAATCAGGGTTGTTACTCTCCCCAAAATGACTCTACTATACGAATGGATTTATCATAATTTTTGCAAAGAAAAGTTTAAGGACTTTATCAAACTAAATGCTTTCAGTTTGACATAATAAATAGTTTGCATTGTTGGTCATTGAACCTAACCTAGTGATTCACAGCAGTGAAACCCAACATCACCTTGAGAAGTGACGGAAGGGAAAGAAGACAGCTAAGAATGTATTTAGTGTTTTTGCATGAATGTTTGCGTACTTGCATCCAAGCAATGATCTCATTCCAGTGCACAGTGTATTCCTGCAGCCAGTCTGAAGACATACACGATAAGAGACAATACAGTATGAACGGCACAGAGTAGGCAGCTGAGCCGAACACTGCTCATCCACTCTTGTGTTTTAGCTAAGTTATCAACTCATGGTTACATCACATAACGAGACACGGTGCAATAGCCAGGAACAAACACTCTGTTAAAAAGCCATCCGCCCCCGTGCTTTAAAAACGCCTAACAGAAGATATGTGTCATACCGTGACAAAATGTGCATGTCTGACTGACACAACAGAGCAACCCTCTCAACAATACCCTTAACTCACTACAACTTTCTCCTCTTTTCTTTTTTTTTTTTTTCTTTTAGGGAATATTTATGAGTGAACACGCACACATACATTCTCACAATGTTCTCTTCCTCCTTATTTGGGCAATTCATCAGAATAATGTGCGAGCAGACCTGACATGAATTACGTGTCGTGAGTGTTCTTCTTGAATGTGATAAAGGATGCCCAGTTTCCTCTCAGGCCATGGGATGTGAATATGAATTTGAATGAATCATGCCTTTTTCCATTGTTTGTCTGGATATGTGTGTGTTTACCCGTACATATGAAACTGTGTGTGTGCGCTTGCATGCACACCCCACATATATGTGTGAGAGAGAGGGAACGTGTGTGTGTGTGTGTGTGTGTGTGTGTGTGTGTGGGACATTGCTTGGAGGTTGGATGGCAGTTTGTAATTCAGTAACTCCCAGAGAAGTAAAAGGCATCTCAGTTCCTTCCTTCTCCGTCCTCCCCCTCATCTCCGACTTGCTGTATTCAGCATTCTAGACACATGTCTAATATGAAATATTTAATATTTCATGGACATTTGCTCCAAAAGTGCCACAGCTGCCGCATGTTTCCCACAAAGTGCTGTCCAGCACATTGGAATCTGTCAGAGCTCCTTTTTGAATGTGTTTTGTGTTCATACATTTTTCTGACTTCATGATAACAACCATCTGAAGTCAGCCTTGTCTTCCCTACGTCACTGACCAGGTGCACTTGGGCAGGGTTTCTGTTTCTGCTCATTCCTCACACAACTTCTTCCAAACCAGTGCTCACTGTGTATACAGTAGCTTCAAAGAAATACTCTGCATCTGTGTCACTCTCCAGATTTTTCTATATAAAGCTGCCACTACCAGTAGGATTTATACTGTAAACAAAAAGTGAATAATGGAAGAAATTCCACTCAGAACAAAGTGTGCATTAGCCTGAATTTATACTAAATTGCCTATTTTTTCCACTTCATTCATTTTTTTCAGTGATTCATAGGTTTGGACTCATACCTTTGCTGGACTATTCAGCCAAGTGTTCATACATGACTTTGTACAAACTATTCTTTAAGAATGTAGAAGCTCTAAGATTTGCAATGCAGTTTTCTGTTGGAATGTATGAATAAGTAAACATGTAAATACAGTTAAAATGTATCTATACATATAAAACCCATATCTAAAACATGTGATTATCATGTGTTCTCAGCTAAAAGTAAAATAAATTAAAATGTAGAATGAAATAAATTTCATCTACTCAATATTTGGAGTTGCTGCATCTACTTTGTTCCCACTTGATAAATCTTTCATTGATTGTGCGCAGTAAATGATGAATATGAATTCCTGTGATTGATCATGCTTTCTCTTCTCTACTGCGACACTTTCTGTGCTGCTTTTCCAGCATGTCTTCAACTCTTTCTGCTTTCTCTACTGCAACGTTCTCCTCCTCCTTCCTGCTGTCTGATAAGATTGAATACAAGCAAATGTTTTTGATGTGAAAATATATTTATATACAGCATGTGTGTGTGTGTGTGTGTGTATGTTGATCTAGGGGTTAGCGGTCAGTTTGCTCTCTTGGCCCACTGTATAGTTACATTTTTAACATTGTGTGGCTGCAGTGTTCATGGTAGGAGGAAGTCTGGCTGTGTGTGTGTGTGTGTGTGTGTGAGAGAGAGAGAGAAAGAGAGAGAGAGAGAGCAACAAGTGATTTACTGTATGTTAAACCTCATATTAATGTGTAAACACAAATACACAGACACATGTTCAGCATGATTTACAGTACTGCACTTCATAGTTGAATAAATTGAAAGTGATTTATGTCTCATATGAAACTGAGCATCCATATGACACACACACACACACACACACACACACACACACACACACACACACACACACAGTGAAAGAGCAATCAAGCTGCATATCAAATAGTAAATGGAGCTTGGCGGTGTGTTCATGTGTGCATGTACATTTTTGGAGTCTACAGGCTGGTGCATTCAGGATGAGTCTGTGAATGTGCATGCACTTTCATTAATGTATACGTGTGTGTGTGTGTCATGCTGATCACTTTGAGTGATTTAATGATGAAGAGTCCAGATGCTTCCTCTCTCCTCATGTCTTTAGCCTCAGTTTGAAGCCTCTGCTTGATGTTTGGGATGTTAGTGTCATTGGGAGCTAATTAACAGTATGCACTGATGTCACTTTTTCACCTGATGCTACCCCTAAGTGCTTAGAAAACTTATACAGACAGGTGACAAATTAATGTGAAATTATTGATACACCCACCTGGACTCCTATGAGAAGTTTTTGACTGACATGTTAGGCAGCAATCTCTAATTCACAGTATTCCTCCTGGTCTTTACTTGATCCTCAAACTAGCAAATAGTGTTTGGCGGTTTAAAAAAAAAAAAAACACAGTACAGCATTGACATTTGAGACTCAAGTGTTCACACTCACACTTTTCCCTGCAGGTACATTACAAACAAAATGTTCTCAGTAGTTATTACAAGGTCTTTAAACTTATGCGGAGAACACTTTTTTTGATTCATATCTGTTGGAAACACTTGAATGTCAGCTCTCACCTAAATCCAGCCAAGCATTCATTTTAATCAAAAGTTTAAATAGATAGCAGATCAAAAAAACTAGATTGTATAGATGAAAACATGACTGAGGTCAACTCAGGGTACAACAGAAATCAAATAAAAGGATTGGAGTTGGGTTAGGGTTGGTTTAAGTCATAGTGTTGTTAACCATGTTGGCCATAAGATCAAAGTGTGCCGCTGCCCTTCACGTACCACCTTCAGCACATGAGAACACGGGGGGGGGGGGAAATCCTCCTGTACCCACCCTTTATGATGGACGATTTCATCCAGGTACAACACTGTTCGTCCATCACGTTAATGTGTAGTACTGACACTGACATGACCCTAGGAGGTTGCTTACAAGGTGGCGTCCCGGAGACATCATATTAATAATGACTGTTCAAGTTTGCCCTTGTGACTGAGCGAGCTATGATGCCTATGTTGTGCGGCCAGCGACTTTGTGTTCTTAAATATTTGTGGTTTTGAATTAAAATTAAAATCTTTTCATACAACTGTTAAGTAAAAGCGATTTGGAAAATGTGAAAAATCACAAGCTGTAACATTTCGCCTCTACACAAAACCGCACTATCACATCAGCAGAGAAAACACCTCTTTCACACCCTCCCTACCCCCTGGTAGGTGCTACAGGCCATTTGGAGGACAGACAAATCACTTCCCCACAAGCTGTAAAAAAAAAAAAAAAAAATCTCCAACCACTTCTCCATGGAGGAGTGTCAGGTCCTCTTACTTTGAAGTGTCTGTCTGTTGTGTTCATTCTCACTGTTCCTCAGCTCAGGAGGAAGTGAACTCCTGCTCCTTGCACTATCATTTCGTGACCAGCTCTTGTTATGACTCATACGGGCTCACAATCAGAGAAGATTGAGTATGACATCACTAATACAACTCTTCTAATCAGTATGACTGTTGTTTTAAGACAGACTTGAAAAAGTGTGAACCCATCCTTTAATGTAGACCTGGTTCTTAACTCCGTAGGGTCTTCAGAGGTTGATCTACCATTTAAATGTTCAGTGAGGCTTAAAGAAGTATTCTGTGTTAGTCAGACATAGGGGTGACAGTGAATTATTCCAGTCTTATTCCCATGGTCACTGGGTCCACTGCCAGACTAGTTCTTTTAATGTCAAAGATGTTTTACATCGAATTTGTTATGCTGACAGAATTTTGGACTAAACCCAACAATACCCTTAAAACAAACCAGCCAATTCATCTTCCATCCATCTTTGCCATTATAAACGTAGATCTCCCATCAGTGTCTGAGTGGCTGAAGTTTTTATGCAGCCCATTATCTTCTCAAAGTTACTTCTTTAAAGTTTGTTTTAAAAGTAACACTTGACCTTATTTTGTATCATGTTTGTTCTTGTACACTGACAACCAACTCAACCGTTCATTTATTTAAGAAAATTCTGTTTTCAGCTTTGCCTTATATACCTCATATCTCATCCTGGAAAGGTTACATGAATATTTACAGGTTTGGCTCTTTGATTTATGAACACAATGCAATCTTTCATACATGGTTTCATCATAGGAAAAACATGCATTTGTGCAGTTTTTCAATTTCCCTGACTTCTACCATTTTAAATATCTACCGTTGTACTGAAATATGACCTCTTTCACTATTCTCTCACTCCATCTGTGCTGCCTCGACATGGAGATCTGTTTGTAAGACACCTCCTTAACATTTTAAATGATACCCATCATGCTGTGGATACTGTACAACCTTTTTCAATCATGAAAAATGTCTCTAGCAGAGCCCCTCCCTGTTTGAACATTCGCACTGTAAAGATGGGATGTAAGCAGGATGAGAGGAATTTGAGGACTTGTAGACTTGATGCTCATTACATCCCCATGAGGGATTTGATGAAGACTTTTAATGCTGCAGTTAAGGATGCTTGAGAGAAGTATTTTTCTAATTTGATGTCTGACAACACACATAATCCAAGATTAGTTTTCACACTATTGATTGACTTTTAAATCCTAATCAACTACTCTGATACGTGGGGACATTTCTTTACTTTGTCACAAAAATTGACGACATCAGAGATTAAATTGTTCCTCCAGAATGAGCTTATCACAGATCCACCTGAAATCCTTTACCTGTGATCTGGATATCTCGCCTAGAAGACTTATAAGGACACGATAAACTACAAGAACAACTGGCAGCTCGTTCATGTTGTCTCCCTGCTGTCCACCCAAAGCATGCTGGGAGAGGCTCCAAACATTTTTAACAATGTCCCTGTTTCATTACTTATTTAAAAAAAAGCCTTCATCAACCGTCACTTGCCATTTCCCGTAGGAGAAACCATCTTAAGTGCTGTTCCATTAGTCTGATAACTCATGTGATGCCTCTGAGATCGACCTTTCAAGGGAGCATGTTAACAATTACCGCGTGTAGACGTCAGGAGGACATCTCGCCAAGAAGACATTTAGATCTTCTGTCATTCACTGAGCGCAACCCGTCATGGTAGAACAAGCAATTTCCAGCATTTATACTCCCCCTCTGAGCCACTCCCCTGCTCAGCAAGTGGCCGTTACTTCAATTTATCACCAAATACCAGAGTGAAGTCAGGGAGAGCGTGTTAAATGACAAACCAAATGGGCCCTCTAAATACAAATACACACATGTATAAAAAAAAAAAAAAAGAACGAGCAGCAAGGCAATAAGGCAACAAGACAGACAGGAAGCGAGAGGCACAATGCCCAAACTTCATCATCTTCCCCAGTGCTCATGATGACGCAGCTACATGCTGTGTTGTGATTTCCCGGCCAGGGAGGGGAGCTGCTGGCTCCCAGATAGAAACAATCCCAGCCCAGCTCGCTGTAACATCTAACAGCATCATGCAATGCTTCATTTGGAAACCACAGCCATTCATCAATGCCACCATTGGTTTGGTGTTCTGCACTAACAAACCTCCTGCCCCAGGTCAGAGCATGAATGTGTGTGTGTGTGTGTGTGTTATCAGGATGATCTTATTTGAACAAAAAGCAGTATGCATTTAAACTGTGTGTGTGTGCAAAAACATATCCTTTTAAAGAAGGTTTCTGCTTATGTGTCTATCCATTTGTCAGCTTTTTTTGGAACTGGCACTGACATATAGAAGAGTATTCACTCACATACTGCTCTCACACACACACACAGACACACACACACACACACACAGGCTCACTCAGACAATTATAAGAACTAAAAAAAAAAACTAGAAGAGGATTTCTTCCTTACGTCTGCTGGCTGTGATGGCAATACGTGTTTGATGAGGGGCTTAGCTGTAAGAGGTTTACTTCTCAGCCCTCAACCTCTTCCTTCTTTTTTCTTTTTTCTTTACTCTCTATCTTTCTTGCTTAGTCAATCCATGTATGTATCTATATAAGCATCTGTCTGTCATGTTCACCCTCCACCTCTCATCTCTCTCATTCCTTTCACCTCTCCATTGTCCTCTCTCGCTCTTTCATCTCACTCCTTACCTGCTTCTCTCTCCCTCTCTCTCTCTCTCTCCTCCTCTCTAGGTTTAAATTTAGATGGGAGTTTCTCTCCACTGTATCCAGGCAACCTATCCCCCATATGTAAAGAACCAGCAGTGCTCAATTCCTCTTCTAATTTTCTTTGTTACCTCCTCTCCCCTCCCCTTCCTTCTTTTCTTACATCTCTTTAACTGGTTCAAATATATGTATGTTTCTGTGTTGTTTGGTAAGATTGTGTGTTTATGCGTTGTAGTCTGAGATGTGGAGTCGTGTCATGTGGTCATGTGGTGTGTGTGTGTGGTTGTGTGTGTGTGTGGGGCTCTGGCCCAGAAAACCCAGAGCATTATTTACCCCCGAAGACACGAGCTGTGCTGACAGAGAGGGCAGGCAGAGAAAGCATCGCAGCCAGCCTTTAAAACACTTTGTCAGCTTGCTAGAAGAGTATAGAGATCACCACAATACCAACCACTAAATTATTCACTACAGCCACCTAGTGAACCTGCTTTCCAGTCATCCAGTAAGCTTGTAACCTGTGAGTCAAACCAGTTCAAAACTTACATCTATCCACTCAGTCTTTCTGCTAATGATTAATTAGGGACTGAGAGTGAGAGAGAAGTTTGTTTCTCTCTCTGTGTGTGTGTGTGTGTGTGTGTGTGTGTGTGTGTGTGTGTGTGTGTGTGTGTGTGTGTGTAGCAGTGTCAGGACAGGTGCAGGTCCTATAAGTAACAGCCCATCAAATCCACAATCAGTTTAATTTATCACTAAGCCAGCTGGGTCGTAATCATGAAACTGTTGCTCTCTCTATCTATCTCTCTCTCACACACACACACTCAATAAGTCCCTTTCACACATGCAGTCTATCTGAAACGTTCAGGAACATTTCCTGCATGGGGTCATGTGTGAATGGGAGCAGGGATCGATATTCAGGGAAATCTGTAGCGCCGATTTCCCACCTCGAGACCTAGTGACATTTGAGGGAAAATGTTGGTACAGCTGTTGTGAATGATAGCGGTGCGACTTGTTTACGGTTGTCTTGCCAGTGTGTTTGTGGGTGATTTGAACTTGCTGAATATCAAATACATAACAAGAACATTCACAGACGTCTTCTGCCGCATACGCATACATCCAGCCTTGCCCTATCTTCTTCTTCTGTGACGTTTAATGGCGGTCGGCCTCCATAAGTGTTGTGTGACTGCCATCTGCTGGGCTACGGCATGCCTGTGGCCTGTAAAGTTAGCTGGCAGACTCTGTGTCACAGGAGATCAACTGTTCTCGTGGTGCGGCTTTTGTGTTGTAGCCGCTGGCGCTAAATAAATGTGTTTATTGAATCTTAGGCAGGCTCTTGTGTCACTGCTGTTAAGAAAAGAGTTGGGTGTAGTGTGCTCCGAGCACGCTACATGGAGTTGGAGAGCTGCAGGCTGAAGCAGCTGCAGTGAAGAGTGTCCAAGAGAAAGAGCCAGTTGATGCTGCCCCCATAGCAGCAGTGGGGGAAAAAGAGAGATAGAGAACAGTGAGGTAGCTGCACTTTCGTTGGCCGGGTGACATCATGGAGGACCACAGGTCACGCTGACCAATGGTGATTGGAGGAGGGGGTAACCTGAACATCGTATTCGGCTGTTTATCTTGTGATCATCGTTATGAAAGATAAAACAGTTGCCGCCATGAAAACTTTCAGAGTTGTAAAATCCTGTCTGTGTGGTGTTTTGGCTTCTGATAAGTCCTTAAATGCATTAATCTGTAACTCCAACTCAACTTCCTCCATCATATTTCATTGTCTCACTGGTACCTGTACAACATCCCAACCATTGCAGTACCCTGTGTTGTGGTGCTGGATTGCCGGATTTGGTGTGAATGCAGCCTTATGGATGTGGTCTCGCTGTGTGGATTGCATTTACACCTGGCTGAGATCCAAACACAATGTGATCCACACCTCCATATGTGGTCTGACTGATCTGATCGCATTCTGATCACATTGCACACTGAGGGCCAAATCCACAAAGAATGGATGGTGCCTGCTAACAGCAACATGAATTGAGCAGCATTTGCACCCCACAATCAGCCCCGTTGTAAGGTCATATTCACAAAAGATTTTGGGCTTGTGATATACCGGCACAAACACGCCCATAAAGTTTTACAGCTGAGTGCAATTTGTCCTTGTTTTGCTTCTGTTTGAGAGAGCAGAGCACTTTCCAGTGTATCAGGCTTTTCTCCACATTTCAGCACACAGATTGGTCCATAATGAAAACTGCAGAGAGCACAAAAGCCTCAAATTGCGTGTCTGGAATTAGCAGAGGTGCAAACACACAGAGCTCTCCACAATCATGAACCAACTTTCATGTATTTTGCTTCTTTTACTTCTCTAGTATTTTGCATCTATGACGTAATCTACTGAAATGTCCGTCAGAATAGGCTACAGCTATGAATGTGAGTCAGGCAGTTCTTACAGTAATGTTGTTCAGGTGTCACTGAATGTATCCAGGATTTCTCAGAAACATCAGTACTGATGTTCTGTTTGTTGCCCACAGCTGGCTGTGTGTCACAGCTGGCTGCAGCATCACACAGCAGCTGAAACGATAAGTGCGTCTCCAAACTGAGAAAGAGGCTGTGCGTGTTTATGCATGTGGCACAGCAGCAGTAACTTCATTAACACGGGATTGGTTCAGGATCTGACAGTAATTAATGTTTGGTGTTACACAGATCAGCTGTTACACACAGATTCCAGGTTAATACGGTGGAATGGTCTGTAATAAAGCAGCACTTACGGATGAATCCTGAGCTCCATCAGAGCTGTCAGAACATTTTTATTTTTAAGTAGCTGAAAGTCCAAGATAAGCCTAAAACCCCATACCCACTTGATCCCTTCTACTGTCTGAGTGAAGATTTCACCCTTGATATCATTCAATATCAATTCAGTATCATTCAAGCTTCACAAGCTTGAAGATTTGAGGAGAGAGAGAGAGAGAGAGTGAGGAGTGAGTAGTTAACACCAACTATCTGAAGACGTTAATAACTCCACCCTAATATCCTGGTGCAATTAACGCCGGTCTTTGTGAATTAGACTGTTTTTGCAACGAGGCTTATTAGCTTAGAAAGGGGCCAATCTTGCGTTGAATGTATGAATATTACCTCATTTACATACATGTGAATGGAACAGGCTATTTGCTTGGCAGCGCTGTTTGCAGTGAATTGCATACTGTCTTGTTGTCATTTGCACAGATTTAGTGGCCACCAAAGTCACACAATCCTTTTGTGGATTTGGCCCTAAGAGCGTTTTCAATATCCCAATATGACATCCAGATACAGGTTGTATGTTAATGCAACGTGTAAACGGGGTCATTAAGTACAAATGCATGGATGTATAGTATACTGACATTCATATATTGTAGGACATACCACCCCCACCAAAAACAAACAAACAAAAACACATATGAATACTTGACCAAGTTTGAACAGCATCAGAAATGATGCTCCCACCCAGCTGAGCACCAACCAGCCAAACACTATCTCACTACATACTGGGAGCCACTGACTGGTGACTTTTTAGGCCATCTGCCAAGATGAGATAAAAACACACTTTGCAGTTTATTCCTCATGGTAATTCATCTTGGATATAAACCCTTCCTGCAGATTAGAAATAAAAGACCTTGGCAAATGTGTATGATCAACTGATTTGTCTGAGGAAACGTATTCAGCATAGCTATCTGTGTATTTACTGTATATAAGACATATTGCGGTTATCTTGCTAGATACTAAACCAATCTCGACCACTGACACAATACTTGCAGCATAATATAATGAAAGTGCTCTTCAGGTTATGTTCAGTTATGATCTGCACATAACATGCCACCAGTAACCAGCAAACACATGATCACAAATGGGCTAAAACATCTGATTGGTAGAGCAATATAGTGAGAGAGGAGGAAGCAGCTCCTAAGAGGCTCAACTTAGAGAATAAAAGCCCCTTAACCCCCTATTTTTAGTAAAGAAGACTTTTTTGCCTTGAAAAGAGACTGCTAGGCATCACTTCCTCCCAGGCTGTGTGTAACCCCCAACAAGCTCTTCCAATTAAATGCTTGAGTATGAATGCCTTAGGTTAGGCTGTGGTTGGAGGTAGGGCCTGACAGCCTGAAAGAGGAGGGATTTGTTCACAGCCCGAAAGGGTCTGCCTGGGTGGCACAGCACGGGGCAAAAACCTCCCTACTGAGCCTATTTTTAGGATACTAGCAGAGCATAATGAGCTTGCTAGCCTGTAGGTGCCTGTGCCAAGCAGTGGCTAACTGCTCTGTGACCTTTACCAGCATAATGTGTGTGTGTGCGTGTGTAGCCTCAGCTAAAGAACACACCACATGTCCCTTTTCACCTGTCACCATGGTTGCTGCGTGTGCACACAGACATGTACATTACACACATGTGTACATGAGTGGACAGAGGGCAGTATGGGTAACTGTCACAGCGATTTCTAGTGGTTGAGAAATTCCCCGGAAAGCGGCACTACATCCACACACACACAAACACACACATCCACACACACACTATACCCCTACATCAACAACGCCTGCAGCATCTACTATAAATCTTCTATGAATTCTTGCACCCTGGCCTGGTCTGTGGTGGTAGCAGGTAGTGTCTGTGCTTCCTGCTCTCTGTCTGTGCCATCAGATGCAGTAATGTACAGCGTGGTTACTGAGGCAGAGCCACTGAGCTGGGCAATAATGCATTAATACTGGCTGCCTTTTCTGCCCCAATAAACAGCCCAGTCTGCAGTGGGCAAGACCCTCTTCTTCTCCCTCTAACTCTGCATCCGTCTGTCTGTCTGTATGCCCACAGTATTATTAAACTGATATATTGGGGATTTGAGTCGTGAGGCTTCCTGAATGAACACAATAAATTGTATTATTTTCTTTACACATTTTATCCCTTTGTTATCGGTCCAGTTTTGAAAAATTCCACACAGTTTGATATCATATCTTGCACAGTTCCAGAGACGCTGTCGAAAAGAAAATCATTAAATAAACACTGAGAAATGAGACATTTTTGAGTTTACAGTAGTGGAATGTAAAGATATTCAGCAAAAACATCAATCAATGCCACATTATACACATTATACATACAGTATGAGATGTATGTATTTATATGAACACCTGCACAGTATGATGTCATCCAATCAGCATCATCAGTGCTACCGTTTTGAATCTTGTGATATTAAAGTTTTGTAGACAAAGATTTGGATTCAGGTCCATGATCTACTTCAATACCACAGTTTGTAGCATCGTTGTACTTAATAATCACATAATATTAATATTGTATGAGAGAGTGATACAAAAAAATCACAAAACAACGATAACACTGCTACACTCCATATGTATGCATATGTATGTATACCATTATTTTCCCCCTCTCCCCCCTCCTCCTGTCTCTCTCCCTCCCTCACCCCTACTGTCTGAATCTCTCTCTCTCTCTCTCTCTCTCTCTATTCTTTCCTCTCTGATTATCCTCAACAGAGCATCTCATCTCTTTTGTGCAGAGGGTTATTTTTTTCTCACAGCGAAACACTTCCCAGAACATGCTCCTCTCTCTCTCTCTCTCTATCCCTCTCTCTCCATCTCTCTCTCTCTCCCCTTCTATAATTCTCCCTCTCTACCGCTCTCTTTTTAGGAGTAGTAGTAATAGTAATACCAGCAGCAGCTAAAAATCACCACAGCTCCATCTACAACTAATGGAAAGCGACCCTCCTGTTGCCGTCCTCCGTCTCCCTTTTCTCCTCCTCCTCCTCCTCTTCCTCTCTCTGTTGCATGCTGATTTATTGAGTTAACAGCCAGGCAGACGTCAGCCGCCACGCTGCAGTGGGGAGGACAGTCGAAGAAACTCATTGAGAGGTTGTAAGAAAAATTTTTTTTTTTAAAAAGTGACGCCGGCGGTGGTTTAATAAGGAACTGTGGGCCAGCTGAGGACTGATCTGAGCCCCGCAGAGGGAAGGCAGAACAGAGACAGAAGGCAGGCTGAGGCTCAGTTGCATCGGGGTGGAAGCTGCTGAATAGTTGGATGTTTAACAGGCTACTGAATTGCTGTGACACCCTCCATTTGTGAGCCTGAGGGGGAAAAAAAAAAAAGAAGTCTATGAGGAAGAGTGAAGAAGATGAAGGAATAAAGTGATCACCCCTCCTTCTCATGTGACGTCTGACATCGTCTCTAGGCATGAGACCGTGTCTATGCCACGCTACGCCTTCTGGGCTGCCTCTGCACAGTGACCTCCTCCACGTCGCAGCACCGCATAGTGAAGTCTTGGCGCCGGTTTGTGCAGTCACGGACACCCAGGGGGCCACCCTGACCCTGACCCCGCCGCGGTGAGCCGCCGCTGAGGACCATGGTCCTGCCGTCGCTGCTCAAGCTCCTCAACGTCTTCCTTCGCCAGTCGACCTTCGCCAAAGCAACCGCCGCCGCCGATCACTGCCGCCCTTCCTGCTGCCCGGCTGCTCTGATGCCGCGCCCGCCCGGCCTGCCACTCTCTTGCCGCCGCGGGTGGGAGGCGAGAGAGCAACCACAACGTGTGCCCGCCGAAGAGAGAGAGGTGAGACAGTGAGGGACGGCTGAGGTGACTGAGGAAAGGCTTGTCTGGTGGACTTCTGCTGGAAGTTAGAGGGAGAACAAAGTGTAGTAATGAGTGTGTGTGGGAGGTTAAGATGGACAAGGCAGGATGGAGCAAACTTTTAGCTGATGGGTTCATTAAAAATACTTTATTTCTAAAAATGATTAGTGAGAATATGTGAAACAGTATTATATCTCTTCTTGTTTTTGATAAGCGTCCACCTCAATGCTCGATGCTTGATGTCATTTCAGTGGAATTTATTGCAGTATGGAGTTGTGAGATATTCTATTTACTATTTTCATAGTTACAGGCAAACAACAAGGCTGGATTCTGTTGCAGTGACCTTTTTAAATGTCCCACGCCATATTCTACAGTGGAATAAATTAATATGAGCACACAGATAGAGAATGGCTGGTTTGAGGCAAAGTTATACAGTAACAAAAATCTTCCAGTCGGGCTTCAAAGTATTTTTGCAAAGTTGCAGACAGAAGTATTTCCCTTAAAACAACACAGTGGTGTAATAGGAACATTTGACAGTTGGTATCAGTCCCTTCATGCTGTTGTTGGTTTGTTCTTTAGCCTGCGCTTTCTTCAGGCTAAACACAGTCACTTTCTATCACATCAGCTGTAACCAGCAGGACATTGAGGGATGAAAAAAAAAGTGAAGCCACTGCCCTACATCTATTGTTTCTAATAAAAAGAGAGTCATGATTCAAAAATGATCTGAAATGATACCAAGTAAAAGTTAAATGGAATTTGTTTTTAGTTCGGCCATGACGAACGTCAGAAGTGTAACGATACTAAGTGAGACGCAGTGAAAAGTGCGTCCTCAACTTTAGTGCATGCCTTTTGATAACAGTTGACGCAATGGGTTTTCATTTTGATCCAAGATCCACATTAGAAACATCCATCTTAGACCACAGTGTTCTCAGTCTGCTCCTTAATGAAACAGACCAGTCAGTCCAGATAAAACGCAATCCCCATAAATCTGTCAATTCAGTCTGTTGGTATAATATTGAAAAAACAACTTTTAAGCGTTGAGAAAACAGCAACGGCATGAAGTTAAGTAGATACAATAACACAGAGATATTATAAAGGTTTTGAGACATTTATGGGAAGCTGTTTTGTATTAAAAACAGAAACCAATGGTGCGTTCAGTGGTTTTCAGTAGTAATGTGTATCAGGTTCAGGGATCTAGACGTTTGAGAAACTGGGTAACTTGTCGTTAAGTGTCCTTGAGCAAGGCATTAAATCACTCTCAGCTGTATGTTCTGCCTGTGACCTTGACCTCTGGAGGTGGAGGGTGGAAGAAAAAAAGTTTAGTGGTGAAACCCAAGGATTACCAGCACATGTACTTCATAGGATTTCCCTTAAATTGACTCATGTATGAATGGTTACAACAGCAGTTATGTAAACAATGAAGCGCACATTTCCATCTCTGACCAGCTGAATTGCTGGCAGACTCTTTGTAGAACAGTCGATCGGTGGTCAGCTGAAGTTGAGCTTTGATTGGATTTAAAAATGATGCAGCCAAGCCCAATAATCAAGTTGGCAGCCTGTTATTTTGCCTCATTTGACGTCCATACTACACTAGAGATGAGTCAACGGCGAAGAAAACACAAGGAGCAACCGAAGCCCGCTGACCAGAAACATTTGGTTTTGATCGCATATACACACACACACACACACACACACACACACACAAAAACACAAACAACAAACTGAGGTTAGATCTTTCTGTCTCTCGTCTCAGATACATCCAATAGTCACGGATCAATGGTCAAACAAGGGAGCGCATTTTCACCCTACTCTGCAGAGTATGTAGTCGTGATACAGACTGGCAGTCAGATATCCAATTCTGGCTCTGTCTCTCCCTCTTTCTCTCTCTTTCTCTCTCTCTCTCTCTCTCTCTCATTCTCTCTTCCTCCTACACAGCTTTCAGACAGGTCCTATTTGACACCTGAAAGCACCCTTAGTTTTAAACGTACCTGCTGCCAGTGTTCAAAGTTATGCAAGAATTTGGCGAACCCAGAAATAGGACACAGCCGTGGATCCGCATTACATGAGATGTGTTTTTTTGAAAGCAATTAAAGAGACAATCCACCCTCACGATTCTTTAGTATCTTTGCCCATATATGAGCGTCCTCTGTGTAGAGCCAGCAGTTATTAAATAGAAACTGCCTCCATAATATCAGCCTTTGTTACTGCAACACTATTCATAAAGTCTGTGTCGGTTTCAATGAGCAGCCCTGGGGTTTGCTTCATACTTTACAATAGAAAAATATTACATGTGTCATGATGGCTAACTAGAGGAGAAAATCATATTTTTATCTCACAGGCCCTCAGACTGACTCACATCAGCCTACAGAAAAACCCATATATATGATTTTCTTGCCGACACCTTTGTAACATATTGTTGATTTTTGTATGGGTTTGTTTACTCTGTATGTAGGGAGATAATAGCAAAACTGGGATCACAGCGGCCGCAGTCACAGTCGGCACCGCTCCGTTTATTCTGTATAAAGCTGAACAACCTGGAAAACTCATGTTGTTCAGAAGAAAACTGTTCAAAATCTTTGCAAGCGTCCACAGAGATCTCTCTACTGACTGCATGAGGAAAGCTATTTCCTGGGTATTTCAGAATGAATGAGAAGCTGATTCCAACTGTTCACAGTCACTTTAATCTAAAACTTTAACTTCAAATACTACAGGAATGAATATCTCTACCTTTGAATGCTTTGAGAGTGGCTGCATCCATTACTGAAGTCAGTTAGAAGCCCTCAAATCATTTTACTGGCTGTTTTTAGGCCAGTCATGTGAATTTAGCAGAATGAAAAAGTATTTAACAGGAAGATATGACTTTAGTGGGTAAAGCACTGCAGCTGCAGAGACCAGAGTCTCTCACATTGACCACAATACGTCTCAAGAGAATGACAACCTGTGCCAAACACCCTGATGTATGTTTACTTGAGTCATTTCTACTAAATTAACCAAACATTTTTCAGAAGCTCCAGATTCAGATCTGTAACAACACACCAAACTAAAATAGACCCTTCATAGCTTTAGGGGTAGAGATGCCCTGCAGACAAATATATAAGAGTCTCAGCACCATGCAGTCATAGTCATACCCAAATGTGGCAAAGCAAAGCCTGACACCTGAAGCAGGGAGGATGAAGGTTGCGGGGCGACTGAGGGAGAGATGCTGGGATGCCAAGGGAAGGTGAGCTAGTGTAACTCTGGTGTTTCCTGACTCCCACATGTTGTACAGTACAACACGCCTGAAGGCAATTTGCAAAGGCACACTATTCTCCCTGCCAGCTCTGAGATGAGTGTGTACTGGCATTGTAGAAGTCCACTTCTTCCTACATTATTAAACCACTGCTGCACTTCTTTTTAAGTAGAAATATTTTTGAAGAATTGAGCTTTTCAGATCACAGATGTTTTTGTAGGCTAACGCAGATGCTGAATGCAACTACTATGTTTGGGAGGGCAGACATTCTTAATTTAGCTTAATTTGTAGGTATCAGTATGGTTTCATGTGTGGGAGCTTTCCTGTAAGTCTTAATTTGTCTGGGGATATGTTGCTCTCGTGTGTGTGCGTGCGCGTGCATCACGAGGAGCTTAGCCTTCACCAAAGTGGAGGTGTTGATAATGATGAGCAAAGCTTCAGGATAAAAAAAAAAAAATCACAGTGATATCTCCTCTGCGTGTTTTCCTGGCTCGGCTCAGCTTGGTTGGGATTAAGAAACCTTCTGAGAAGACTTAATATGCACCCCGTCTCTGTCACCCAACTGTGAGAGAGCTGCATTTTCTGGTGAGAGGAGACTGAAAGGGGATGGTGGGGAGGGGGGAGGTGTGGTGTGATGCTGTGATTATCAAATATGAGACTTTCCCACCAAGATCACTTGAATGTTACCCGAAATTCCCCCCCCCTCCCTGAAGTAAGTGAATCTGATATTCTGCAGAGACCGGTAAAACTGTGGTGCAGCTACCTTCACCAGCATCACTGACCATGACAACAGCTTCATGTCGGTCTGTTGGTAGAAACAATAAGAGGGAGTGAGAGAAGGACAGAGGAGGAAGAGGGAGTGAGAGAAGGACAGAGGAGGAAGAGGGAGTGAGAGAAGGACAGAGGAAGAAGAGGGAGTGAGAGAAGGACAGAGGAAGAAGAGGGAGTGAGAGAAGGACAGAGGAAGAAGGGAAGAACAGAAGGTGTAGGTGGGAAGGTTTGCAGGCAGGTAGAAACAGAACAAAGATCCAGTTTGGTTTCTGAGCCATCACAACCACTCCACAGTAGCTCCATGCATTATTATGTAAATTCATCTGATGTCACCTCCCAATTATATGTTTTACCAATATGAATTTGTCATTTTATACTTTAGTGAAATGCTTCTTTTGTTTGTCACATCGCTGTCGGATGCTCACGTCAAAGGTAAAAGTGAGAAAGGCAGATAGAGCGATGAGGGATGTTGGTTGTTGTCATGCTTTATGTCATCTAACATGAGATAGTTACAGACAGTACATGAGATTGTTGAAGTAATATGTATTTAACAAATATGAAAAACGTTCTGTCTTGTAGTTACAGCTGATTTCAAAGAGCAGCCTTGTCTAAACTGTCAACACTAGCAGCAGTTTTCCCCGACACTAAAATGACTCATCCCACTGTCTTCCTCCGCCACGTTCAAACCAAACACATCATCTCATGAATTTGTAAAGCTCACGAGCCACACAAGATCCGAGCGGTTTTAAAATCTATTTCCATATCTCTTAAGAAGTGCAGTTTATGTGTCATGAATAAACAACATGTAGTCAAACCGCCCGAAGGAAATAATAAGGGAATATGAGTAATGTTGCACTTTGAACGCATGTTAGATTTCTTTGAAATGAAGTTGAAGGAGGTCAGCCTTCACTAAGTTTGTGAACATCTGTGATGCTGTTTGAAATTTTGTAATGCTGCAACTTGAAAAGAGTTGAATCTACAAGTCAATAGTACAGCTGAGTATCATTAGATGTTTTTCAATATATGTGCCTATACATTACTGATCCAAAGTTTCACTTATATTCAAATACAGTTCAAGTTTCAATACTGTGAAGGACATAAACATGATTTACTCCTGAGCCAACTGAGCCATGAATACATTGACTTTGATGAGATTAAATTAAGGTTAAAATCAGAGAAGTTTCCTACTTTTCATCAGTCAAAAATTTGGACACACTCCTATTCAAGAAGGTAGATGTGTCCAAACCTTTGACTGGAGCTGTATGTGATGAAAGAAAGAGGAAAGAAGCCAAAGAATTAAGCTGTGGCCACATTTGTGAAGGTACTTAAGAAGTATTAAAGTCATCATGTCAGCAGCTTTGCTTAACGAGAGAACAAAAACTGGACTTTTAGGCCACATGATGACATCTATCACTATTTTGACTCATACAGGGGGTAATTGGATGATGATGACTTGAGGTTAGAATTTCAAACCCTCTGTTTCTTGGATCTAGTCTCTCAGATGATTTTCCAGGCTCATTCATGTACATGTACATTCATGCATCCGCGCTATGCACGCTAGCGAAATGTGTGAATCAGTGTGCGTGTGGATCTGCGCCAAATGTCTCTGAGACGCCAGTGACTCGGATAATAATCTCCGAATTAGAACGATGCTTAGTGAAGCAACGGTCTGTGAGACAAAGAGACGAGCTTTGTACTCATGCGCTGATCCCAGAGGAACCACGGGACATGTGAGCAGCCTTGTGTGTGTGTGTGTGTGTGTGTGTGTGTGTGCGTGCGTTGCGTGACTTTACACCTCTGTATTTATGCGCATACTACGAATGATGTCACAGGTGATCTCTTCTCTCAGCCACCCTCGAGACCACAGCGGACCTCTATGCAAACACACACACGAACAGATTTACATGTGTGTCGTCGTGCGTGCGTGCGGCTGCTCTCTAACATGCACAGATGATCCTTTTGACTGCAGACTAGTGAACTTGTGCTCATATGCACATATGCAAAACAGTCTTGGTTCAACAATGAATTGTACATGATGATTGCTAGGTCAAGCAGCTCTTATGTAGACATACAGTGAGCCCATCCAACAGTGAAAGCACTGGCCTCAATCTTTTTATCCATCTTCAGCCCACTCTTAACCTCACTGTGGAAGGAGGGCGCTACAAGAGGTCAAAGTCATAGTAATTTTCCCAGCATGCACCTCATAGGTTTCAAAATAGAGCATTATCATGGAATAATCTACTGTAAAAAGGGTTTAATTGAGGCTGTATTGCATATAAAATTCATATTAGCTCTAACAGTATGACACACCATTGCTGACTTTAGTTTTTTTTTACTTTGGTAACATCTATTCACATCGGCCGAGCAAGATGTCTACACTCTGACAGGACAGAGTACATGTACAGTGTATGTAATATGCATAGAGATAAATGCATTCAGTGTTTCCAAAGCTTTCTGCACATACATGGAACATACCATGAGTCCTCCGCTGAGTGTGTGTGTGTGCGTATGTCCCTCTGTGGCTCCACACACTAGCATCTTTTATTCAAGTGCCCTGATTCCATAGTTTGAATCTAATGCATGATGGCATCCTCTGATCACATGCATCTCCCTTTAAAGCCGCATGAACAGCAGCTATAGCTCTATACTAACTCCCATCAATAATGCAAGATGTGTGCTCTGCAATCAGTGTAGGGTATTTCAAGCTAATGTGAACAGTATGTGATGTGTAAGATGTTTATTTTTTTATTTTTTTCTGCAAACCTGGATAATACAGTAACAATGTGTCCCAAAAAGAGATGAGGAGGAGGAGGACGAGGAGGATGAGGAGGAGGAGGAGGGGGGTCTTTCAGGATGTTTGCTCTCGTCAACAAAGATTAAATCCCCTGATGGGTTCTTGTTGAACTGCAGTTTCTGGACTTAAGGGCACTCTATCTCTAGTTTGAATACTAGTAGATGAAAGCAGTTTTCTTCAGACAGAGAGAGGAGATTAAAAACTTAAGCTGAGAGTCGACTCTGAAGACTCAGAAGTCTCCTTGCGCTGTAGATTAAACGCGTGTGCATTTATGTGTGTGCGTGGACCATATGTCAGCAGCCCTACAGCAATTGCTTGTGTTTCATTGCTGTATTTATATTTCAAGTCCCCCCTGTACAGGAGAGAGAGAGAGAGACGGAGGCAGAGAAAGATCAAGACAAAGACTCAGAAAGGGTAAAAAAAAAAAAAAAAAAAAGAAGAGACGGAGATGGAAGGAGCTGAGATCTTTGGAGAAGATACGGGGGACAAAGATGGAGAGAGATGGAGAGGAAGAGATAGCCGGAGAGAGGGGGGGGAGCAACCTCCCTAAGCGCTGATGGTGCTGATGAATATTGGAGGAGAAGGCTGCAGTGAGGAGAAAGAGGAGAGAGAGATGTAGGGAGAGAGATCAGAGCTGAGGAAATATGCTCCTTTGTTATGTCTTAATGGGAACTGTCAGAGCTGGAGAGAAAAAGGTCAGCCAGGAAGGCAGTCGAGGCGACAGGCAGATATCAAACTGATACACACACACACACACACACACACACAGGCGCAGGCATACCCATACACATTCACAATCCTACTCATATACACACCAAACTATGACGCTACACTAACTGTTGGAGGGACACGACTTGTACTTATACTTTGGACAAAAACAAACAATTAGAGATATTCAATACTTTCCAACTATAGGCTATACAACAGGTGTCAAACTACAGTAAGTACATTTCTGATGTGAAATCCAATGACCCCTGCTTCTGGCCATCTGATGACAGTCTGAGGGACAAATGGACTTAAGTCTAAGTCTCTTTTATGTCTAAAAGGAAAAAAAAAAAGTCTGCTGCTGGGTGCTGCTTTGGCTTATAGGATTTAGAAACCAAATCAAGAGGTGCCCTCGCAGGCAAAAATGGAGCAGCTTTGTGGCAAAACAGGGATAAGAAAAATCCAAAACTACTTTTCTCCTCTGAGATAATGATTATTTCCTTTAAACAGAATTTTTGTTTATTTGGTATTTCATCTGGTAACATGAAAATGTAAATGCGACACAGCTGCCCTGATGCTTCAGAGAAGAGTCACCTTGGTATTTCCATGTATATACACACACACACCATTGTTGAAAATGTTGTAGAATATTTTTTTTTAAAGCCTTAAGATCATGATAGTGTGGTAGTGACTTTACTTCTCTTATTGCTGGCTCACAATGTGTTTTTTACTCTGAAACCAGCAACTATTCATTTGAAAAGATGTTGAGAGTCTTTCTATTGATTTCAAGGATAGACCGTAGTGTTGTATCCACGTTCTGGCAGGTCTTTGTACATTTGTTCATTTATTTTTTATTACAAGAATCCAGTATTCTTGCTCCTCTACATCGTGCAGACAGCAGTAACTGTTCTCTCTGAAAAGCCGAGTTTGTCCACTGACTGTGAACTTATCAGCCAATGCTATCTAATAAAATCACGCTAGTCTTTTGGTGAAAGATAAAGCCGCTGGCCAATGTCAAAACCTTATGTCCTCGTGTGAGCGTGAGTGTTCCGGCAAAGCTGCATGTGTGTGCGCACGTGTATGTGTGTGTGTGCTATAAGAGGAAAAAAAGTCCTCCAGTTGTTTATTTGACATGCAAGTGTAAGAACAAGGCCGAGAAAAGGTTAGGATGAGATTTATCCAGTTAGCTGACCGGCTCGAATTCAAAGTCTGTTTAAATGTGTGTGTGTGTGTGTGTGTGTGTGTGTGCTTCACATGTATATATTTGTCTCTATGTGTGTTTCTTCCCCTTTACTCCCTGTATTTCATGAATCAATGTATTTGTGGTAAACACCCAGGAAGTGAAGCTCTCATCTCATATGTCATGCCAGGATACAGACATGTGCATCATTCTCTGTTGTGATATTTCCATCCTTTGAAAGTGACAGTGAACACCTGTCCTCCATCCTGCTCCTGCATCCTAACAATCCTCTCTGACAGGCATGTTATGCTCTGCCTCCTGTCTGATTTACACGTTTTTTACGGGTAAATTTCTTCTAGTGATTTCATTTAGTTTCTATTTATACACCAGTGATGTCATGTATTTGCACCCGATGGTGAGTTGGATTATAAGTGCATTTTAACAGAGATTTTATGTCTTTTTTTATGCGATCCAAATAAAATCTCAGCTAATTCCCGGTATAAAGGAGATCTTGTTTGTGTGCAGTTGTTCAATATATAGAGTCAGTCTCCCAGTAGGAGCTATGTGCACATATACACCTTTACCAAACAGACATGATTTGATATTGCATTATTAAATGGATATCAAACACATATGAGTTATTGCTCCTGAAATAACAGCCGCATGCTCTTGAGTGCTGGTGGTTCACAGGCCGCTCAGTTTACAGTGGAAATTGAAGCCTCTGAAATTTTTATGTGCTTCTTTCTCTGTTGTTTGAAGGTTGTGCTTGCCAGGCCAGGCTCTTTCTAATACTGAGTGTGGGCATGAATGAGCAGTGCTGTTTGCTCTAGATGGGTTTTTTTTCTCTCTCTCTCTCTCAGCTCTCTCTGCCTCTCCTATACCCTCCATCTTTTTGCTTCATTCTCTAAAACAAATCTATATTATGTCAAAGTAGTGGTGCAACTTCACACTTTGCCCTGGGGCAGAGCTACACACACACACAAACACACACATACTGTGCATCAACAACCATGAACACCTACACACATATTCTCTCTCTCCTCTCTCTCTCTCACACACATTCCAACACTTCCAAGCACACAATAGTATGACAGTTCATTAATAAAGTATTGAGCGATCCATTGTAGTGTTACCTGCACCTGAACAATAGAATTGGAAGAAGAAAAATGCAGTTCTACACTGCAGTATATTTCTCTATATCTGTGAAATAAGCTTTTATTTTATATTGTTGCCTTTAGGGTTCTAAGAGTCTCAGCTCAAAATATCAAAAGTGGCTGTAATTTATATTTTTCTAATAAAAAAAATCAAATGAAGATGTGTAATGTGAGAGGTGTCATTGACAGTGTTTACATGGACTTGAGTATCCCGGTTATGATCGGGTTTTTGAAGTATCCCGTTTTTGTGTTTGCACATGTAAACATCATATCCCAATTTCAGAAACCTGGATAGGTCCTTATCCCGGTTTTTATAAACCAGATTATGCTAGCTTGAGTACTGTTGCATATATACATCTTATCCCAGTTTCTTATCGCCTAGCTTCACAGGCACAGCTTCAGCCAAGTGATGTAACAGAAACAAACAGTGTCTCACTTCTGGAGCGATAAGGATACAGAGTTTTTTCTTTTGGTGATGAAAGAATTAATATGCTTGGCAGTTTAGATGACCTTTTCAAGTCTGTAGTATACAGGCTACAGGACCCTTCCTACGCAGTGGCAGTGACAGCCTGACACCAAAGTAGAGGACATGTTTAATATTCCCTGTCACCCGCTATAAGCCAAAGTTGTCTCATTTTCAATAGCCGCAGTCAAATTAATTTAAGGTTAACAGTTACACAGCCGGTTTGTGTTTGAATAACCAGATTTCTCTGTGTTCCATGTAAACGCCACATCCCAAATATGATCAAAACCAGAATAAACCTCATACTGATGATACTCAAGTCCATGTGAACACAGTCAGTGATGAATCTACAGGGAATCATCATCAAATTCTGCAGCTCCCCTCAGCTCTCCTTGGTTCACTCTCAGTGCTCTCATAGCTTTGTTTTTTGGCTTTAGCAGGCATCTGTTTTCAGAGCAAAAGCTTTAAAAAGCCACTGTACATTACAGCAAACAGACACAGATAGTGACAATCTGGTGAACATAGTGGAGCGTTTAGCAGCTGAAGAGCCAGAAATTTCCCTCAGGTGTTGGTAGAGATCAAAAACAGAGCTAAAAGAGAGTGAATATTCACCAGGTGGACAGGTGGCTCCAAATGAATGATAATGTTTCTCCACAACTGCTGGATGTGTTAATAAGCAACTGCTTGCTCATCAGTTCGTCATATCAACTATAAAGATGATGATATCTGAATGTTGTTTTAATAGCTTGTTGCTGCCCCCAAGTGGCCAATAAATCTGTCATTGCAGGTTTAAGGTCAATCTTCCAGAAACCTTAAAAAGATACATTCATTATTCCACTGTTTTTGCATTTATCCGAAAAGCAGTATTGATACAAACCAAAAACTTAAAGAACTGAAAGATCAGGGTGTGTTGACTCTCAGTTGGATCAGCAGCACTAACAACACTTTCACATAAAAAAATTGCTATATGGAGCTTTGAAAGCTTTATCTTGGTGCTCAACCACTGGTTTTGTCACCAACATGCAAAAACACTTACCAACATACATACATTCACATACCCAACACATATACTGTGAAAACACATGATATATAGTACAGTATTTATATATATATATCAGTATGCATATGCTTCCACAGACATGTAAAGTGCAAACACTCCCCCTCACTCAGAAAAACACACAGAGCCAAAGTGTGTATCCATGCTGTGCACTCCAAGAGTCTGCCTAATGAGAAGTCACTTTGATTTTCCAACAAACAAAGAGAGGAGGGGCTGATAAGAGGCTACTAGTTTAACTCCTTCATTGATGCATCAAGGCTTTAGATGCAAGGGATTGGAATGTGCATTTATGTGTTGTATTTCATAGTGACATAGAATAAAAAAGGGTGGTTGGTAACCACTCAGGAGGGTTGAATCGAGGGCAACTGGACTTCTTGGTTGTAGATACTTGAAGACATTTCGCCTCTCATCCAAGAGGTTTCTTCAGTTCTAACTGACTGGTTTGGGAGTCCCAGGTATTAACCTCTGTGGGGTCATTACCAAGGTCATTGATACTTGGTTTGTTAATGCTCCTGGCTGTTGTGACATCAGTCATTGGAGACGTTGGAGTCACCTGAGGCCAGGCGTAAGATGTGAATGGTTGTTAAATCTCCTTGGAAGGAATGAATGGACAGCACTGTAGGTGGGGGATAAGTAACGTCCTTCTCCCCTCTTTCCAACCATCTGTCCTCCCTTTGACCGTTTGAGTGAAGTCTTTGTCTTCGTGTTGCCATGCCATATGAAAGAGTTTTTGTCAGTGTGTCTGCACATGTGTGTGTATGAGGTTTCACACATTCAGGGATGAAAATGGACACTGTGCTTCAAAACTCCAAACATCTAACACTTTTTAACTAGACCAACTTCCCTGTGACTGATACAACACCACAGGAAGTGAAGAGAGCTTTTCATATGACACACACTCCCATGATGCTTTGAGCCTTTGGAATACAGTTGATTGAAAATGTCCTTGGTCCTTCACTCTAAATTGAAACAAAGAGCCAATTGAGAAGATTGTAATTAATGTCTGGCTAAAAATAACACTATAACTGAGCTCAGAGGAGGTTTTTTTCTTTAGTTTCTGTATCCATTTGTCGGCATGCTTGGACTGTAATTGTTTTTTTTTTTTTCAAGTTTACACCCATCTACACAAGCATCCCTGCCAAATGAATCTCACACTATGTGAGAAATGGAAGCCTCCCAAAACCACCAACACCCCTACTAAGCAGATGGATGGTCCGTGCTGCCTGACTGCCTTCAGCTGCCGTTAACCTCATGCCATGCACATTTTTTTTTTGTCTGCTCCCCTCTGAGACCCACACAAAGTTTTCAACAGGCGGGGTGTCAAGTTTAATAAAAGCTACAGTGTGACTAGAGAGAGCTGAAGTGAAAGGGGCTGTTGGGTCCTCCAGTTCTAAAGAAAGTTGACGAAGACATTCTCAGATTCTGTCTGGTACCAAAGCAAAGTTCTCCACGCTTGAAGGAACTTGCACCAGTAAGTTGTGAGATGTACAGTACAGTATCTCTACCTTTTTTTTGGTAGATTTCACAAAGTGACACCTTCACTTTTGTTGCAAATTGCCTCTCAAGAGATAACAAACTGTTTGTTTTAAGTGCAAAAGACACAGAAAGAAGGTTGTTTGACTGCACTTTGACTTTCCAACTTCACTTTGCTTTCAAAGATCTTCTCTGCCTTTGGCTCAGTTTTCTGCACGGACAGAAGATTTGATTGAAGATTAATGATGGAAACGTCTTTGGCTGCTCAGTCGTCACCCTTTTTATTATTACTATTTAAACTTTGTTGCCTGTAAAAAAGGTGAGTCATCATCTTCAGAGTCCTCAACTTCGGGTTCAGTCAATACCGTAACCTTGTCTTGCTTTCTGCTGCTTTGTAACAGCGGCTCCTTTTCTCTTAAACAAATTCTTTACTTTATCTTTTCTTATCAGCTACACAGAGAAAACTTTAAGGAGAAAATCTTATCAAAAAGTAATCCATCTCACCATCTTTCTTTTAATTTCCTTCCGTGTAGTATTTACTCTCCGGCCATTTTAGCTTCATTAATCTTAAGAAATCTTTGGTGCCAACGTACTCTTTGCCCGCCTTTGGGACCAAATTTATCCTCTTGTCCTTCTCATCATTCTTGCTTTCTCATTAAAGCAAAAAAAATTAATAAGAGTAGACATTTAAACTTGTTATATTAGTCTTCTACTATCCTGTCATTTTGTTGAGAAGTGACATTGCAGAAAATAAAGAGAATATGACACTAGTGATGGTTTAGCATGCAGGTGCATACCATGTGTCTGACATTTTTGGTTTCAATTTGATTTATCACTTGTTACAAGTCATTTCCTCTTGTCCTCTTATCTGCTCTCCTCCCAGTCTAAACCATGCAGTGTCATATAAAGCAGATTTGACACTGCATCGGTCTAATGAACAGCCTCAGCTTAGTCCCGTATTTAAATTTGACTCTTGAAGGAAAAAAAAAATCCAATTATATCTTTATGTAGCTTTTTTTGTGAGGCTGTACTATACCAACCGATACTTTGATCAATACTCTAGTTGGATGTCTAATTTAATTAATTTTCAAAAAGTTTTAAATCAAGCAGTTAAAGGAGAAAATTCTGCACAGTCAACCTGACCTAACCCCAGCGTGTCAGATGCAGTCCGGGCAAATCCCATCAGTTTCAGGGATAAATGTCAAACCCAAGCTAAGACGATGTGCAACATTGGCTGATGCTGGACCGGGGATTCCACTCTGTACACTGAAGACAGGGAGAAACAGCGTGTTGTGGGGTGAAGTGAGAAAAACATCATCTTGATAGCACAGCCGGACCCCCCGTCGCCCCGAGTCCTCCCCCTCCGGCACTGTCCTCAAACACAACTCTGCTCTATCTGCGCTGAAATGTGTCTCGACATCTGCACTTTCAACAGTCCTCATGGCAATGTTTTTTTAGTTTCACACAGATGGCTAAAAATAACCCACAAGATACTCCAGGAGGCGACACACAGCTGAGAGGGGTACTTGACTGAACTGTAGGGGTGTGATTGTGTGAGCGCCCACACAGATGTCTGTTTATGTGTGCATGTCTTAATACAAATCTGTTTGTAATACTTATAATAATGATCATTATTTGGGATATGTTGCCATTGAAAGGCTGCAGACAGTAGAGAACACTTAATCGTTTAAAGGGAAACTTTTTCAACCTGGACCCTATTTTCCCATCATTTTGTGTCTAAGTGACTAATGGGTCACAACAGCTTTTGAAATTGGTCCAGTATTGAGCGAGAACACTTCAGCCAGCAGCTGCGAAACAGGCAATCCTTTGGGGCAATAGTGCCCTGTCAATGTGCATCCAGTAAAAGTGCTTGTTAATTGTATACAGAGATGTGCAGAAAGCCCAGTATTTGTATTTGTATCTGTATTTGTTGAGGCAGCAAAATTATTTGTATTTGTATTTGAATAAAAGTGGAAAGAGGCTTAAAAATCTTGTTTTTGTTTTTATTATGCTTTTAATTTTAGAAAATTAACGTGTTACAATAAGTGTTTATAAATAAGCTACCTTATGAAGGAGGTCCCCACACTGGGTCTTGAACTGGAACTAACTAATATTTTTTAAAATAGTTGTATGAAACAAATATTCGTAAAAAACCCATTATTTGTGCTTTGCCGAATAATGTATTTGTATTTGTGCACACCCCTAATTGTATATTATGAGAAAATAGGGTCCAGGTTGAAAAATCCTTAAGTTTCCCTTTAATCTGTTCACTTTTTTCACCAGACAATATTTATGTGAGAGTACAGCAGCTGTCCCCGATGGGCCACTGCAGGTGATCCTTTGATCAGAAAACAACAAAGCACAGAACCTGATGCAACAGAGAGTTTCTGGCAGTGTGAAACCAGCATGACAGGAAATGCCAAGTTCACACATCAACAAAACTAAATCATTAAAATCATAAAACCGCTCAGTAATCAAAGGCAGGCGGTGACGATGCAACAGTTTCCAACAGCGCCACAGAAGACGATGCTCGTAAAGACGCGTTTATGTCTCTCCCTGTCACGTTTTTCATCACAACATCTCGATAACTGTGATAGACACCATGTGTTTATGCCTTTTTCTAACATCCTCGGTCTTATTCTTGAGACTGTGTCTGTTGAAGTAAAAACACGATAAACAGATTTGGGGTAAACACAGCTGACGGGGGTTCCTGCCTGCAGTTCATAGGCAGCTTACAGAAGCTCTGGAAAGTTCCCACAGCTGCTAACACCAATCAGCCCCTCAGATATTTAGTTTACTGAGGACTACTGATGCATGAAGACCCCAAGAAACTCTGAAAAACTTTACACCAAACCAACATAAGCAAACTCTGTTGAATAGTCTGACGTTCAGATGCTGAATACTTTGAAGTCTTTTCGATAGATTGCAGAAAACTAGCTTGAGGTTGTTGGAGGATTCGGTCGGTTGTGTTACTCATGATAAAAAGAGAAGAAGAAGAAAGGAAGAAGTGGGAGGAGGTGGTTGTCTGGCTGTGTGTAAAAAGTGGACACATATAAACACACTCTCGCCAATACACACATGCACACACCTATTTTCCTGCCCTCGGAGGATCAGCTGCGTTATGCTGCAGCGTAGTCAGGTCAAGGAATTCACTTAAGCATTGATAGAATAACTTTACCACAAAATAAAAGCTTAGGAATGCTAGCTTTTTATCTTTTTCCTTTCATTTTGACAGCTGTTGGAAAGTTCGGCATTTTAAAGGCAATATAACGTACAACATACTGAAAACAGCAACTGATGTCTTTTTACCACTGCACTGTGGTAGTGAAGAGGCGAGTCAGTCAGTAAGGTAGAATGACTCGGGTTAACATGTATAGAGTTCTCATATGTTCTGTATGTCATGTGCTTTGTTTGTTAATTACTATATTCTCCACAGAAGAAATGAAGACTGTTTGGATCAAGAGAGAACTTAGAGAGATCACACTAAAATCAGCTGATAATTAAAGTTTGATTTGACGTTTCATCCAACTGCAAATAAAAGCCAAAGTATTCCATGTATAATTTTGCTTGCATGAAGAAATACATGAAAAGTTGAAAATAAAGTCTTTGAAGGGAGCCAGAATTATGAAGACCTGCTTAAATATGAAACAGCTGGCTCAATCACAGAGAGGATAAACACTGAAATATTTCTCGCTTATCTTTAATATATCAAGCAAATGTGTTTTTGCCAAATTTCGGTTTCTATAAGAGCAACTCCCAAGGAAACACTGAGAGAATGAGGGATATCAGATCCTCACATACCAGATGTTTTATGGATGGTTTAATCACCGGGCCGCAGTAGGTGGAATAGAGGAAGAGTGATAATGAAAGTGCGAGGGAGGGAAGAAAATAATAAAAGCGTGAGGGGAGGAAAGGTGACTGAGAGTTAAAGAGAGGAAGATGGAGAAGTGAATAAGAGAAGGAGAGGGAATGAAAAAGCGGCCTATCGCGCGGGAGAAGAAAGGAGAGCGAGACGGGAGGCAGGATGAATGGTGATAGGTAACGGGATGAATGAGAAGTGACTGGCCTGCTGGCTATGTGGAAGAAGAGAGGGGAAGGTGGGGAGCGAGCATCGCCGGACAGAGGACAGACCCACGGAGGCAGGAAGAGATGAAATTGGAACAGAAGAATGATTTTGCAGGTCAAGGGGAGGGCGGGAAGAAACAAGAACAAGAGAAAGCAGAGCGAAGAGTGATGAAAGCTAAATAGAATAAATCGAGGAAAAAGCACAGAAGTGAGGGAAGAATCATGAGTGTGACATCAGGGAATAAAGGACTCCGAATAATATCTCAATCAAAAACTGCACTTTCTTTTATTGATTTATCTTGTACTCTTTCTGTCCTTTATATCCTCTGACACACACACAGACGCACACACACTCCACTCTCTGGAGATTGTGTTGGAAGTCAGTCAGTCTGCTGTACTAGTCACTGCCTCATAGGTCAACTCTACCTGCATGCAAATGTGTCTGCTGGAAAAAGTGGCACTGCTGCACCGGTGCTGAATCTTTGCTCAGAGCTAACAGCCATTGTTTGTTCTAGAACAGTGTAGATGCACTGTGAAACATCTAGAAGAGCTTTTTAAAAGTGGAGAACAGATGTGGATAGACATTTGCACAATTGACATTTGTCTTGCAGAGTGACTCAGAGCTGGCAAGCGGTATATATATAGAGGTTGGACAACACAGTATGCAGTACAAACCTATACAATATGTACAATGTCTGTACTCAAGTAGGTTAGATTTAGAAGTCAGCTTGAAAGGTGTTTGGTGATATTTGCACATTGGATAACAGTGTTGCCCAAAATTTACCAGCAAACACAAAGAGCCTGCTGATGTCTCATTTTTGTAGCTTATTGATTCCTTTCGTTTCTTCTCCCATAAAACTGTGAGGTTATGCATAAAAATGGCTACAATATCTACACAATTCACCTGATGTGCATATAAACACTTGAAGTCAGTGCATTATATTGTATTTGATATGTGGAAGACCTCATGGCAGCAACAATATTTTCAAGCCACCTTAGTTTTGTGTAATTTCTGCATTCAGTCCCTCCATTGTTTGTTGGTGCATACATCCACACGGCATGCCGTCTGTGTGAGTACAGGACATAGTGCTTGAGAGTCAGTCAAAACTCACTTGTGGATTTGTCACTTGTACTCTGCTGCTCGGTATTTCTTCTGTCCTCTCTTTCAACGCGGCAGCCGAGCTTCTGCAGTTCACTGTGTGATTCTATTAGCCTGAGACACAAGGCAGGCTGTGCTAATGCCTCTTTATACTGATTCATTCCTGCTCTCACCCGGGCCGAGTGCAGAGCAGACACTAGAATACATTACTGCAAGTTAAGCTACTTAGAAAATGCACCATAATACCCGACGTTTCATTCCCGGTGTGTGTTTGTGTTTTAATGCACTTGTGTGTGTGTGAGGGGGGGAAGACAGAGGAAAAGGAGCTGTGTGTGTGCGCGCATGTGTGTGTTTGCTTATAAGCAGTCACTTTTGAGTCAAAGCCCTGGTGTCAGAGAAGCAAGATGTGACTGGAATCATGGTGTGTGCATGTGTTTGTGTGAGTTTATATGCATACATCTATGCATTGTTGTGTATTTGTATATCTTGAAGTGTGTGTGTGTGTGTGAGTGGGGGGATCACGCTGGGAGGGTTACCTTAAGAGGGTCAGCAGAACAGTTCTCGTCATCTTCAGTGGACACTGGCTCTATTGCTGTAATTGCAAAACACTCTTGTGTGTGTGTGTGTGTGTGTGTGTGTGTACATGTGGTTTGCATGTTTGTCGACTCATTTTCCATCACGCTACAGCTTTATGTACACACTCTCATGGTGATACAGCTCCTCCACCTTTTCTATTATTTTTTTCATCACATTTCCCCTCCTGGCTTTCTCAAAACCCTTAATCACCCTTTTTTTTTTCTTTCTCCCAATCCTTCTCCCCTCTTCCTTTACTCTCATCCCTCCTTCTCTGTCTCCTATTATTCAACGCCTGATTGCCTCTCTGCCCCCCCCCTCTTCCTCTACTCAGGTGCTGTCTCTGGGTGCAGATGTGTTGCCAGAGTACAAGCTCCAGGCTCCTCGCATCCACAAGTGGACAGTGTTGCACTACAGCCCCTTCAAGGCGGTATGGGACTGGCTCATCCTGCTGCTGGTCATCTACACCGCCATCCTGACACCCTACTCAGCCGCCTTCCTCCTAAATGACCAGGTGGGCTGGACTAAGGTCAGAAACATTTAGAACAGATACACACACTATACACAACTGTCCTCTTCTGTATCTACATTGGTTTTACAGTAATGGCCACACACAGCCACACAATTTACATACTTTCAATCATATTATCAGCTACAGGAAATATTAAATCAGGAGTATCTTTATAAATCAACTCTGCTTTCCACAATAAATGAACAGAGTAGAGCAGGAAACAGTGAGGCTCTGCTGTTCTGTGAGGATGCCCTTTGAGTGACAGAATGTCTTCTGGCAGATAGTGATAAATAAGGCAACATCACACAGAGAAGATGAACATGGCACTGAAAAGTCAGACTAAATAAATGTAGATAGTGTTGCTTAGAACAATTAAACAGCGAGTCTGTTCTAGCTTTTCTTTACTGTTGATTTATGTGTTGAAGCTTCTCTTTCTCTCTTCACCTGAATCCTACTGAAAGCTGCTTTTGTGCCACTTTTTCAGGTTTTGTCTACTGTACACACATACTGTATGCAAATCCATTTGAAGGAGCGAGTCACACAGAACTGTTCTATTTATAGAGCATTAGATTATAATTCTCTACTCCTGTCTTTTTTTCTCTACTCTCTCCTATATCCTCCCTTTCACTTCATGCCTCTCTTCTCCTCCCATCCTCTCCTCTCCTCTCCTCTCCTCTCCTCTCCTCTCCTCTCCTCTCCTCTCCTCCCATACTCTCCTCTCCTCTCCTCTCCTCTCCTCTCCTCTCCTCTCCTCTCCTCTCCTCTCCTCTCCTCTCAGGAAGAGGCAGGCATGCAGAGTTGTGGTTACTGCTCTCCTCTCAACGTGGTGGACCTCATCGTGGATATTATGTTCATTATCGACATCCTCATCAACTTCAGGTGTGAACTGAGACAGATGAAGAGACAGTATCAGTATTACAAACTCTAGCGGAGCCATTTGTTGTTGTACAAACAGCTGCAGCAGTATCTGTGGTCAAATTAGTCTTAGTAAATACAAAAATGCAACAAGTCTAATTCCCAAATCCGGTGCTCTGTACTCATTAATGTTATGTTATGTCATGTTATCAGAGCTGGTTGTAAAAGAAGAAACAGCAGTAATAGCATTAGTAGAAATAATGGTAGTTGTAGTTCCGGTAAAGTGAGACAAAGTAGTCAAAGTATTAGAGAAACAACTTTTATTTTATTATCTTCACTCTTCCTCTCAGGACAACATATGTGAACACTAACGATGAGGTGGTGAGCCACCCAATGCGTATCGCCGTCCACTACTTCAAAGGCTGGTTCCTCATTGACATGGTGGCTGCCATTCCCTTTGACCTGCTCATCTACCGCAGCGGAGAGGAGGTATGTCATGATGGAGGGAGGGAGGGAGGGAGGTGAAGAAAGATGGGAGGAAAGGCAGAACCAACCCTCTTACATGCTGCAGAGAAGTTGCAGGTCATAAAGAGCACAGCAGAGAAATATCATCGCTGCGCCGACATGGTGTCTGCCATGTATGCCGGTGTCTTTATCTCACGGAATAAACAGCAGATAACAAACAGAGAGGTACAAAGGGGGAGGAGGACGAGGGAGTCAGGGAGGTGGAAGATAGGGAATAAGAGGAAGAAAGAGAGGCAGAGGTGGTTTAGTTTTTGTTTCATATTTTAATTGTTTCCATGGGGAAGTTGACTTGCAGTTGACTGCGGTGGAGCATGAAAATAACACATGTCTGCCTGACATCACACAAAGCCGTGTGCAAAACACTAGTAACAAACCAGTGAAACAATGAATCAACAGATCATTAATCAGCAATAATTCTGATTATCAATAAATCACTTAAACCTTATCTGGTTCCAGCTTCTCCAACATGAGGATTATCTATGTTTTGATATAAGTGTAAATGTTATATAATTGTAAATATTTGAGTTTTGGATTGTTGGTCAGGCAATACAGGCAATTTGAAGAAGTCACTTTAGGCTCTTGGAAATATTACAGGCATTTTTCTGTATCTTTAAACCTGTTCTCTTCAAACACTATTGATTTATCACTGAATTGTGAAAATGATCTGCAAATTAAAGTTTTTCTCCACACACTGTAGGAAACTAAGAGCCCAGCTTTGACAATGTGTGATTATGCATGAACCGGAAGGTGTTGTCTTCTTAAAACTTTTCTTTCAACAAAAAATCAACAAAATCACACACTGATGTCTAGCAAGAAAATGAGGTAACAACTCAAGACAGAACGAAGACAAACAACCTTCTTCTTCAGTTCAGTACATCAGACAGTTTAAACCTGAAGTCATTTAGTGCTGATACACAAAAATGGAAATAAATCAACAAAGTCTGTTTACTGCTCCATATGTTCTGTTTCATTTACATCAGGCCTTAGATTTTCATACACGTACACCAAATGCAACTTTGCAGTGATGTCATCACAGGTGAAGTCGATGACTCAGTGAATATGGCCTGACATGAGATTTGTGTTAATATAATAAACTTTCCATCATCACGTTGAAAAATTAAAAAAAGAAAAAAATCATACTTTCATTGAGGAAGATGTGGGATGAGATATGAGTACTGTAGTGCTGAAAACCTTATATTGTCTAAAATGACACAGTAACAAAGTCAGACAGCTGTTATGCTTCCATAGATTTTCCTACGTTTCATTCACACAGCCCTACTATACATCACCACCGCATTTTTTAATTTCTCTGCCTCTATTTTGTGGCAAACACCAGCTAAACAACCCAGTGTGTCTTTTTACATGCAACTTCAAAGTTTTGTACCTCTGCATATTCACACCTGCTAAATCAACCGGCACCACACAGAAAGAGTTCTCTTTGAAATTTGCACTCGGTGCTTGCCTTTGTGCTCTGCAAACCACACTTTCTATATAATAGTTGTATGAAGAGCAAAGAGAATTGTATGAAGAGAGACAGAAATCAGGTGAATGCATTTAAACTTGTGCATCAAACAGATAAAAAGTTGTACAATAATGAGAAGAATCCTTGGTAACATCCCCACAAGATTCAGTATCTAACAGAAACATGCAGTGACTCACTACAGCGCAGTTAACTCCACTACAATAGGTGAAGAGTGAAGTGATGGAGATGTTTTTCCATCACTTCAGATTTTAAAGCTTGAGTGTGGGATACTTCTGAGGACACTTGCCACATAATGAGGATGAAAAAGCAGCGAGGCCGAGGTTGATAGAATCCCTCTACACAGCAGCTCAGGCCAGGGTAATTCCACTGGCAGAGTAAGTGGTACTTGAGACGCATATAAATGAATGTCTGTTACATTCAAGCCCTTGCCAAATGAGTTCACACAATGCAGATTAAGCCTATCACGGCCAGATAAATCTCTGCGTATTTCACAGTATACAGAGTTTTTAAATCTGCTGTCTGTGGCGACATTCCCCGAGCTGGTGCAACAGTAGTGATGTGTTTTATGTCAACCAGCAATGATTAGTTTTGCAGAGATGAAGGGCGTCCATAGAAGCGCAACAGAAACTTCGGGTTTAACCCTCGCTAACTTGAGAGGTTAAAATAATTTAATCGTGCAGCTATTCTAGACTTTCCAAATGTTATCAGAATGAATGGATCCAATTCTGGTAGTGAAACGATTCATTTCTCAGGGGTTGTGACGCTCAAAAAAAATGTATCCAACGTTTTACAGCCGCAACAGTAGAGACAGGGATGCGTGTACTCATAATACTCATTTTTACTCTCACTGCCAGAAGGGGGAGACAGAAGTTCTGCACTGCAAGTTTAAGTGAGGGGGAAGTGGGCGTCTGGAGGAAGAGGTGGAAGTGAGAGGAAGAGAGAGGGGCGGGAGTGAGTGAGTGAACCCTCTGAGGAAACTTCCCACATAATGAGGATGAAAACCACTGAGGCCGAGGTTGATAGAATCCCTCTCCACAGCAGAGCTCAGGCCAGGGTAATTCCACTGGCAGAGCGAGCGGTTACTCGAGACACATGTATAAGTAATGGCGAGCGTGTAAGTAATAAAAACTAATGTTATTTATAGTGATTAAGACACCCACCGAGTCAAAAATGATGAATGTGGAAACTCCCCAACATTCAAATACTGCCCTGGGGAAAGCTTTGCCAAGGTTCACTTCATTGATGCTGTCCGGAAGCGGCGCTGAGCCAAGAAAGTGGAGATTTTCCTCAGCAGACAATTATTATTTACTGTGAGGACACACACACACACACACACACACACACACACACACACACACACAGAGCAGGACTAGGCTCTCTGCCAGCGCAGTAATCGTCATGTTATTTATTTGTTGTATGGACACGGAAGGGTCCGACTGAATACAAGTAGAAAGGCGAGGAAGTGGACAGCCCACAGTAATGAATGGGAGTCAGGATTTACCACCTGCACAGTGAATCACATCAGCACAAGGCCATGGCTGCTCCACCTGTGTGTGGAAGTGTGTGTGTGTGTGACAGGATGACAGCAGGTGGGAATGATGTGAGGAGATATCAGAGTCAAGGGACTTTGTTTCTGCTGTGCTAAACAATACCTCGTCTCTACTTTTCTCTCTCTCTCTCTCTCTCTCTCTCTCCTGCTCCCATCAGACCACCACTCTGATTGGTTTGCTGAAAACAGCTCGTCTCCTGCGATTGGTCCGTGTAGCCAGAAAACTGGACCGCTACTCAGAGTACGGCGCAGCTGTCCTCTTCCTCCTCATGTGCACCTTCGCCCTCATCGCTCACTGGCTCGCCTGCATCTGGTACAAACACCTTCACACTGTCTGATGAATCAGATAAGATTTACTGAGGAAGACTTTCTGTCTGCATACATCATAACTGTTATCATGTAGACACTAGTGTTGTCATAGTCCAACATTCTCAACTTAAATACAAAAGTTTCTCATGTTTCATATAGAGGTGTGCTTTGTGTTGTCAAGCAAACACAACAGCATCTCATTCCAAGTTCATCTTCTTTTGACTACAGTCAATGTGTATTGTAACTGTCTTCGTTGTTCCCAGGTATGCCATCGGCAGCGTAGAGAGAAACGGTTCAATCGGCTGGCTCCACACACTGGGGGACCAGTTGGGTAAACAGTACAATGACTCCATCCCAGGTACTGAGAGCATAAATTACTGTAGTATTAATACTGGTAAGACACATAGTGGTGGTATTATCTGTACTGGTTAGCTGTAACTGTAAACTTCCACTCCAGGCTCAGGACCCTCCATCAAAGACAAGTACGTCACGGCTCTGTACTTCACCTTCAGCAGTCTGACCAGTGTGGGATTTGGAAACGTGTCTCCAAACACCAACTCTGAGAAGATCTTCTCCATCTGTGTCATGCTCATTGGATGTAAGTACTGAGATTATGGTCAGATAGCTGCTCCATGGCTTCAGACCTGGGTGGAGGAAAGTATTTGGACAAAATAAACACAGAAAGTATGTGAAAAGAAGTTTAATGTGCTGACAAGTGACCTCCAGTAATACGTGCTGAAATGTGTCAGATGGAAAGGCCACTTATCTGGTACTTAAGATAAGTCTAAACAAGAAGTATTTCACCCAAGTTTGGCATTAAAAACTACTTTACACTTGTTATAATGACAACGATTACACATCCCAAGTGCTCTCCATTACTTCTTGTACATAAAAAAATCTATGTGATTTGAGTTGAGGTGAGTGTGACTGGATTTTGTTTACCACTACATTTCTATAAGGCCACTGCACAATCACAGGATTTGTAGGAACATGATTTGTGGTAAATCCTCCTCTTGCAGCTATTCTTGAACATTTCTGCAGACTCTAGTCAGCACAGCAGGGATTACTGTACACCAGACGGTGTCAGTGAGAGGACTGGGAAGTTATAAATCACTGAGCTGTTGTTTTTCTTCTCTCATACACCATTGCTCTTATAATTAAAGCAGCAAGAAAAAGCTGTTGATCCTATTTTTTATTCTGAAAGCATATCCTCTGATACCTTAATAAAATCCATCGGCAGGGATTGTAATATCCCCTTTCATGCTTATCAACTTCCTCTCCACACAGTAATTACCTCTGCAGGCTGCCAGAGCCCTGGACTTCATTGATCAGCAAAACATGGGATGACAAAAGGAGTATGACATTCAAAAGTAGCTTCTAGGAACTAATCACTACTTATTTGTTGTGTAATTATTAATTAATTAATTCATATTTATATTATTTAATAATCTAATAGACCCTTGACTAATAAAGACATTCAATACAAACTCTTTCAAGAACCACAGAAATGTGTGACACTGATTGTACATTGCAAAGGCAAACTGCAGGCAGTTTAACATTTGCTTGGCCAGAAAATGACCTGAGGCATGTTACATTTTAATTATTGAAATACTCCAAAGCCCTCCAAACTCAAGAGCTGAGCCCAGAAAAGAGTCCCCCATGTCTGTTGGTGCTGAGACTAACTCCCTCATCTCATACACACTCTGACCAGTCTCACACAACACTACTTTCCAAACACTAATCAGGTAAGGAAACCTATTTGGAACAATGGAAAGAAGAAGCCAAGGTAGATTAGAATGTTATCTGGCCCTAAAAAGAGATTATGAATTGACAGAATATCTCTCTACTGTCAGAGACAGAAAGCAGAAACAGATCCCAACCAAGTACAGGCTCAGTGAGCATAAACTGCCAGTCGAAAAAGGACGACACAAAAAATCATGGCAACCAAAGAAACCAGAATATGTGGTCACTGTTTGACAGGTGAGACAGAGACAGAGGCCCTGTTCACACCTGGCATTAACATTCATCTCAGGTGATCCAATCACAAGTGGACAGCTCTAAGTACAGGTGTGAACGCACCCAAGACGCATTGAGATAATCTGTATACATATAATTAATATATATCAATCTTAATATTGTGTTAATGTTCATATTATTCTTATTTTGTACCGTCCAAATATTTGGACAAGTTGTATTTTGATGCTTTGGCAACAGTGTTCTGGAAACTTTCACGCCAATAAAGCTCATTGAATTGAATTGTGTACATACTGTGGACTTGCAATGATCATTTTAAAATGTTGAACTTAAACTAAGAGTCAGAGATCAATTGTGTCCCTTGTGACACACACAAACACACACACTCACCCGGACAGCAGCTTCAGCGGGTGATGTAGACAGTGATGGGAGCTGACAGAGGTTGAAAGGTTAGCAGGATCCAACAGGACAAAACAGGGACGCTCATGAAGGATATGACACAAAACAATAGCTGTCCTCTAAAGATAAAACCCTTTTATAGATCAGTCAATTCCCTGCTATATCTGTCCTCCAGAGGACTGACCTCATGCAAAAACCAGGACTCATAGAAGAACTTGTTTCTCATGTTTAGATTCTTCTCCCTAAGTCAAACAAAGTCTGCAAGTGGTTCAGACAAGTTGTATCTAGATGTAGTAAGTGTGTTTAGGGAGTGCACTATCACAAAGTAGAGTTTATGTATCATATTCATATATCACTCGCTACAGTATGCTGTTATGAAAAAGACAAATGTGCTTCTGTAATCAAGAAAATATCTTCATAATAATTAATAATAATCACATTTTGTAGCACTTTTCTATCTAAACACTTTGTTACATAGTTACAAAGTCACCTTTGGTTACAAATCAACACTAAGACATTCTGATTAAAGCTTTGGTGAGTTCAAATACACACCTACAGTTTAATGTATCTATACAGTGCTTGTATGACAGATGGCGGATTGTAATCTCCTTTATTCTCCATTGTTATGCCATCCGCTATCAGAGGTTCCTCTCTTTCTATTGATTCGTCACTTCTCCACTGACAAACATATCAAACATATCACCCAGCGGTGTCAAACGTAATTATATACGTCTATATAAATAGAGAAAACAGTCATCCAGAAATGTGTCAGGTCATATTACTGTATGCGGTGCCGCTGTGTCTCTATATTGTCTGTTAATGTGTGTGTTATCTCCTCCCTCCCTGCTTCCTTCCCTTGTTTCCACCTTTCTCAAACTTCCAAACAATTCCTTGTGTCTCACCCTCTCTCGCTCCCCGTCTCTCTGACAACCAGCCCTGATGTACGCCAGCATCTTCGGGAACGTGTCGGCCATCATCCAGCGGCTGTACTCAGGGACGGCCCGCTACCACACTCAGATGCTGCGAGTCAGGGAGTTCATCCGATTCCACCAGATCCCCAACCCGCTCAGGCAGAGGCTGGAGGAGTATTTCCAACACGCCTGGTCCTACACCAACGGCATCGACATGAACGCTGTGAGTTTTACTCATCCTCCTCAACCCAAATCCTGTGTGTGTACACCTAGTCTGTTAATGTTAATGAATGCATGAATACACACATGTACACACACAAAGGCTAGAGGAGTATTTTGAGCCTGCGTTGTACGTTAATAGGATGATTGGAAGACTTTGTCTCAGCATGCATGGTCCAACACCCTCAGAGAAAATAAGAATGATGTGAGTATCATAAATAATACACACACACACACACATTTTGCAGACATGTGCAAACAGACATTTAAGAGTATCTGCACCATGCATGGACCTACATCAGTTTGTTCATATGCATGTAGACTAATACACCGTCTGTCATGCACACACATATGCTCATTACACTGTACAGATATGTTTATTCACACACATATGAAACATGAAATGAAACATGCATGACTAAAGATCAAGGGATTCAACTGTGCTGTGGCCACAAATACATTTAGAAAGAGTTGCTTTCACACACGAGTACAAACATACTCTTGAGACACCCACGGGCGCTGTGAGTCACACCTGTCAATGGACACAAACGCACCATGCATGCTCACACACACACACACACACACACACACACAGTTTAGAGGAGTGCTTTCAACGTACTCGTCGTATACAGTCGACCTCAGCCTGAATTCTGTTAGTCACAGTGTATAGGAGTGTGCCGCTTCAACACACACACACACATGCCAGTCACATCTTCTGATTACCAGCAGCATGAGGGCTTTGACTCAGATGTGACATTGGACACACACACACACATGCATGCACGTACCACCACCGTAATCACTTGAGATCTGCTGACGTGAACACCTAATGCGATGTTTGAGTCAGTGGGTGTCATCTTTATTATCATTATTTATAACACATCATGTGTCATGTGTGGTATATATTAGCAGAATATGTGGATCTGTAAGTGTTCATGTGGCTGTTATTTAACTAGGCAAACTGATTCTGGACTGTTTATCACTGCTTTTTAAGCTGTTTTGTAATTCCAGCTCAAAAAGTACACTTCACTATAAATATCTGTGCTCATAACTTTAGGAAGGCTTTCCAGCTCCTAAATTCTTTCAAAAATTGCCAGTCAGAGCATAATCAGCGCCTCGTTATTGTCTGTGAAGCCTCGCAGAAGCACAGAGCAACCCCGTTTGCGTGCAGAGTCCCAAAACAAACACATATCCCATCGCTGAAATCCTGTTTTTCTTTCAGTTTAATAAGTGAGCCGTCGAAGTAGAGAGGAAACAAATTTGACGAGGATCCATGGGAACGCTTTCTCCTGTTTCATCCCTCTCCTCTTCCCTCATTATGTTGCTCTCTTAAAGGCCCAGTGAAGCGCATTGTTGTGAGCGGACTGGATTAGAGAATGTTTACTGTAATGATTATTATGATTGTGTGGAGCTTTCTGTCTGTCTCCGCAACCCATTCAATCAGCTTTGACCTCTTTTATTCATGAAGATGGAGAGAATAATAATGCAGCTCTGATGAGGAATATAAAAGTGACATCATGTAGTGATGACAACAAGAAAGAGGAGAGTCAGAGAGAAAGAACAGCAGGTCTGTGAGTCTGCATGAGGTTGCTCTTTTTGCAGCTGATGTCAGAGCAGTAAATTATTTTCCTTATTGTCAACAAACCCCATGTGTAGACCCAAACCAACAATTCATTCATCTACTAACAAGTATTATGTGTCTATCCAAAGCCTGATATATCCTATTCCTCTGTGATATAGAGCTGCATTGTTGTCCAAAAACTATTAAAAACATTTTAATGAGCCACACTGGATGACATGTTTCTTCATCACCACAAACACACACACTGTACTTTATTTTGAAATCAAACAGCGTACAGCACCCAGCTGTTTAAGGAAATCATTTAGCCTTTTTAAAAAATGAAAGTATTTATTTGATAGCCATATATATTATATATTTGTTTCAAGTTTTTCATGCTTAGTAGTAAACAACTGGCTTTGGGCTGAGAGACACATGCAGTCTGGTCAAGTTGGAAAGTATTGAGAGACAAGTGAACACATAGTTGGTTTTGGTCTTGTCATGGTATTTGTTGACAATGATAGAAATATAGAATATTGCAAGTAGAAAAACGCATCTTCCAACAAAAAGCAGCTGAATCAGGTGCTTCTCAGTCTGAGGACAGCAGACTTCAAAAACCAGAAGGGACTAACAGACTAATGTTTCAACACTACTGTGTCCTCATCAGAGTGTCTCTCTCTATTGCAAGCCTTATCTTTTAAATTGTGGCTCTCAGATTTGCTCAGTTCAATGGAAGCAGACAGAATAAGATACCCTGAGAGTGATCATATTGATGTTTGGATGTTTATGGCAACCATTAATTGAATATTTGGACAAAACCTCTAGCAGAATAGACTTCTCCCCTTGAAGTTGGTACTTGGTCTCTAGTTTCATGCTGGTGTTAAATAAAAGGGTGAGTCGGATGTTCTCTGAACTTTTTAGATGTTTGTACCATATTTTTTTATACTTGACACTTGTTTACTATATAAATACTTCAATAGAACTTGTATTAAGAAAGAGGCATGTGCATACAGTAGCAAACTATGTAAATGCACATGTGGGAGCTCCTAAGTAGAACAAAGGGTTAGTGCAACAGCTACAATAGGCAGTAACAGTTATACTACATAATGACAGATATACAATCACCTGTTTGTGTAGCTACAGTACAGCTGTAGACAGGATTGATAGTACGACCAACCAAGAGTAAAATATCCACAAGGGGCCACAAAACATAACTTTCCTTCAGTAAACAGGGGCACAAAGAACACAATGATATATCCTCACAGCAAACATTTATATAAAGTAATAACAGTGTAACCTTGAAAGTTAGCAGCATCTTCTAAAAGCACCATTAAAAACAAGATCTGATACAGCTAGCTTGTAAAGTCTGACTTCAGCACATTTTGGGGGTGTACCTGACAGCTGGCACAAATCAACAGAATGGTTGTTGTGCACAGGGAGTTATAGAAGGCTATTGTTCAAATTCACTAAATGGATTTTTCAGTTTTGAAAGGTGATACAGAGTTTATTCTATTTATTTCCATGTTTCCATATGTCTGACTGTCTTAAAATGGGTTTGTGAGTGTGTGTGTAAGCCTGAGGAGAGATGGAAAGAGGTAATAGTAAATGAAAAATGAAGACTGGAAAAAAAAGTAAAGCAAAGGGGGGGTGGGGAGGGAGGACAAGCAATGAGGCCAGAGAGAAAAGACAGTCACTCAGAATCCGACTTAAGACCAAGAATGGAAGAAAAAAGAGTGCCTGCAGACAAATGACGAAAGCAAAAAATGGACAGTGGCCGGTGGAGGGATGGAGAGAGAGAGCCCAATGAAGGCTGAAATGAAGAAAGTAGCTTGAAATGGATGAAAGAGAGAGAAATGGAGAGGGAGAAACATGGTGTGGGTGTTTCAAGTACAATTCTGTTTTGTGCAGTCAGCCAGAGAGTTACAAGAGAGGCCCCGTAGCCTGCCGCTTAGAAGAGCTGGGGCTTCCCATGCTTGCAATGAACTCATTAAAACTGCACCAATTTTTCATATTAATAACACTCTACGGGCCTGCTGACTCTGTTCCAGTAGGACCTCTGAAACACAGTTTGGAATAATTTTTGCAGCGAAGCTAGAAAAATCAATGCATAGGCGCCTTGAAGAAGTAAGAATTCCAATCTGCTGATGTGCATCTTCTACTTAGATGTTAAAATCATAAAAAAAAATAAATTGAAACCATGACTTCTCTGGTGGTTAGAACCAATATCTTATGATAAATGTATAGGCAATTTAGTTTCGTCATCTTAATTTGTTGCATGGTGTAATAGCAGTAAAAGGCTAATGTCCCATGAGTGTTCAACCAATGGATGAAGGCGATGAAGACATGTTTTTATTATTCCTTTTAAAGCATCTATAATCTCTGACATTTATTTGGCATTAGCTTCGTGTTCTAGTCTTCACGCATCAGTCAATCGTTGCTAATAGCTTCGTATCAATACTGATGTAACCTTTCTCTATCAATTCATCCACTGTCTTTCTCCCACCTCCTCTCCTTCCTTCTCTTTCCCTTCCTCTCATCATCCTCTCACCTCCTCTCTTCTTTTTTTTTTCTTCCATCCACCATTTTCTCCTCTGTGGATCTTCTACTTTCTCTCACCGGATGTCTTCGCTGTCAATCTTTCCTTCTCTCATCAATTTATTCCACCCATCCTTCTCTCACATCCTTTCTTCTCCCCTCATTTTCTCTCTGTGCCTCCTTCCATCTGTCTTTCTTCTTGTCTCCCACCTTCTCATTCCTTCCTCCTTGTCTCCTCCCTTCCTCCCTCCCTTTACTCCTTGCTCCCTTGTTCCCTCTCCCCAGGTGCTGAAAGGTTTCCCAGAGTGTCTCCAGGCGGATATCTGCCTCCATCTGAACAGGACATTGCTGCAGAACTGTAAAGCTTTTAAAGGCTCTACCAAGGGCTGCCTCAGGGCGTTGGCCATGAAGTTCAAGACCACCCACGCACCCCCGGGTGACACGCTGGTCCACGCCGGGGACGTTCTCACAGCCCTCTACTTCATATCCAGAGGATCCATAGAGATACTGAGAGGGGACGTGGTGGTAGCCATCCTGGGTAAAAAAAAAGATGTTTTACCAAATAAAATGTACCACCTAACCCTTGTTCCTGTGTTAATGTGTATGCAGCAGATCTACTACCCTGAGACATGTTGCTTGGTTAGATTTTCTCTTTGGTTGAGAAGGAAGTCACGCTGCCTCCCAACAGCAGTAAAATATGCATTAGCTGGTAGCGCCATCTACTGGTTAGCATAGAATGTTACTCCTAATAGTTGAGTGTTGCATCAGGATAACATAATAAAAGACCTGTTCAGGGTTTACTGTGCTTCTCACCTAGTGTGAGCTGAGATATGATCTAACTCCCTTAACAAATAAGGAAATGGATCAAATGATAACATTACCAGTTATATAAATAAGTCAGTTTAAATGATGTACCTGTATGATCATGTGGAAAGCAGTTAATTATATGTACTAAATAATTAGTGGAGAAAAAGCATTAACATGTTACCCCTTAAAGACTACTCTACTTTAACAACCTACACTGCTCACTGTCACTGTTATATATCAGTGTGATAAAAATGAGAAAACATCTACAAACACTTAGTGCAGGAATATTTATTAGTTAATGATGTTCGACCTTCATCAGATAAATGGGCAAGCATCACAATATGTATACACTTACAAGCTGCCCCAGTTATCCAATGAGAGGACCACAGAAATGTGTTTCACTGATGAACAGAAGACCTTGTACACACATTGTCATCCAGGTCAGTAAGTGAAGAAAACATCATGCTGTACTAATGATTAGAAATGAATTGGAAAATGACATAACATCAAGAATGCTAATTAATCATAAAACTTACAATGTTATCATGTTAAACATTACAGCAACATCTATATTACACTGAACTGTACAAAGATCTAAACTAGAAATAATAAATTAAACGCAAAATGTGTCAGTTTATCATAAATGTTAAAATGTTACCATTCATTTAACATTACAGCTAAAGTATAAATAAGAGAAAAAATGACCCTTCATCTTAAATCTTAACAGCAACATCCATACAATTTAGAAAGTATAAAAAATGTTAGAAAAGACTTCAGGTAAATGTTGGCAAATGACCACTATTCTTAATAAATACATATATTTTCATTCAAAAACCATCATGTTCATGGAATAAGAACTACAGTATATATTGGTATAATAATACATGTGATTGCCTATAATATTTCAAGAGCAATTGATCTCATTTATTGACAGTAACATAGGTGAGGACAAATACCACTTTACATTTTAGGTTACACTACAAACATCACAGTAAAATAACATGTGGCTACATTATCATGGCTGATACTCAGTTCATCCACACTACTCTATAGAGTAGGGTGTTTGTTCTTCATAAATGTGTGATAGCTTTATTGACTACTTGTGCAGTATGAGGTCACTACTGAAGATACTATTCCCTAGAAACTTACATTTTTCCAGGTAGTTCCCTAAATGGTTTTCCTTTCTTCTCACCAATTCCCAGGAAAGAATGACATCTTTGGTGAGCCTATCAACCTTTATTCCCGACCGGGTAAATCCAATGCTGATGTGAGGGCTCTGACATACTGCGACCTCCACAAAATCTTCAGAGAAGATGTTCTGGAGGTGCTGGACATGTATCCTGAGTTTGCAGACCACTTTTGGAATAACCTGGAAATCACCTTCAACCTCCGAGATGTAAGTTTTCAACCTCATCCCAGAACAACCCGAAATAAAATCTGATGGACACAAATACGTTATAATAATTGCCCTTTTGTTAACATTCTCTTCCTCTACATATTCAGTGATCCTGATACACACTGTTTAGATTCTTATTCATTGCTGATTTGACTAATTCCATCCCTGCAGTGTTTCTATTAAGAAAGACTCTTCAGTGCTGGTTGTTTCTATTTTCAGACCAACATGATCCCAGGCTCTCCCAGCAGTGACGACTCCAAATGTGGGGGATTCAACAAATTACGCAGACGCAAGTTATCATTCCGACGACGCACAGAAAAAGGTAATCCATCCCCAACAGCTCATCTCTCCCTTCAACCATGTCATCTGTCATATTAAAAAAACCTCCAAATTATCTATCTGTCAGAATGCTTAAAGAAATACAACTTCAAAAAGTATAGTCTGTGCATGCCAGGCTTTTTCTGGCAATCCTCAATCCAGGTAATCCAGCTGGACTGACCAATCTCCCTCTTATTTTTTTTTTTATCTTCCCTTGCACACCTCTGTCCAGATGATGCAGACGCTGGTGAAATTAAAAAGTCCCACAAATCTGTGCGGCGAAGACAGAGGGAAGCAGCCAACAACCAAAAACAGGAGGAGGCATCTAAGAGGCAGTGGGAGGCACATCGAAGCTCAGTGTCTTCCCACTCCAGTGGTGATGAGGTACAACACCGCTATTTCATCATAATTAACTCTAAAATGCTCACTGTACTTATTGTTTTGTGGTTGTTGTACACCATGACACAATAAAAATGGATTTTAATGTCGGATCTCCTTCTTACAGGGGGAGGAGTCAGTCGTGACCGGCCTCGCCCCTCCACCTGCAATGCTGGAGAATCCTCAGGCTCAGGCCACACCCATGAACTTCAATGATAACACTGAGGGTGAGGGAGACCCCAAGACTGGCAACACCTGCAACGCCCTGTCAGGTAAAATAAAATCCAATATTATCCCCGTATCTGAATGAAAATCATACACTAATCCCTGCCTAATGTTTCACACTCAAACACACACTCACTTCCCCTCCCACAGGTGCATTCTCAGGTGTGTCTAACATCTTTAGTTTCTGGGGGGAGAGTCGAGGGGGTGGTCAATACCAGGAGGTTCCCAGCTGCAGCCTGGCCTCCCCGCCACCCCTCAACACACCGCTGCACAGCCTGAGCCGCCAGCAACGCAACCAGCTGGACACACGTCTGGACCTGCTGCAGAAACAGCTCAACAGGTACGTCTGGCTGGATGTACGGGTGTGTGTCTCTGTGTGAGGTCTGGTTAGTTGTGTAAGTGTGTTTGTAGTTCTGATCAATCACTTTTTTTTAAATGAAGATAATATGGAAAACCCTGCTAAGCTGCAGCAGCACTTTGAGTCGTCAGACAGCTTGAGACAGTTTCTCTTACCTGACTGCCTCTGAAAGGTTTCTCTTCTCTCCACCACAGTGGAAAAAATTAGTTTTTCCGTCCCTGTAGCCTTTAGCTGGATGAAGCTCCTTTGTCAGGTCTTGTTCAGATCACAGGCTGTGTGTCTTTATCCTGGTTGTACTGTAGCTGTGAGGCAGGCTGCGCCTCCAGCTGAATGCTCAGAGTTTTAACGCATGATTGACTGGGTCCTCTGCTGGATGTGATGTGTCAGCAGGCTGAAAGTGTGTGTGAGGAAATTCAGATGGAGAGTAGTAAGGAATTAGATGGGGAGTAGTAAAGAGTTAGTGATCCCACCCCCAGTTGCTCAAAATACCTGAACATACGGTAAAGTCTCTGATGGACCTCTGATGGAAAGTTGAGCATAAGAGATCAGCAGAATGGGTCTTAATTAACCGTGTGAGAACCTCACAGCTAGGAACCAGCAGACCTCTTGTATGTGTGTTTATGAAGTCACACACTCACATCACACATTTATCTCTTTGCTTAGTGTGAATGTGGACCAAGATGCTAGTTTATTAATGAGATAAATAAAACTTTGTGGACTCCTATGGGGAAGCAAGATGGAAAAACAGCATAAGCAAAACAGAGTTTAAAGAAGTATAATAATTAGAATAGAAAGTTTATTTCAGAAGTGGAGGGTAGACAATATCTACAGATGTCACTAAAAGCCTTGATTGTTTACTTCAAGTGAAATTCACTTTCTTAACAACCAGGGTCTTGTTTTCATAGTTTTTGCCTTCCATCCGACCAGTTATGATATTTTACTAATCAAAATGACATTGCCGAATTCTAAGCAAGGAGTGTTGAATGTGAAATTTATTCACAATGTAGTGCCCTCAAATATTCCCACAATGGAACAAAAAATGTATCCTTTATGACGGGTCGTGCAACACTACATCCATCAGTAGTGACACACACTGGTAATGATTCAAGTGTCAAAATCTCATTTTACTGCTCACTATAGAGTTTAACCTACTGTGTGTCTGTTATATAGGCAGTAGTGAATGGGGGAGTGGTTTCAGGCACAGCTATAGTTTGTCTTTGAACTGAGCAATTATAATTGACTTTTCAGGTCTGTTTTTTTATGTTCTCCCTTCAAATAAGAGCTTGGAGTTTTTTACACCTTTTGTGCTTGTCTGACCACTTGTGATCCTCGTCCCAATGAACTTGATGTCATTGTGTCCCTTTAGCCATAATAATAACAATCCCCAACAAAAAAAGCAATTTTCTCTTAAATATGAAAGATTGAGTGACCTTGAGAACTTATACAGCTCAATTATTTCTCCTGGAACAGAGAAAATGAATAAGAGCATGTGTCCTTCCTGTAGTCATAAACAGCTGATCATCTGCATACTGTGTGCAGGTTGGAGAGTCGCATGTCAACAGACATCGGAGCGATCATGCAGCTGCTGCAGAGACAGATGGCCCTGGTTCCCCCTGCTTACAGCGCAGTCTCATCACCACCTCAGGTAATAACACACACACTCACACACACACAGTTCACTGACCCAGGGGCTATGTATAGAAACAAGATGCTGTCTCCTCCACAGGCCTCACCTTATCCTGGTCCGGGTCCAGGACCAGGACCAGGTCCAGGAGAGAGACTGGTGCAGCCTGCTACACCTCTGGAGACAGATATTCTGGCCTCTTTGTCAGAGGTGAAGCACATTTACATATATAATGATACATTACATACTTCACTTTACTGTCATTTGACTGTTGATTGGGTTCTGTGAAACACTGTGATTGGTCTGCAGTGTTTTGGGAATATAGTGAATATAAATCAGAGACACTGAACACCATGTTTGTGTTCATCCTCAGGCATTCTTAAGACAACAGAGCTCATTTGAATGTCTTTGAATCTCAGTACCCAGTTAAAGTTAGGAACTGGAATACCCCCCGGCATATCCTGGAAGTAGTGCTAATAATAACTAATTATACAACAATACGTCATTCTAAAATTCTGTTTGTATTACAAATTAGACATTTCTGTTGTTGCAATTTTATAATATTTTACTTTAACAGACCTTTATGTAACCTGACTCAGTCAGTGAAGTTGGTTTTAATCATGTTTGGAATAGAAAATGGAACATATGAAATGTATGTATTCATATCCTTATGACTAGAGACCAGGTTTTTGTGCAGAAGTGTCTTTGACTCCTCCACATCGACACTTCATCTCTGTCACTTCATCTCTGTCACTTCATCTCTGTCACTTCATCTCTGTCACTTCTGTACTAAGGTGCAGGTATTATCAGTGTGAGACTGGATGTCCTGACCACGTTTTATGATCCAATATTTATTTTAGTTCTTACTTTACAACTTACAGTGCACACTTTAGGTCCACATTAAAATTAGTGAAGCAATTTAAACATTTATCCATAAAAGTGTGGATCTGTTGTTGCGGGAAGGCGTGGACAGGATTTAGACAGACATTTAAAGGTATAATGTGTAAGAATTGGCCAGAATTTTAGTTTAAAACATTCCCAAATTTACTAAAATTATCAACAGAATGTGAAGAAATAACAGATTTGATGTTATGTCAAAGACATACTGTGTTGCATAGATATCTACTGAAGTTCACATGCTAACCAGCTAGCTTCGGCCTGTACTGTCTCGTAATACCACTTTGTACCACAGGGGTGATAGTGAGTCACTGTAGCATCCAGTCTGAACCTCAGTCCAACATGACAGGAAGAAGAAGTAGAGCTGCCCAATAATGGTGGAGCCAGGCTGAATGCAGTTGAAATTTATGCTGCAGGACTGTTAATATATCACTTTATTAAGTTTTAATATTTTTTCAGGCAAGAAAGTAACCATGTAGACTCTCAATACGTAGTCAGTTTATCCAAATAAAGTCTATTTGGAAAGTTGCACCAACATTGTGGGAGCAGCTGCCTGCTGCTGGGGAGACATCAGCTGTTCATGTCAGCTGATCTGACAAACTGCACTGGCTCATGCCAGCTGTGTTTAAACTGGCATGAGCCTTTTGGCATTGTAGCACATCGTAGTGAGCTGGATCGATATTGAAATATAATATCAATAAATTAGGTCTCTACTGGATTACTGTGTTTAAAATGGCATTCTATCAATAAATGAATGAATAAATAAATAAATGAATAAATAAATTATGAAATAAATGATGCTGTGTGGCAGAGAAGGTGCTGTTTTACCATTAGTGAGTACTTCACTAGTTTTCTGTCTCTTTCCCTGCAGATCTTGGATTCCCAGGACTTTGAGGAGTTCCCAGCCAAGTCTATTGACTCTCTGCAGCCCCAGGAATCACCACTGATCAACACCACCCAGAGCCAGCTCGCCCCCTCTGGCCTGGACAGCCTGGGGCAGCATCTGGAGCTGGAGCTTGGACTGGGAACAGGGGCTGCAGTCATTTCAGGTCCAGCGGTAGGTTCAGGTTTAGGGTTAGATTTAGGTAGTGGGGCAGCAGTGGGGTCACAGCCTGCGATGGGGTCCAGCTTAGGAGCAGAGTTAGACTTTGGTTCGGGGGTGTGTATGGGGGCTGGGGTTGAGCCAGCGGCTGCAGCTGGGGTATCTTCCCTGGATCCCGAAACCCAAAGGAGGCTGTCCCTCCAAGAACCACAGACACCTCTGGACTCACGGACACCACAGAGACACAGCTCTGACCCAGGGGGGAGCTAAGGAAGAGGTGAAGGGGGAGGAGAGTGAGATGGAGGGATACAGAGAGTGAAAGAGAGAGACGGTTTATCCTCAAGTCCCTCCCATTTCCACCGGTCCTCATGGCACTTTGGAGGCACCTATACTGTACCTACCACCTAGCTATGTCTCACCATCCAAATTCAACCTCTGACCTCTCAAGTAAGGACACACTGCTCAGAAAGAGTGAAGCCAGGCGGGAGGGTCAAGGAAAGGATTGAGGCCTCTCTCCATCTCTCTCCTCCACGAGTCCCCCCCCTCTCCTCACACCTGGAGCTTTCTGAACTCCACAATGGTACAACCTTTAACCAAAACCACAAACAGAGCGGAGACAAGCTCTGCCTCTTAATGATTACAGTCCGGGTCAACCCAGACCGATCTGGTCTGGACCTCTCAGTCATCCGCCGAGGGTGACGCCTCCACACACAAATAAATGACTGCTATCCTGTAGAAGAATCCCTTTACTGCTGTATCCAGTGTCGGATGACTAACGAGAACAAGCAAAGACAACAACGGACAGAATAATGACCAAACAAGTAGCCATTTACGTCTTGCACTGAAACTCCTATTGATATAATGATTATTCTATTCTATATGTCCGTGGCGCTTCCGATAAACTCACAAACTGGTTGGTAAATCGTAGTGTTAGCTGGCCTAACAGAAAACCTACTGTCCCATTCTGTCATTGGTTCCTTCCCCCTGATGTCCTGCCCCAAGAGGCGGAGCTAATGCTCCCCTCTTCCCATGAGCACACTGGATTGACTGGTTTGCACCTCAGGGGTGGGAACTGGAGGGTTAAAAGCCATGAATTTTCTTGACGAACATATCAGCTGCCCTACCATAAACATTGTAGAGATTTGCTAGTGAGTGAAGAACATATGGCATGCTTAGGCAGTGTCACAAACAGGTAAACTGGCAAACTTACAAGTTTACCAAGAGAAAATTGCACCAAGAAAAAAAAAACCAACTAACTAAATATGTAAACAAGTAGGAAATCCCAACTTACTAATTTCATGAGCTATGAGTTAAAGTAGAGGAAAAGTCATGTTTGATCATCAAACACTATGAAGAGATGAAGTCAGCAGTGAGTTCTAGTTTATCACGGTTGAATTTGCTACCTCAGATTTCATTGGTCCTTACTTTTTTCACCTGAGCAAGCACCCAGAATGCTTTTACTTTGTACATACGAGTTTTGTCATGTGATACGTAAATATACAAGTTTGCCAGTTTACGACGACCAGCCGAATGCGCCATTATTCTATGTACAGTACAATATGCAAACACTGGCACGAAGAGACGAGTGAGTGCGCTTTAATCTTACTATGTGTGTGTGCTAAGTTCAGGTCCAAAGCTTTTTATGTGTGCGCGTTTGTCCTCGTTTTTTGTTTTTCAGTCTGCAGAGCATGGCGCAGTACGTTTGCTTCACACACTGTAGAGGGTCACTGGATTCTAATTTTAAGGGGCAAATTAGTTTTCTTTGCCCCCAAAGCTGATTTTAGTGGCTAAACAGACAAAAGACAGATTCTGTGTTTGCTTTATGAGTCTAGATGGCACAAATAAAACCCTTTACAATGTAAGTTTAAATATACTTATGAGGTCATCTAAGTCCATCCAAGACTTCTCACTTCTACAGCAGTAGTGAACCCAAGAAGAAGAAATGATTCAGTAGCACTGTAGCTGTTTAATTTCATTTCATTTTTCTAATTGCTTCCCACAAAAATACATCCCATCCTCGTCATGCGCTGTTAGCAGGCCTCTGACACGCTAAGGTTCTGTGTGGGGGTATGATGATGCTCACACACAGATGGTGACCACATTACCACTTTATTATTAATATAAACTAAGAAATGCAGCATATGCACAGATGTATGCACCAACCGGTTTGTCATTGAAGCTGACAGACCGCAGTTAATTAATTAATTTCACATCCAACCAGCTGTCACACTGCGCTGTCCAGGATCATGGCAGTTTATAGCTTTGGGGGGTCACAATTCTAAATATGGTGAGACTTTACACTAGTTATCACTCCTCAGGTTTCACTCGGCTCAGTGCAGAAATAATATTTGTACTGTAATGCTGCGTGATACAGATTGGCCTCAGACACAGTACCTGACGAATAACAGCGGTTTATTAGAACAAGTGATGGTAATGTGTAGAAGTGATGAGGAAATCTTTGGTCCTGTTCTCCACCTTTCATCTACCTGCATTATAACGCACTGATGGGAGGCAGCACAGCACTGCAGCAACTCGCCACACACCAGATACATTTATCCTGACAAGAAAACGACAAATTATCACTGAAGGATATGATTTCTTTTGTTTATAAGTGATCTTACGTTTGCATGATTGTGATGAGGGTTGTTGGTTCATTTTTAATGAAATATCATGAAAGCTTTTCCTTTTATAGTAGCAATTACTGTGTGTCAAAAACATACAAAGAAACCCACTAAGAGGTTTAACAGCTGGTAAGGTACAAAAGGAGGCAATACAACACAATATTATGACAAATTCATATTGATAGATCTTTAAAAAGTTGGCTATGTTTACACAGGTGGTAGATTTTTTTTTGGCAATAGCTGGTAGTTGTAAATTGAAATTAATCCTACCTTTTAGGTGACTGAAACACAACTGAACTGGCCTCCAACTCTAAAATGTATCCCTACACATACACTTCACCTTCTAACCTACATTAAATACAAGATACTGTATTTAGAATCTATGATTATGTGATGCTGCAGTGTCATAACGTTCAAATGACAGTAATCTGGTGCAAGATTGTGGATTTCAAAAGGTGGTGAAGGAAATGAAGGTGTAGTGGTGCCGCTTTTAGACTCTGGAGTTTAGTTATACCCCGTTGTAGGCAGGGATGTAGAAAATAATAACAAGAGCAGGTGCAATGATACCCTCATGAAATGGAACTTCACTGAAATAACTCTTTATCACTTTATAGTTTAAAATCATCAAGATGAAGGGGAAAAAAAACTATATCTGACATCTCCAAATCGTCTTCCCTGATTCAAAGTTTCCCTTCCTGTTCCACACCATGAAGAAGTGAGTCATAGCAGAGGAGGGCAGGCCTGCTGAAGTGCAATAGTCCTTGAAAGACATGAGACTTGTAGCAGCTTAATCACATCTGTTAATGTTTTAGCACTTTATTTTTGAAACAGTGCAGATGTTTAATAAAGACTCAGGAATGTGTCATCGGTGTCATAGGGTTCATTTCGCTTCGTCTGATAAATCCAAACCAACAAAGAAAAGAGGAAAACGAGTCACATCCTAAAACTTTCATTCTGGTGGATTTTCCCTTTAATGCAGAATTATGAAGACTGTGTTTTGCTGCTTGCTGGTCTAAGCTATTTTATTTATTTATTTGGTTGTAGGATTATTTTTCTTGTCTTTGGATTGTATCTAATATGATATCATGAACAGGTCATTTGATGGAGTAAGTGAAGGTTTTTTTTGTGTTAACATGTCTCTTCCCATGTTCTTTTGTTCATACTGTATTGATGAATCTGACGCTCATACAACCTTTCAATATTTATTCAATATTTATGGGTATAAGTGCTTGCTGAGCAATAACCATTATTATTATTATCAATAATTCTAAACTGATCAATTCCAAAATGCAGAGAAGTCACATTCAAGACACATTGTGCATGTTGCCTATTTATCACAGTTGTTGTCAGTGTCTCTGCCTGTGCAGTGATTGGACCGTGTGGCTGCGTGTGAGCAGCCGGTGTCACACTTTGTAAAGCTGCACTTTAGTATCGAACCAAAGCAAGTGAACGCTGTTACAAATGATCACTGGTGACATTTTAAACTCACATGTAATTCTCTTTTGAGACATTTAAAACAGAGTGTCGGCTGAACATCTGACTTCAAACGAAGGTGTAAATGCAGTCGGCTTATCTGTGATTTTAAAGTTCAACCAGGGATATTTTTTAAGTGACTTGACAAGAATTTTTGGGGGGGGTGTGATCAGGACGGTTGTGAAAACTTGAACCCAGAGAATTATTCTAAAAGGTGAGAGTTGCTGTGTAAAAAGTGATTCTAGCAGATGAAAGCTGACTGGACATGTCACTGTGTTCAACAGTCTGTAGTTAAAATGTGAGTGAATGCATCACGGATGTCCAAAGCTATAATGATAAGCTGACACTGACCAGATCTACTGAGTTCTTCTTACTACTGAACCCTTTCTGCTTGTTGTTGTTGTGTTTTATTTGGTTTGCTGACATAGCCATCACCCTCAGTTAGTTCTCACCAGCAGTCCCAGCTTCCCCTTCCACTCTGCAATTTGTCCACAAACGAGGAAGAATGGAGAACAGGTTACAGCTGTTTTGTGTGTCAGTCAAGTCCCGTTACAAAACACTCCTGACTGCAAATATCCAGTGAATCTGGAGTTTCATGGACTTCTTTACCAGTGAATCTGTTTTTTTTTTTTTTTTTTACAGTGTAGTGCTGAGGTACTGATTCGCAGAAGTGGGCTCTCCTCGCCATCTCATGTACTGTAGCGAGTGTTTTGTTAGTATTCAATAACAGTCACCTAGTGGCCTGAACTGTATCTTTACATTCAGAACTATGACCTCAAATCTAGAATGTGGTTGTTGTCGACTCTTCTTCTTTGACCTTGTACGTGACGGTAGACCTTAGTGGAATATTCAATGCTAGAGAATACATTTATGTAATGCATACTGCATATTATAACAGTAGAGGGTGCACTTTGAGAAAAAAAAAGAAAAAAAAAAGAATGGATTTACATCCATGAGGGGATGGGGAATGGGTGTGTTTGTTGGGGGAGGGTATTTAAGGAGGTTAGAGTGTTTTATTCCCCTTTGCATTTGAATACACACACACACACAAACTTACGCGCTTACAGTCACACCTGCGCACACACACACACACACCTATACACATACACACACACACACCTCGCTTAATGGCTCTTCCATATTGCTGAGCTTTTTTCAGCTCTGTTCAACTTTCTATGAGTTCTGACAGACTTGGGTCCTGTATTTGTAGATATTTTGAGCACTTGGGGAGGGGGGGTTTGGTACCGTTTACACAACACTGGATCTGCTCTGTCACTCCTTGCCTGTACATACTAACTTCTACTACTTGTAAAGGAATCAAACTCTTTGGCACTCGTATAGCCAGCACTATGCAGAAACTGAAAAATTTCTTTGGCATGCTTTGAAATGCAGAATACTATAGAGGAAAATATACTAAATAAATAAAGTCTGCTCTAATTTTCTTATGAAAATAATCACCTTATTGAGAAAAAAAAAAAAAACGTGGACAAAGCCGTCCATACGATCATGAGGAGGAGGAGGACGATTAGGATGAGGATGATGAAGCTACTTTTAATATTGTGCACATTTTTACTTGCATGCTGCACTGAGAATCATCCAGCAATGAGAGGGTTTGATGTGCAAAGCAGCTGATTTTTGCTGTATGCTTGCAAACTGTGTGTAGAGTGAAACACTGAATTCTTCCGGGTTACGGGAGAGTCATATTTATATATACATATATATACATACTACTTCCAGGTCATGGAAGAGAGGGATACTGAATAGCTGCAAATATAGTGATCCTAGATGATACAATATTATATTGTATATTTGTATCTTTGGTTGCAAACCACTTTAATGGAGTGATGCATGTGTGGCAGTCCTGGGCAGAACTGTTAAGTGTTTCCCAAATCTTTAGGAGCGCTTGATTTACCTTACCTGTGCTCCTCTCAGGCTTGGGAAGTTAAATCAAGTGCACCTAAAATATTACAAACCCTGCTTTGGCGCAGCTGAGAGGGGCTACACTCTTAAGAAAGTCTATTATCAACACATCTGAGTGCAGTTTGGGACCACACCTCTGTCGTGTTTCTTTTCAGTGCCTAAGGTGTTAAAATCTGTTAACACGTTTTTTGCTGAAAAGCACAGATGTCCCGAAAAAACTCTCACAAATGTTGTGAAAATAGCAGATCTTTTTTAATAGTGTAAACTCTGTGGCGGTCCCTGGAATTCTGACAGTCATAGAATTATAATACTGGGTTGGCTAATGGAGTGCTTAGAAGTTCATAATACATTATTTATATCAAATGTTGGTGCAGCTCCAGGTTCTGATTGTGTGATAGCATTATCAATGGTTGAACTTTATAAAATTTCAAAATATTTCTTTCAATAAACCTCTTTGAAAGCAAGATTGTCATGTCTGGACTGATTCTTAGATGCATTACAGGACTGTTGACTAGAAGTTTTACCTTTTCTCTCCACATTTTAGTCCTGAAGAACAATCTGCTTCTGTCTACTGGAAGAAACATGAATCAGGTTTTCAGACAAGCCTGAAATCATTCTGTGTCATAAATACATAATGAGGTATTAAAACTCACACAACGGCCACACTGATTAATCACTCTAATACAATATTTCCTGCGAAGCAAATTTGATCAACTTCTTCCACTCAACCTTAGATTAATAAATTAAACATGCCTACAAGGACAAGAATAAAATAGTTATAGCTCCACATTGATACAAATCGTTCCACAAGTTTCTTCTGAACACTGAAATGTGCATAACTGTTATTAAAACAGAGCAGCAAGCATGAACAGATCATGAGACCCAAAAGACACAAAGGCCCTTCTTATTTCTTACCAGAACACCTGTGGCCCACCTTAAACTCATCCTTAAAGTTATGCTGTTGAATACAGATCCGAAACTAAAGTATTTTGCTCATACTAGAGATGAAAAGAGGCTCAGTAAATCCTCCCCCAAAGCTTCCTGTCACAGCAGATTCACACTGACTCTCCTCTGCACAGATATCATATCGCATACAACACAAAATGTTACAGAAAACCATCCAAGTAAACCTGTGATGCATGGTATTTTCTATCAAAGAGAGACATTCTGCTGTCAGTCATATATAAATGATTTTACTCACTTTAATGAAGGTTTACTCTACTTTTAGTATGGATGTGAAGCTGTTTGGGAAAATTAGAAATATAATAAGTATTAGGTCAGACTCCATATTGGCAAATACTCAACATTAAAGAATAAGGACGCAGAGAGACGTCACTGGTCAGTTCAGTAACCTGTTCAGCACTTTCCATAAAAATCACTTTTGAGTCTACAAACACAACTGTGAATTTAGCACGTTTAAAAAAAAAAAAAAAAAAAATTCTATACTGTACCATCCCTTTTCCCAATAGCACAAATCAATGTGCAACCACTAGTAGGCAGATTTTCTCTCTGAAAACCGCTCTGTGCGTAAAAAGCGCAAAAATCCGGACGCGCTCCGTTACGCACGTCTGTAAATAATAACATAATGTGAAATGACTATGCAGAAAGCTGGAGCAACAGGGGCACTCAGTACATATAGCTTTAACTGATGTTTGCCTGTTTCGTCACAAGGTGTCACTACAATCCTCCATAATTTGATTATAGACCATGTTTTGATTTTTTTCCCTTCACATACTAGTGTAATTTTACTTTCACTGAGGGAAAGGTTGGCGGGTGTAGTGTGTGAATAGCCAGAGGTCTTTGTTCAGCGGACATGTGGCCTGCATGTCTGTATTTCAGGTTTATGAAGCGTGAAACCAAATGTAGCTATAATGGGATAAAGTGCGTGCACTGCAAGATTGCATGAGATTTGTTTCAACGTGATTGTTCTAGAAAAAGCAACATCCAGTATTTTATTATTGTTACTAACAGATATACAAACTAAATGATCATTTCGCCTATTTAACGTTATACCTGACCCATCTGTACTAAGCATAAAGGTGAATTTGCTAGAATGATCTCTAGTTTACATAAGGAGTCTGTATTTTCTACAATTATCCTCATTCCTGTCGTCCCGGTGACATTCCAGTCATCTGGGCGGTATAAGGGCGTCTTCCTGGGCCCTGGCCGTATCCAGAGCCCGTTCCCCCCGGCGATTGGACCGGCACCGTCCCGTAAAAGGAGTCAAACTTCTCCATTGTATGTACAGCGTGTCTGTCAAAAGTGCATTTGGTGACGACGAAGGGTCTGCTCCGCGTTTGAAAGCTGTGATTGGTCAATAACCTTGTCACGTAGAGCTGAGCATCGACTTTATTAGGTACAGCGAGAGCCAATCAGTGTTACAGAGCTGTGATTGGCTCAGAGCTTCTCCGGGGTGGAGCAGGTTAGTCTGCGGCCAGCGGAGCGCACTCTCGGGTGGGCGGATCGTAGCGGTGACAGCGACGCTCGGAGACTCCCGAACAAACTGTCAAAAAGCAGACAAGTAACGGTGAGTGGAGCAGAAATATGAACGTTGTGTTGTGTTTGCTGTGTGTGGAGACGCGCTCTGTCCGCAGTGAGTGCGGAGTGTGCGGGCGGACAGCCGCGGGCTTCGTAGCAGTGAAGTGACGGTGATTTTGGATGAGTGATCTCAGCGACGGTGCTGCAGGAGAATGCTGCCTTCAGGTGCTGCTCGGAAACTCTTACTCTCCATTATGAGTTGACTGTATGCGCAGTAGCAACGTACTCGTCTCGCCCTCTTTTTAATTAACTATTAGCTACATGCTGATGCTTTCAGCTTTCTTGAATCGTCTCATTGCCAACATTGAATAGCAACTTCCTGCGTCATATTTATTACATTGGTGCGTCGTTCATGTGCGACGGGATATAGGAACTTCAACGTTCCCGACAGCCCTTGAGGCAGCATGGGTGCTCACGGTGAAGTTGCACTGTCACAGCACACACAGGAGCAGGCAAAGTTATGCAAGCAGAGTGCCACTCTGTTGGATCTGTCCATTCATTTACAGGCTGTGAGGAGGAGTGCAGGATTACTGAGGCTGTCATGTGCTGTTTATAATTGCATACTATGTTTATGCTCTATATTCTGAACTGTCTGCATGTGGAGACTTTAGGGCCTGACTGATACTGGATTTTTGTGGCCGATACCTGTATTAGGGATTAAAACAATTCTGATATCAATATATGGGCTGATAAATATATATAACTTGAAGTAAGAAAAAGGATCAACTATACATAAAATGCATCCTATATAACTGATATGATACCGATGTATCTGTGATAGGCTAATATCGGCTGATAAAATTGGCCAACTGATAATATTGATCGGCTCTAGAAGACTTATGTGTAGCAGACTTGTGCAGGAAATGAGCCCAAAATCATATGTGTGTGAAAAAAAAAAAAAAAGCTTAAGTAAATAATTGAGTTTGATATTAACTCCAGTGTGCTCAGGATCATAAATGTCTACATGATAAGAGCCTATCATCATGGTATGATTCATCTGAAGGTCAGCAAACAATGATATTGAGCCCTAATTGACACCCTCAACTATTAACTCACAAAAATTTACCATGCAAACTACTGGAGTTTTTCATGTTGATATGGAAACTTTCTTTCTGTCTTGTGCAGGGTTTCCCCTGGAGTTTTTTGAGAAAAAGATGGCAAAGGCTAGAGAACTTGTGTGGTACAGCGTATGCAGTTTGTGACAAATGCGCTTAAGTGACAAAAATCATGATTTGACCGTCAAAAGTGTTCATATATACCAAGCTGGGAAAAAAAAGATGAAAAATAAAGGTTGTGTTGGAGTTAGCTGCTCTGAGTGATGACGTAGAAAGTTCACAATATACTTGGAGTTCATCTCACAAAGGTCATTATTTAGTCATTAAATCAAAAAATCCTTGCAACCGCTGCAGGTTTTGAAGATGAACTGCAAGATAACGCTAGCGTGTTCGTACTTTGGGCTGTCCGGGTGCTGCGCTGCCCTCGCAGTTGAGTTCCACCTTTTTTGTTCAGTCAACATCACATACTGGAAATTTTCGACAAAGGCGGGGGCCAATAATACAAAGGCGGCCCGCTTTTGAGTTAGATAGGCACGGAAAACCCTGGCTTTGTGTTACAAAGTGCAGATAATCTGGAGGAGCCATAAACACACTAAACACTAACCCACACACACACACACACACAGTCAGACACAGGACTCATCTCCAGAGCTGACTGTTCACACCTACACTGGAACGTCATAGTACATTTAGCTTTGGAAATTGATGATATACAGTAATGAGAGGAATCACAGCTGAGAGGATTGTCCCTCTCTCCCTCCCCTTCCTCCCTCCTTCTATCCAGATTACTGTCCAATCCTCCACAGCCAGATTACTGAGTGGGAAATAAGAGGTGGGACTGATCTAAGGCCCTGAATTCATTATGGACTTGATCCAATCAGATTCCTAAAACGTCCCATTGCTTGATACTTTGCTGTAAGCCTGCCAAAGTGATCAGGTATTAGGTCGGAGGGTTTGACGGTTATCAGACAGGTCGGGGGGGGGGTTGTGTTTCTTGGGTCGGTACTAACTTTTCCCTGAGTCACTGAGATGAACAGCTACAGTAGGTGTGTGTGTGATCCTACAGGTTCACAATATGCAGAGATGAAAGGATGGGGAAACACATTCTTTGCTGCCCAGGGATCAAATCCCACCTGAAATATCTGTTTGCATTTGGCTGGGTCCCTCCCAGCTTCCCTGCTGCCTGTAGAGGAAAACACTAACTGGTACAAGAAAGAGAAATAGATGTTCATTTCATGTCGAGATAAGTAGGCCTTTTTCAGTACTCTGTATTACACAAATGTTAAAATTGTAGTTGAAGGCCGTGGATAAGTGAACAAAAGTGATACTGTTCATCGGTGCAGCATTATTTATTAATCTCTACCCGGGGTGGCTGTGGCTCAGAGGTAGAGTGGGTCGTTCATTAATTTGAAGATCAGCGGTTCAGTTCCCAGACCGCATGTCAAAGTTTCCTTGGGCAAGATACTAAATCCCAAATTGCTCCTGAAGGCTGTGCCATCAGTGTGTGAGTGTGTGCTTGAATGAACATCAGAAACTCCTCCTGACGAGCAGGTTGGCACTAGGGCTGCCGTGGTTACTGTATTACCGCGGTAACGCAATCATGTAATGCCCGCCGCAGAGTCAAGCTGTTCACCGCTTCACCGCTGAGTGAGCAGCTCAAGTGATGGGACATTATTACATATATGTGTGTATATATATATGTGTGTGTGTATATATATATATATATATATATATAAATAAATTCTCTCAGGCTTGACATAAAGAATGACGTGCGTCCAGTATTTGTAATATTCCTGCTGAAAAGTCGGCCTCTTAATGACAACACTGGAATAAGGACAGACATTTAGACTATAGAGGCTATAAAGAGTAGACTACTACAGGAACAAATGCATTCAAAAAGTTAACCGTATATAAGACAGGTTTTTTTCCTGGAAATACATCTGAAAAAGTGGGGCTGTCTTATTACGTCTTATTAAGGGGTCTAGACAATTTTGTGTTCACAACATCAGAAGTAGTGGTGTAACGTGTTGCATTATGGGTTGTTTGTAGCCTTAATGTTGCTAAGCTAGCGAGTGACTTAAAGTCTGTTTATAGTGAGTGTGTTAGAGTGTTTCGTTAGTCCAGTTTAACCTGCAGGAGTTTCTGAAGGTTGGTGTAATGTGTTTTTCTGCCACGGAGGAAATAAATTCATGATGAGAGAAAACGAGTCTTCCGACGTGTCTACTGCAGAAAGGGAATATGTCAAGCTGCCAAATACCACTGTGACAGATGATAAGGAGCTCAAAAAGACAAACAGGCAGTCTTATAAATCCTAACAGCTGGAGAAAATGATTTTCTTCCAAGAGACTGGTAGGAGAATGTGAGTATGTAACTATACAATGTTGTAAGTTATATTCAGAAAGTGTTCTTCCAAAAACAGGTGTTGGAGAAGGATGTGTCATCTTATAATCAGAGCCGCCTTATATTCGGGCCAATATGGTATTTAGGCACCAATTGTTTTATAACATCTGAGGTTTAAATAAATTTTTTTCATGGCAGTTACTGTGATGGTTTGAAAGGCTGTGAAAGGCCAATCAAGTGTTGCAGCGCACCTCTACAGGGTTGAGCAGTGTGTGGGGGTGTGAGCGTGTTTGTGTTCTACAACCACTGTGAAACAATCAGAAAATTAACTTTTTTTATTGATATGATTTACCAGCTTTCTCGCTACCACCGCTCCCTCTCTTCATTCACTCTCTAGCTCGCTTGACCACAGCTGCTCTCTCTGATGTGGGGTTGGGTTTCTCCAAAAGTTGACTCAACTTTCTCGCCACTACGGCCGAAACCCGCGCAGCCAAAACGCACTACCCCCATTTAAATGAATGAGAGGACTGGAGTTTTCACCACACTGCCTGATTTGGTCTGAATATGGCCTAAATTGTGCGGTTGGAAAAAAAATCAATACAGCGTCAGCTCTAGCTGGCACCTTGCATGGCAGCCCTGCCATCAGAGTGTGGTTGTGTGAATGGGTGAATGTTGGCATATGGCGTAATGCTCTTTGAGTGGTCGGAAGACTAAAAGGCGCTGTGTAAATGCAGTCCATTTACCATTTACCTACTCTGATAACGATGTCTCTTATTTTGAAGGCTATCAGCTCATATAACTATATTATATACTAATAATAATAATAATATAATATAATATAATATAATAATTATATACTAATGGACCATCATTTGTTTGTGTTGCGTGAAGTGCAAGGCCCTGTCATTAATTCTAATTTTTTAATGCATTTTCCTAGCAGCAGGGAGTCTGACTGTGAGAAACTCTGCAAATCATTACAGTCTTCTTGAAGCTTGGAATTAACAGCTTGGACTGTTGTAACTCCTGTGAAGAAGAAGAAAAAGTACCTTAAAAAGCTTCTACTGCAACTGTTTCGGAATACCGCAGCACTAAGAGTAGATATTTCCAGTGATGAAAACTTCTAAAAAAAGAGGAACATCTGTTTTACTCCATAACTGTTTCATAAATACATAAGCCCAACTGTTCCGATTCTACTACAGCACCTCTGTGTCAGTGTTCTGAACCTTCAGCAGTGTTTCCTGAGCAGGCCCACGTTAATGCACAGCAGCTTCTTGCCAACATCAAATACCATTCAGTAGTTTTATAGATGTGGACAGTTCTGGATTTGATTTTCTTCTTGGAAAAAACTCTGCAAAGGTGAACTCAACAGTAGCCTGCTGAAGAATCATGTAGCCAATGCAGCATAGGAAACTGTTGGTTTAACAGTATGCTGTACCTTTCACTGATTCTCTGGGTCCCGACTCATCTAAATCTGGTTTTGCATGAGACTCAGTAAAGCTGAGCACATTGTTTGACTAAAATGGTCAGCTCTGTGACAAATTACCCACTTTTCGGACAAATTGGATAAATGATCGCTCAAGCATGTTTGCCAAAATCTAATGTCTGAGATTAGCCTTGAAAAGGAGGCTTTGTTTCGGGAGCGTAATTGTAGAACTGGTGGGATGGTTGGTCATTTAGCTGCCCATACAAACCAAGTGAAAGTTTCTTAAAGTGAAAGAAGATACAGGAGGCCGCCATGAAACAACAAATGAGCCACATTCAGACTTGTATGATATCATAATCGTATGATGAGTAGATTAGTTTGTATCAGAATGATTCAGTATTCTTTAAATTTCATTAGATTTCTACTACTAACCCATTGTTTGGAACAGAGTAGAAACAATGAATCCATTAGTTGATTGACCGAAAATGAGTCTGCAACTTTTTTAATAATTGATAAATTGTTTAAGTCATTTCCTTTTGGCAAAAATGCCAAGCAGTCACTGGTTTTATCTTCTCAATTGTGACTATCTTCTGCTTTTGATTGGTTTATAACATTGTAAACTGAATATCTTTGAGTTTTGTTAGTGTGACAAAAGACCTGAAGATATCACCTTGGGGTTTTTTTGGAAACTGTGATTCACTATTCTCTGAGATTTTATACAGCAAACAATTAGTCAAGAAAATAATTGTTAGTTGCAGCTCTAGTGTAGAACCATGCTGTTGTGATCAGTAATGTAGTTTAGACTGTAGTGATGACTATGAATGTGACTGTTTCTGTCATATTTGAGCCAGTAAGATAAGTCTATAGTCCAGTTACAGCTGGGTATCTGTTAAAAGTTTTTATACTGATGCTGTTTAAATGTTACTTTAAGACAAGACAGCCATATGAAAACTTTTTTTAATTCAAATAAGACAAAATTAGCTAAATTCTTACTTAAGGCCAAAGATTTAATGCTAACTTTCAGTAGCCTACTTGATAGTTTTTAATACTTGATGCTAAGATCACATTGATCGGGTCTAAAAAAACATAGGCTATATGGCATATACGGCATATGATAATATCCACCCTTTAGCTCTGTTAAGCTGCTCATAGACCAACTCGTTTGAAATGTACTTCAGTTATCAGATAATTAAACCACATGAAAGATCATTGGTTTTAACCTTTTGTGGTAAGCAGCGGGAGGCAGATGTACATGTTCTGCTCATAGCATTTAATCGCATGTGAGTCTAGTGGGAAGGATTTAGTTTAATATATAATAAAAGTCTTTTATGAAGACTTTTATAAAGTGTAGTGGTCAGGGACAGTAAAAGACTGGCACATTGCTAAAGGAAATAATGTTATACAACTGCCCAGTATGGTGAAGGAATCCATGCTTTCTTTGATGTATCCGTGTAAAAGCTTCAGTCCTCTCTATTCCAGTATTCACTCATATTTTACCATCTGTAGGATGATTACACAGTACAAATATTTGTGTCCTGGCTTTATGCTCTATCTTTGGGAGGAATCATTTTCTTTTATTTTTTTTGGACGGTCTTGGCTTTAAATAAGTAATCAGGCCCACGGCCCAAAGCAGGTCATCTCCTTTTCACATGAAGTCCCAAGCAGGGGCGGTAAAAATATTTAAATATGTAAAAAAAAAAAAGGAATGTATTTGTTCAGACAGCAGTGGAGTTCTGTTTGGGGTTTTATCCTGGAATGTCAGTGAGTCTTACTCTGTTTAAAATAATTGACTTTGGTCATTCAAAGAACAAAAATGTCAAACTCTGAGTAGAAGGATCCTCTGCTAACTCCTTTCTCCAAATTTCTGTTTTTATCCTCTTGACAGATGCCAAGATTGACAAAGCAGAACAGTCGGGTTTTTATTTTTAACACATGAAGTGAACTGGCAGTATGACAGGAACCTTTTGATGTTTTATTACATTAATAACATTGCATCTATTACAGCTCTGTGGTCAGGAGTCCTGCTTTCACCTGCCAGAGAGGCTTTTATTCCTGGTTAAACAAATCAAATAATCCACTGACTAGAGCTGCAGCAATTAATCGATTTAATCAAAAAAAATTAATTAACTATTTTGATAATCATTATCAAGTTACTGAGCAAGCAAAGATACCAAGCACTGGCTTGTTCTGCTGCTTTTCTTGGTCTTACATTACAGTTAGTTGGATATTTTTATTGGGTTCTGGACTGTTGGCCGGAAAAAAAACGAGACATTGGAAGACGTCATCGTGTGCCTTTTTCATTAATTAGTGATGTTTTATAGACAAAACGGAACATTATTATGAATTGTAATAATGAATTGAAAATGACCTAAAAGCGAAAGCCCTAAAAACTGACCTGTTATATGTGTATCTTTTATGGTGGCTCCATAAAAAAGGGAAAGTTGGTCATATACACTGTTTATCCAGGCTAAAGGTCTGTAGCGATGGATTGGCTCTTCTGGTCACGTTTATATTAAATCTTAATGCTGTGTGCATAAGCATCACTGATGTTGGCAGACATCTTTTGCAAACAGAAATCAAATAAAAGACGGGATACAGGAAGGAAGGAGAAAGCCAGGGAATAATGACTGTAGTAGGAGGAGAGGGAAGGAAGGAAGGAAGGAAGGGAGGGAGGAAGTGTACAAGTGCACACAGGTTCCTAGAATTTCTCAATTGAATAGGTTGTGAATTGTCCTCATGTTGTGGAATGTCAAGTATGGAATAATTGACTGGAATTCAGAGGATTTGACTCTGTCTTCTTGCTCTCCACCCAGACGCTTAAAACAAACCTCCTCCCTGATGGATCATCAGCTATGGTTTCCTTCCTCATGTCCCCTTGCCAGGGTTTAGGTTAGCCAGTATACGCCGGCTTTTTGCTGGTGTCATGTTTAGTTGTCCAGCAGATGAAAATATCAGTGGCCAAAATGACCTATAGTATGTTGCCAAGACAACTTAAATATAGTGTTTGGTCATGTGACTAAGCGTGGCACAAGAGTCAAAAGCCGACACATACTCCAGCAACACTCCTGCACTTTGGCTCGACAACAGTTAACACGACTCCAAAAAAGTGTTTCCTCTCAGGTAAAGTTACATCCAGCATTGGTACAGTTAAACTAACGGATCAGCCTGGAACTCCACAGTTAAATAACATGTTATTGATCAGTAGGAGGTTTAATTTTCCCCATACGGTCCTGGTGAGAGACGGGCTCAGAGAGACTGGCAGGTGGAGGTGGTGGTGGAGCTGCAGCTGCAGGCTGCCCGCATGGCCGCATTAAATTAACAATAGCAAGGCTATTTGTTTTATCTTATTGTTGTAGCCTATATGCTGAGTTGGCAAAGTTTGTGAAGAGTTCATTCTGCTGACTGAAACACATTTGTTGGATCATTGTGTTTTTTTGTTTTACTGCTGTTTAAATGTAGGCTGTTATATGACTACTTAAAATGTCCAGTAGTAGCCAGAAATCTGGAATATTAACAGCTCTATTGACTGTCAAAACAAAGTCTAGCATAAACTCTGCCACTCACCATGACTGGACATTCAGAGAACATCTCTCATATATGTGAGCTCGTATGTTGAAGCTTATTGGGGAAGTTTTCTAGATCATGTCAGGGCCAGGGTTAAAATGATGGTTCCAGAAAGCTGATGTCAGTTGCTCTTGACTGTAGCAGATACTCTCTTCAAGGTCAACAGACTGCTTCATCCCAGCCTCTGTCTAGGAATCAGGAAGCAGAGGAAATCCATCATCCATTCGCTGCTGTGCTGCCAAACAATGCATCTGCTGCTGGCAGGTTAGCCTGGGACAAGGACGGCATTATTATCCTTATATAATAACGCTTCCTCACTTACATGCAAACCTATTAAGTTGTACTTATTTTACTGGTTTTCCCTCTCAGTTCACCCCCACCAGATCACCAGGTCATTTCCAGACAAAAGCCTGTTTATCGATCCCCCAGCTGCTGTCTCCCCTAGTACACTCAATTGTCGCTTGACTGTTGGGAACATTGGGAATCAGTTGGTAAGATCCATGATGGCCATGCTAAGTGGTCCAGAGTGGGCAACTGGAGGAATGTTAAGGTTCCAGTATGCTTTAAACAAAGAAGTTCATATGACATGTTTTCTGTCCACATTGAATGGCAAAATTGCTTTTAGCTGTTTGGAACGTCCTTATTGGAGTGTGCCTTCATAGAAAGGAGCAAGACAATAATTGTTGACATGGGCGCCACTGGCAGGCTACCCAAACGATGGAAATAGTCATGTGATGAATGGAGAAAAAAAAGCCAGAGAGAGAAGTTCAAACCTTATTTACTGTAACACCTCCTCACAGCCAACTGTGTGAGGTGGGTGTGACTGTCAGATTGTTAGTTTTGGAAAGTTATAAAATGGTTTCTGTTGCCAGGAAGGTGTGGAGAGAGCAGCCTGACACACTGTTTGACAGTCTGATAAACACTTCATTTGAAGCCTGTTGCGATTTTACAATCCAAAACCCAAAGATACTAAGTTTACATGTAAGACCAAAATACAGCAAATCCTCATGATTGATGAGTTGGCACAAGGTAACATGTAGCATTTTTGTTTGATTATCAGAATAGCTGATGCCTTTAGCCCTCTGCTGTGTCTGCTAGGCACCATAGTTTGGGAAGTTGCCTGCTTTTACTACAAAAGCAGCGTTCACTGGTGATATTATCTTATCATTGCTTTACAAAATTAACTGATTAAACATGAACATTTTGAAAATTAGCATAGCATATTCATAGCACTAAACATCAGTGTGATTTTTCTGGTTAAGCTTGTATTTTCCACAGTAAAATGACCAGATTTCCTATCCATGCATGTCTCCCAACCCTGTTAGAGACGCGATTAAAGACATCATTACTGTTGTTTAGGACTGGTGAGAGACCATGTGCACAATCTGAATGGATCAATACCCACTAGAGTAGTTAATGGCTTCAGTGCTGCCAGTAAAGCTCTGCAGCTTATTGAACCTGCAGAAGATCTTTAAAACATTTTACATCGTTTACTGTAAAATCAATGTGGCTGTAAAAAGCTGGTGATTCATCGATAATAACATTTCATTCCATGAGCCAGACTGGCTGTGATTCAGCTGGTTTGCACCAGAACATCAGTTAAAGGTCAGTATAGGTACTTTTGAGTTTTCCCAGCCGTCAGATACACATATAAGCCAGTCAGAAGTGTGTAATCAAAAAAGACATTTTCATGTTCTGTTAGTGTTCAGCCAGCACTGTTGGCAGATGAGCTTGTATTTTAGTAAAAAGGTCAGAACAGGAAAGTCAGGTTGTGGCCTGTTCCTCAGTTCTATCCAAACCCCAAATGGCCTCCATCAGAGTTTGTGCTGCTCTCCAATAAATGATTTTTTTTGTCTTTTATAATGTTGTCTGGGCTTGTTGTGAATCCCTTTGAGGGATGTCGCGGCCAGGTGGAATTATACACACTCATTCTTTGTCTACTTCTGTATCACGCCCCCAGAAAACATTTTCATCAGGTAAAAGTTCAGAGAGAAAAAAAAAAGCAGCTCTAGTTTCAATGAATTACTTATCACTGATGATTGATATTAGGTGGCAGCAATTACATGTTGTGGACAAATACAGAGATCTGTTTGCTAAGTCAATACTAAGTAATCTGGGGCTGCATCTAATGATTATTGTTTTTGATTAATCAACGAATTGTTAAGCTCATCCCAATTTCCCAGAGCCCAAGTTGATGTCTTTAAATTCTTTGCTCTGTCCGACCAACAGTCCAAAGATATCCACTTTACAATCATATAAGACAGAGAAAAGCAGCAAATCCTCACATTCAAGAAGCTGAAACCAGCAAATGTTTGTCATTTTTTCTTGATAAATGACTAAACGGTTTCATTGAAGATCAGAACTGTTGGCAGCAACATACTGTCAGTAGACTACTCGATTAACTGAGGAATGGTTTCAAGCAAAGAAAGCAAATGTCCTTATCAGATACATGTAATCTATAGTATCTTATGCCTACAGTACAGAGAGCTTTGTAAACAGTGGCTGGATAAGAATAATACATTGTGTATAGTAGTAGATAAGATGCAGAGTATTATATACCCTGCTAGTTCATGGATTAAAACCTCCAAGCTTCAGGAATGCTTTGCAGTCCAATGAAGTTGATCAAATTCTAAACATATCCTCTGAGCAACACAATCTGACTTCTTCATATGGACTCATCTAATGTCAGAGTTCATGTTACATGATTTAATCGATAAAATAATATTTAGCAGCAGCCCTTTTTAGATTATAACCTTCATTTTAATGGGATATGATGACTATATCATTCCATAGAGCTGTATGTCACAGGCAACCTGACATCCAGATGTGTTCATTAGTGTATGAACATGTATATAGATGCGTAAATGTGTGTGTGTGTGTGTGTTTTGGGGCTGGAGGGATGGAGTCCGAGATTGCGTGACAGCGGCGGATTGAATGAATGAAGTGATGGAGGGATTGAGAGCGGAGAGGAAGAATGGGATGGTACAGAGTGAACCGGTCACTATAATCCCTCCTCACAACTGCAGCAGCTGGACCCGTGTGTCAGCGACCAGGCTTTACTGCTGCCAATCAGCCCTGCTGGGAATTACAGCGGGGTGAAGAGTTGGATGTCACACAGGCGGATGGATGGATGGATGGATAGGTAGATGGAGGGACGTGGTTTAGAGGTGTGGTCTAGGGATGTGATGGATTCTTTGGAGACGTCAGTGTTGGAGAACCATACAAACTAGATGTTTGATAAAAAGAATTCCTTCCTGTTGTGTTTTACCTTCACTGCTCATTTAAAGTCTTTTATTAGCTTCAGATTGGACATCTGTTCTAGATTTTAGTCATCAAATTAGCTTTCAATTCAGCTGGATAGAAGTCAGAAAGGCTTTTAAAGGTATAGCATTGTTTTATGAAAGCAGAGATGGTGTAATCCTAAAACACAATCCAAAGAATGAGCCCGTCTCATAAGTATGTCATCAAAAGGACAAAATACAAAGGAAAGTAGTTTGACTGACTGAACATGTCTTGATAAAAGACTGAGACGACTGTGAAATTAAAAGCACAGACACAGAAAATTACAAGTAGAAATAATCAACAGGACTTTCAAAGTCAAATAAAAGCGTTAAAGCTGTGAAGCGTGGGAAAGTTCTTTTTCTGACTGTTGTTGGACAATTAGTGTTCCTCAGTGCCAGCTGGTCGCTTGAAGCTGACGTTACATGTGTGAGCAAGTCAGCATATTTTCCAAGATTGTGAATATTCCTCCAGAGAGATAGAAATGTGTGTTGCTTCTTTCACACTTGTTCAGGTTGTCAGGGCTTCCCCCTGTTACACTGGAACCTCCTTAGAGGTTTTTTTCCCAGGTGAAAAAGGTGTACTATGATCTTTGTAATGAGCAGGTTGCATTCTGTGTGTATGGCTTGTACCCAGCATCCCTTCGCCTTCTACATAACGTCACCTCACACGCTGCTTACTTATCAGTGTGAGAAACAGGAACTGTAGCATCAGTGTGTGTGATTGGAGTTCACTGTGAGAGCTCTAATTTAAACCAAATATTTATTATAATTGGACTACAGCTGACAGTAATTTCAAGATTCAAGAGACTTTATTGCCATTTGCGCAGACACATTTTTTTGCAGTTCACTCAGTCAGGTAAGAATAAGAAACAAATGTACAGTAAATGAAATTTAGATTTAAAAATAGTAGCAAGGTGAGATTACATTATTTACAACAATTAGGCTATTTACAGCGCTAAAGAAGTACTGGAGCAGCAGCTGGAAGGAGATATTGCACATTAACCCTCCTATTGTCCTCCCGGGTCAAAATTGACCCGGGAGGACAATAGGAGGGTTAATGTGCAACAGGGAGGTGTCATCAAAAATTTTTTTTGATGAAAACTTTTACATATACCAGTCTGCTATAATCCATCAACATATTTTCCTCTGATCTCAACTATAGTTAAAATAAATCATCATTTCTTAGTCAGGATACTGTCCTCCCGGGTCAAAATTGACCCGAGGACAACAAGAGGGTTAAGAAAAAAACAGATGTTGCATTACAGTGTAGCAGCATGTTATACTAGTACTTTTCTGTTGATTATTTTTTCAAGCATACCAACTCATTTAGTCTATAAACTGTCCATCATAGTTTTGCAGGTCATTTAATTCCCTGTTTTTTTTTAAGATGAAACAATTTATAACCGCAAATTAATCAAATTGCAATCATCTAAAACTGAGAAATAGCAAAATCAAGCAAAATGCCACACAATGCTGCAATTAATCCAAACTTCATGAAGGTTCCAGTGTTTCAGTTCTTCCTGAAACTGTTTTGAGAAGTGTTGGAGGCGTATGGTTTTAACATTTTGCCTCGTCATTTATATATGAATGGGATATAGTGTATATACTACATATCAGTGGAAAAGATATATTTGCAAGCAAAAATAAAGCCAAAGATGTGTGAGGAGCCATGAGGAATGTGAAGCATTTGAAGTTCATGAGTCAATGGGCAGATCATTTTTGTCTTATAGAATCCACTGTTGTATTGTTCCAGCAGACCAAGCTGCAGTGTACACAGACACACACACTCTAGTGAATAGCCCTGGACGAGTGTGTGTCCACTACCTGTTTGTTTTGGGATTAGAGTTTGACCTCTGTGTGTGTGTGTGTGTGTGTGTGTGTGTGTGTGTCTGTCTGTCTGCGAGTGTGTGTGTGTGTGTGTGTGTCTGTGCTGCCTTGCATTCCATTGCGATGTGTAAAGCCTCGCTCTGCAACAATAGGGCATAGTTCCCAAAGAAATACTCTATGTGTGTGTGTGTGTGTGTGTGTGTGTGTGTGTTTGTATTTCAGAGTATGTGTAGGCGAGACCGCAGGGACATACAGGGAATTCATTCAGCTACTGTACACTGTGTGTCCATTCCAAAGGGAGGGAGGAGAGAAACAGCAGCAGCAGGAGGAGGAGGAAGAGGAGGAGGAGGAGGACATGATGGAGGGTGTGGACTATCACTACCTGTCTGTCTCTCCGCTCTCTAATGTGCACTCTAATGGGCTGCAGCAAGTGCTGAATTATACAAACATGTCCAGAGAGTTCTGTGTAATGCTATTAAAACAAGAAGACTGCTCTATCATCCTCTCTCTCTCTCTCTCTCTCTCTCTCTCTCTCTCTCTCTCTCTCTCTCTCTCTCTCTCTCTCTCTCTCTCTCTCTCTCTCTCTCTCTCACACACATACTCACACACCCAAACACTAGCCCTTTCACTTAGCCCTCAAACAGGCTCACTGTGGGCTCCATCAAAGCACTGTGTGGATGCAGCAGAACACACACACACACACACACACACACACACACACACACACACACACACACACACAGGGCACATACTAACATTACCTAAAGTGGAGTTCTGTGAATGGAGCCAAACATCAAAGACACACTGACTATCAGGAGCAGATCAGGAGGGTACTGACTGCTCCTCCACACACACACACACACACACGTAGACATGTGCAAATACACATGCTGCTATGTGACTGTAGAGTAATCATTTCTGGATGTTTTTATTCTATTTATGAGTATAAATATAATGCAGAAATGAGATTTGGATCAGATGCATTTGCACTGAATAGACTTCCTGATAAGTGTTAGAAGAAGTGAGAGTGTTGCTTTTATTCTCAACAGAACTGAGCTCATCTCACATCAAGAAGAGGATGTGATGTCACGGTTCTGATGAGTGAGCGATCAGTGTATTAGAGAGATGCTGCACTTAGTAATCTTGTAGTGTAATGTTGTATAAAACAAAAGGGTTTTTAAAGAGAGGGTATGAGTGTTGATTTGAAGTCCGCTGGAACAGGAAACACATTCCTCAGTTTGTCAGTAGTTTGGGTTTAAATTGAAGTGAATGAGAGACTGAGCTAATATTCACAGGATATAAGTGTAGCATTTCTGTACTGTGAGTTTGTTAGTTACTTAAATAGGCACTTCATTGCCCACAACGTGAAACATTTTAAAGACAATTATGCGATTATTTAAAAAAAAAAAAAAGCAATAAAAATCATATAGTTGCTGGGTGTAAAATGAAGGAAGTGAAAGAGGAAGAGAAGGGTGTTCACTCAATATTCTGGTTGCATTTGGCAGGAACCAGTTAGTTTAGTTAGACATTACTGGTGAATCTTGGTGGGTGTTTAGACCAAAACCAGCCCTGCCTTAAAACTCTTGTTCGAGCTGCAACTATTAATTGATTAATCTATGAATCTGTAAGTATTTTATCAATTGATTCATCGTTTCAGTCATTATTTCAAGCAAAAACATCAAGAGAAGCAACGATTAGTCAATTAATCAATTAGCTGTCAACTATACAATTAATTGCCAACTATTTGATGATTGATTTAATAGTTTGGAATCATATTTTAAGGAAAAAAAAGTCTGATTCCAGCTTCTCAACTGTGAATATTTTCTGGTTTCTTTAGTCAACTGTTCTAAAGAATCAGTTCTTTAGTAAACTGAATATCTTTGGGTTGTTGGTCAGAACAAAACAAGACATTTGAGGATGTCATCGTGGACTTTGGGAAACAGTGATCAGCACTGCAGATAGTGGTGAGACATGAAATACAAACCATGAAAGCCAGTTTGAGTATTTTACTGTCACAATGTGATGTCATCCGCTTCAAATTTCAACACCCTCACTGTGTTGCCAGTCTGACCTCATTAAATGCATGACAGGGCTGTGTTTTCACGCAGGCCTGAAGTCAGTGTGAACATGGCTTTACTTCTCTGACACGTGAACTGATTCTCTATTTTCAGACCAGTTTCCCAACATTCAAACATCTAGACTTACCATGTCAAACAGAATTTTTTTAACAAACCATTTATGAAAATTTTTGGGAATGTAATGGTTTTCCATTATTATCATCTCTTCATCACTATTTACAAAAAACACTTAGCTAATGACCCTGTCTCTCTAATTGTTCTTATCTATTTTCTGTTTCCTGTATTGCTTTTTTTCATCCTTCACTCTTCTTTGCTCCATTGTTCTCATGCATCTTTTCACCCACACCTCTCTCCTCATCCTCCATCCTCCTCTCCTCTCCTCTCCCCTCCTCTCCTCTCCTCCTCTCCTCTCCTCCTCCTCCTCCTGTGGGTGAGGCTGTCACAGTTTTACATCACCACCGATAAGGAGAGCAGGGCGCCGTGTACTTTATACTCACACTCACACTCAGGCCCTTAAAAGCAGTGATTGAAATAAATTATCCAGTTTTAGTGTTTTTTCGTAACAAATTCCAATCATTATCAGCAGCAGACTGGAATGACGACAGGCCAAAGGATGTGTTGGATTTAGGGGCATTTACTCTGATGTAAGAGGAAGACTGCGTATTTTACTTGGCCACAAATATCGGCTGCAATAACTGACTTAAATAGGGGGTTGAGTATCCAAGAAGAGTTTTATAAAGAAGCATAAACCAGTGTACGTTACGACGAGTAGAAGAAGAAGGATGAATGGGGCATTTGTAGCAAATTGAATAGCTGAGTGATAAATAGAGCCTGATTCCCAGGTATTTCTATCTCTAGGATGGTTCCATCTCTAGTGGTAATGTCCAAGGTGGAAGGGGACACAGCACCCTTCTGACCAAACCACATTACTTCAGTCTTGGCAGCGTTGAACGATAGATTGAGGTGGATAAGCCAAATCCGCAAGGCGATGTTGGCATTTAATAGTGCTAAGCTCACTATAAGCCAAAGTGGTCTCATTTTCAATAGCCACAGTCAAATTAATTTAAGGTTAACAGTCACAGAGCCGGTTAATGTTGTAAACATCACAGGAGCAAATAGCAGGCAGTAGTCAGTAACCGGGATACTAGTATTCGTCATGCAGTGTGTCGTGTCAGTGTTTGTGACTGTTTCGTGGGAAACCCCTCACAGCCTCTGCATTATTCATCCGCATATGGCACAGTATTCATTATATATGTGGTATATCCTGCATAAGAGATAAACTATTACATAATGTTCTCGTCCATATATCAGAGGCACACATGCATGCACTCACTGCTCCTCTTTACGTAAAACATCAATGGCATCCACCTACAACATTATATGACACTTTATATCACCACCTCTCTGACACACATGCATCATCAGCTTCAGTGCTTCAGTGCGTCATCACACTGTTTTGGTCCGAGTCACATCAGCCTCATAATCATGATGTTGCATCCGGAGGAGAGGGTTGATGGCTAGATGGAAATGCAGGTTTCTGTGTGTGTGTGTGTGTGTGTGTGTGTGTGTGAGTGAGTGCGTTTGGGTTGCTGTGCAGCAGCCCAGCCCCAGATGAACACAATGAGCACATTAGTTTGCTGCCTATTTTTGTCCTATCAGTGTCGTACATCAGATTGAATGCATTAGAGACCAGTGACTCATCTTAACTCTTCAATGGACTTTTGATCAGAAACATGAATCTCTGATGCATCTTTGTGTTCTCTTGTCATTGTCTCCTCATTTGATTTGATGGTTGATTTGGTTCATCAACATGCTGATATTTTAATGTAAAAAGTATATTTCATTTCAAAAGTTTAATTGTTGGAAAAAAAGATGTCTCGTCCTTCACTGTAAAGTCCATTCTCAGTGTTCGTGCACTGGAGGCTTCAAGTTTCCACATCACAATCGTGTAAGTTGAATATTAGACCAGGATTGGCTTCCAAACGAGTTGTGATGTCACAAATCCTGCTCACAGGGCCGCCCCTTAAAAACAGATTTTCAGTGAGCACAGAGAAACTTTCCACTTTGAGCAGATAAATGTGAAAACAAACTCTGCACAAACATCATTCAGCACAGTGAAGCCCAAACATCCAACTGTAGGAACAAGATGAAAACATATTTTTGAGTGGAGGGAGGGCGGGGCTTTAAGTTAATTAATGATGTAATTGGTTAATCCATCCATCAGTTTGTCGCCACTTATCTGGGTCCAGGTCATATGAATTGATGAATTATATTACTATTTTGTCATACACAGCTGGGAAGTGCTCACAAAATTTGGTTAAACAGTGGAGAAAGTATTAAATTGCTTTATGTGAGGTCTTAAAAAGTCTTCAATTTAATTTAGGAACACTGCAGAAAGTCTAATTCTGTTTCTCATTAAGTTAGCTAAAAGGACTGTTGGTGTACGAACACTTAGAGCTTGAAAGTGATGTGTAGTGATAGACTGTTGTTGCCTTACATACAGGAGAATGATCTCAGTGAGCTATAATGATTTCAACTTTGAAAAAGAAATAAACAGCACTGATATCTGATTGGTACTTATACCAGCCAATACCCCGATACCCAACACCCACCCATGTAAGCTTAAAACCCCTGTAAAAGCTTTATCTAGCCCTCAGTGGGTCACAGCTGCACACTGTCCCTCATGATTGTGCGAGTTAGGTTATTGTCAGAGGCTGCAGGCCAGAGCATTATATCACTTACTGCTGCACACCACAGGCAAGGACATCGACCAGCCCTGTCAGACAAAGCCTACACACACACACACACACGCGCACAGCAGTGTGTAGTAGGTGAGGGATTTGGAAACGAGACCGTGACCCGAACAAGACCCCTGTGCTCAGAACTCTGTCACTACTAATGGCCTGTCGGTGCAGATGGATGTATCAAATGGAAGGCATCAGATGTGGCTACAGAAAGGGCATCATACTGTGACAGTATACAGAGGACACATTGTTTGACCTTTTATTAAATGTCTTGTTTAATTATCCCTGAGAGCATCACTCACCCGGTGTGTGTTTCAGGCTTTAGTCCCTTTTTAACACTTAAAACATCACACGCTTCAGCCATGATGCCGCCATCGCTTTTTACGTTACAAGCTTCCAAAAACGTGTGTGTCCTCCCTGCTCTGACCCTTTTATACAGCATGAGTATTTTATCACTGGATCAACCACCTCATTCCCATCCGTATGTGTGTGTGTTTAAATATAGGAAAGCTCACAGATGGAGCATACAGTATGTCAGTCAGTCAGACCTGTCAGTCCCACGTGCAGAAGCAACACTGGTTTTCCGACTGATGGTCAAATGAACAAGAGAACATTCACATCCATTCAAGCTGTGAGGCCTTTACAACCCAACATTTCCAGGAAGTAAAGTCAGAAACTATTCCTGGAGACTTGACAGTTTCTGTAGCAAATTCATGTGTGTGTAAGAGGAATCATTGTCATATCTGAAGAAAGTTTCTATCAAATTCATAATTACTGACTTACTCCATCCTGAGCCACAGTGTTCATGAAGGCAGCTGACTTTGATTAAGTTGCAGTTTTCATCTTAATAGATAAAAATACAGATTAGTTTCAGTCACATTTTTAGCATTGCACTGCTACAACACTGTCTGACTCAAACCGATGCCTACCTTACCCACAATGCAACTCGACTACCAACAGTTCAGTCGTTCAGTCACAGATTCAGACGCGTTATGCTAGTAGCAGCTAACGTAGCCTGGAGCTGCTAGCCTCCAGCAGAGATGAGGAGCAGCTGCAGAGGTCTGCTAACCTCACTGCTGTCTAACTCCACACCCACACATTGTTTTCATTTTCAAACTTGTAGTTTTCAGCCCCAACAGACCGAGGGATGTCACTCGAAGCAGTTAATCACATTTCACACAGCTCCCTCCGGAGCCATGAAATACTTTTTACTACTTTTCTTCACATACGCAGTAAAACTCATCAACCCCTTTAAGAAAAACTAAAGACAAGTTTCCATCAGAGGAATTTTAGTCTCATTTGTAAATCTGTAATGACTCATGCTGTCAACATATTTGACGTGTACAGTTACAATGGTTAACAGTGGTTACAGGTGTTGTACCAGTCTATAAATCTGCTCTGTCATCCTGCAGATGCATTAGAACTATTTATTATTCAGTCCTCCATCACTCTTTCTTCCACATATGTTTTTATTCATCCGTGAAAATGACTTTGTCATGGATTTTGCTTTCAATTACCACTTTATATTTAGTTTTGGTCTCCAAGGAAAAAAAAAAACATCAACAAATATATTTCACCATAGTTTTCACTGATGAGATAAACACTGCTGAGTCATTGGAGAGCTCTGGCACTGCAGCAGGGACTTTTGGAGGACAGGTATCTGAGTTCTCACCTTTCCATAGAGATGAGGGATAACTGAACTGCACCTGTACGTCTTCTGAGACTAATTACAACACGCAGTCTGTCTTTCCCGCTCTCTCTCTCTCACACACACACACACACACACACATGCACCTACCTCCTTGGGGCTTTGAGCCACTCCCTGTATATTCAATAACACACCAGAGACCTGCAGACTCTGTCTCTGTCTCATTCTTTACCTCTCTCTATCTCTCTCTCTCTCTGTCATCACTCATAGTTGTCCAAGCAGTTGCAGAGCCTGACGGTGGGCATACCACCAGCTCCTTACATAAACAACCCTGTGTTTATGTGTGTGTGTGTGTGTGTTTGTTTGTGAGGGAAATATGTCTCCATCTTTCATTTTTCTGGCGTTAGTAATTACCTCAGTTGTCAGCTGAAGGATCTAAATGTAAAATGAGAGAAGTGTGTGTGTGACGTGCAGAGGTGTTAGAGTTTATGTGTCTGAGTGCATGCTATTGTGTGTGTGTGTGTGCGTGTGGTTGGGTGTGTCAGAGAACGTGCACACTGATATGCTTTTGGGCTTTTACGGTCGGAAACATTCCATAATTAAAGGTAAGCCTCGTTTTGTGAGCTGAATTATAGTAATCTATGAATATTTACTGCATATAAACACAGTGAGTGACACTTTTACTGTTCAGAGATGTATATGTATGTTGTTACTGAATACACATTATGAGCTTTTAAAACTAACATCACCTGCATTTTGAAATACAGAGCCTGAAAATGAGCAAATAGCATTTTTGAATGAAGCTTTTTATATATAAGTTCAGTGTGTCTGGATTAGGATTAGTAGGGATATTGAAGAATACATTTTTTTAAAGTGCTTCCTTCAAAAGCTTGTCTAGTTGGAAGCAGTTTCACATTTATTTCTTGCAGCTTTCTGTAAACAGTGAAACCCTGTAAACACAAGCTGCACCTTTGCCGAAGGCTGAGGTGTGATCACATCAGACTAGGAAAGAGTATGAGGATGTTTGGAATAAAATATTTCAAAGTTCAAGACTTTACAAGTCAAAACGGTACTTTTCGGAGATGTTTGTGTGTTTGTGTTTATGAGGTCCTGGTGATGGTTAGTGTTTGGGTTTGGCTGTCCACAATGAATGGAAGTCAATGAAATGTCCCAACAAGGATAGCTGGACAAACTTGTGTGTGTGTGTGTGTGTGTGTGTGTGTGTGTGTGTGTATGTGTGTGTGTGTGTGTGTGTGTGTGTGTGTGTGTGTGTGTGTGTGTGTGTATGTTAGGATGTATGGACAAAGTGCTGTGATTGTGAGGCTCGGTGAAAGAGATTGAATGGCCCGCCAGGAATGTTAGTGATAGCATCTCTCTCACATTAGTGCGATAGCAGCTGGACAGGGGGACACTTCAGACCTCAGTGCACACACACACACACACACACACACACACACACACACACACACACACACACACACACAAGCAAGTAAAAAATGGTCATTATAATGACTTATAAAGAAAATTGGTACATATCTTATAATTTACACCTTTTAAAAACTTCAAATTTATAGTTTTGACCAACATGTAATTTAATTTTTCAGTACATGTTGGTTTTATCCTCCAATAATTCATACATCTTACACAGTAGATCGTGATAAGGAGTATTTGACGATATGTAAAAGTCAACCTGACAGGATGGAGGATTCCCCCTGTGGGTGTGCTTGGAGGTGTGATTTACAGGGTGTGAACAGGTATCAGATAACAGAGTCCCCCCCCCTCCCCCCATCTGCTTTCATGTAAACTAACTGAGGGTAGGGTCACGCTGTGTGTGAGTGCGTGCGTGCATGTGAGTAATGGTGCTTTTCATAGAAGTATCTCTGCTTCTTACGGTCTGTCTGTCTCTGTCACACACACACATATAGATTGTATTGATGAGTAAGGCAGGATGTGCAGCAAAATGAGACACAGTTTAATTTCATTGTATACTTATTAGTGGTCTTATTTGCCTCATATGAGTCATATCACACACCAGACATGTCATACAGACAGAACAAGCAGTTGAGGTTCATTACAAACCAATGAGTTGCCTCATTTCAAAGTTTTAAAACAGGATACTGGCATCATTTAAAGAGTTAAAGTGTGTCAACTGTCAATGATATTGTCAGTGTTCAAGCTTAGATTCCCCCCTCGGGTCGAGCGCTTCGGGGTGGCGGGGGTGGACTCGGGGGGGGGTTGACTCACGTTTCGGAACAGCGCTGGCAGGGGTTCTCGTCGGTCTGGAGGCCCGCCAGGCCTGTACAATTATAGGGGAAACACTGGTGTTGCCATGGTGAAGTTTTTTTAGGGGGAGCAGTATAAGGAGGCTGGCTTTCTGAGCTAGTTTGCTGATCATATCGGAGTCGCTAATGTTATTGTCAAAAAAAAGTGGAGAGGAGGCCCTTAGCAGCTCAATTAAGTTTGCAGGTAGGTTTCTCTCTCTGTTTGATATCATTTTGGAAAAATTTCAGCCAGTAACACTCAGCCGAAACTGTCAGTTCATTCAATAAATGTACAATTGTCTTTACTCTTCTACAGTGTGACACATCCTTCTAAAATTAGATTAGAAATGAATGCTTCAAGTGTTTCACTCAATCTAAAAAAACATGATGACTCAAGAGAGTTCCCCTTCAAATTTCTGTATGAAAGATATGTTTTTATTAATCCAAAAGAAAAGATAAGAAGATCCAGTGTCAACAGATGATCTGCTTGTAATAAGGTTAAACTTTGGCTGTTATTCTTAACTGTTGAGAGGGGAAAAAAAGCTCCAGCTTGTAATTGAAACCATCAGGTTGTGTGTCAGTAGGGTGTGTGTGTGTGAGAGAGAGAGAGAGAAAGAGAAAGAGAGAGAGAGAGAGAGAGAGAAACTGAGCGAGCGCCAAAAGTCCCTTGTCAGCTGTCTCTGTATATCAGCTGGAGCACAAAAACAGAAGTGTGGCTACAGAAAAAAAGGGGAAACGGACACACAGGCACACACACATCACACACACACATGCACACACATCGCATGGTAACTGAGTAAGCTGAGCATTTAGAGGAAGTGTCCCACCTCTCTTAGAAAGTGACATCAGAGGTGAGCTTTCCACACAGTGGCTATGAGCCCAGGCCACTGAACACTCTGTTTTTTCCAGACCATGTTGAGGCTCTTCTGCTTTAATACATATTACACTGCACCCATAATACTCAACCATCTGTCAACTGCAGACTAATAACCTCGTCAAATGCTTCTTTTTGGCAACGTAGCTTTTAATAAATATCTCACAGTAAGCAGTGACAGAAAATATCGGGAGTCGGTGCAAAAGCCTCGGTATTATGAGCTCACAAAGTGACCCATGCATGTGTTATAATCATCTCTTCAAAGAACCTTTGTCTTCTCTCGGCTTGTTACAAAAAAAACCAAAAAAACCCAAAACTTCTGCAAACTATTTCAAGCAGAATAACCGAAGCTCTTTATCTGACACACATTGTTCTGTTTTTTTTTCTAAATAAAAACTCATAAAAATGTGACAGAAGAAACTTGTTTTTTTTTTTTTTCTTCTTCTTCTTTTATTGTCAGAAATATATTTGTAGACAAGAAGAAGAATTTGTAACACATGCATCACATCTGGAGGGAAAAAACTCCTGTCTGCAACAGAAATATCTCCAAATGTTATCAGGAATATGTCATCGCTGGAATCCAGCCGCTTGTACTTGGAATTTGGGCTGGATAATTAATCGATATTATGGTCTGTGCACTACATCATAGTGATGTAGTGCATTATTGTGATATGATTCATTTATGATGCATTTTATGTTATTCGTTTATTAATTTCTCTTTTACAGATGAATGAAACCAAGCTGTTTTACATATATGAAGAGTTTGGTCTCATGTAATGAATAAAAATAAAAGCCAATCAATTATTCTGATGATTATTTTCCATATCAGTCAATGGATCATTTTCCAAATTTTGAGATTAAACTTTTCTTGTGTTATTGCTGCAGCTTGTTGCACATCTGGCTTTAGATTCTACACATGTAACTGCATGCATTTGTAATATAGTGTAGGGGAAGCTTAGTATCAACTTTTATTCTGTTCACATATGTGTTCTAATCTTCTTCGCTTGTTTAGTTTAAAGTCAGACCGAACAGTTCCCACCCGTCGTCTAACCATCATTGACATCATATACCTCACCAGACACCAGTGAGGTCAGCATTTCCCCCAGCGCTCTGTCCATGTGACCTCTCATAATCATAGGTCCACACAGTGGTAATGTGGGGATATTAAACTGCCCTGCGGTTGTTATACAGCCACATTGTCCTTGGAAAGTGAAACAGTTCCACATTTACTGCCCAAAACCTCAAAGTAGTAGAGTTAGTGTAGCTGGAAGCAGGCAAATATTGACATTGAAATTGAATATTTTCAGTTTGTGCCGTCTGGTTTTGTTAAAATCTACTGCTTCCAACAGCAAACTCATGTGTGTCGCAGCCCGACGGCGGCACAAGGATATCATTTTGGGTACGACGGTGACCGCGCAGGGCCCTTCAGGGAAGTGATCTCACACCGTACGTGACGCAGGATAAACCTCTTATTCTTCTGTTACGTTATTAGCCTTGTTACTCCAGGGAAGAGGCATTTGTCTTTTCAAATATCTGAGATAATTATAGTCGCGCCGGTGCAGTTACAGCTGCGGTGCCTTGCTCGGCGGCACAGATTGTCATACGCCGGATCCGCCGGCAGCTGATACGTATCTGCTTTCAAACCTGCAGCTGGAATGTAGGAGTGTTTGTTTCCTGGTGGATTGGAGCAGAGAAATGATTATGGATTAATCATTTACGAAGAGTAAACGTCTTTTCATTAACCCGCTACGACTCTGATTGTTTTTCAATGTTTAACCAAGGAAGTTGAGATCAGATCCAGGTCACGCAGACTTTTTTTTTCTTCTCCTAATTAAAAAACATTTCTTTTCTGCTAACGAGCCAAACATGGCAGCGGCGTAGGAACCTTTCAGCTGGACTTCCTGGGTTCAGAGAAGATCCTCCCTGCTGCTTAAGTGTCCTTGAGCAAGACGCTAAACAGGCTGCAGACTCCTCACCCCCAAACCTTACTGAGGATTAATCAATCCTGACATTACATTGTGTTGTTGTATATTAAAGAAACAAGAGGAGGAGAAAAAGCAGAGGGATTTTTGAGATTAGGTCTTATGTGTTATGTCACACATTACCCTGACAACCTCTATAGGAGCTGCGCTGGTGCCCTGCCAACGGTAAGCTTATGGAAAACCCCTCACAACCTATTCAGCTCTCTCCCAGCCTCTTCCTCTCACTGTTAGCTTTATCTTCTCTCACAGACACTCACAGTAGCACTGCACCTGCAACATTTAAGATTCTATTCATGTGGACACTCACTCACCACGGCTGTTTGTTTTCAAGCAGTTTGAAATCTTTCACCAGAAAAGTAAGTATATTTTTTTGTTGAAAGATGTCAGATTGGTTTATTATCATTCAATGTTTATGTTCCCATTCACCTAAAAGTTGTGCTTCTTGCTGGAAAAGACAAAGATCACAGCACTTTGTTAAAATTATACTAAAAAAAAATATATTTATAAATTATATGAGGCACTAGCAGTGGTGGAGGAACTTCTCCAATTGTAGTAAAAGTCACAATACTATGCTGTAAAAAATACTTGCAAGTAAAAGTCCTGCATTTAAATCTCTGAGGTAAAAGTATGTAAATATTATCTGTAAAGTATACTTAATGTATCAAAAATTAAAGCACTCGGGGCCCCTGATGGCTCAATGGTTAAGTCGCATAACATTCAGTTCCTAGCCGGGGGACTCTTGTTGCATTTCACAGCCCTCTCCCTTCCCCTGTCTCCTGTCTCGCTACACTGACTCTCAATTAAAGGCAAAATGCCACAAAAATAATCTTTAATAATAAATAAAAACATTCAATACAGACTATTATACTTTGTTTTATGAAAGGATGAAATGGAAATACTTAAAGCTGCAATATGCAAGTTCTGGAAATCAAGCTAGCACTAGTTGTCACATATTGATTGACAGCCGTGAGCTCCCACCCCTGATCTCTGATTGGTTAGAAGGGCGAGGCTTGCTTAAAAACATGAGAAGGGAATATCTCCGTACTGCTGCCTGGCGGCGCCTTGAGGCCGGGCCCTTGACAACACCTCTCCCACGTTAACACATTAGCACTTTGGAGCATATTTCAACTAAAAAAAAAATAGAAGCAAAAACTTACATACTGTAGCTTTAAGTAGATTATAAGTACTTCAAATTTGTACTTAAGTACTATACTTGAGTAAATGTACTTAGTTACATTCCACCACTGGGCACCAGACTATTGGTCCTTAAAATTCGCTCATTTCCTGCTTTGGATGATTGTGATTTTAATGTAATTTACAAGAAAAACATGTTTCTATTAATTTAGCAGCCCACATGAGAATTAATCATTCACGCCTCCTTAATCACTTCTTCAGATCATTTACAAGCATGACAGAAATGGCGCATAAGAAATTTACCAGCATAATTTCCTGCATTGTGATTCGTCAGTTTGATTTTTGCTTCTTTATCATCTGGGTGTGTGTGCTTGTCATGATGCATTACTGTTTACATACAATAGTGGTGTGTGGAAGCAGATTAAAGAGGCTTAACCTTCACCTCTGCTTTTCTGGCAGCCGGAGGACACACACACCCACCAGCCCATGAACACACACATACGGGCTTCCACACACACACACACACACACACATAAATGCACATGACTAATCCACTCTCACACACTCCAGCATTTGCTAGCAGACAACACAATAGAAACTGCCCTTTCCGTGAATTTCCTTCCTTTGTTGAATCCAGATTGTTTCCGAGTGGCCACACCAAAAGTTGTGACCAGGAGGGGGGAAAAAACAGGAGCTCAGCTCAAACTACGGCACCTCACTGGGGTCCAAAAAAAAAAAAAAAATCAACAAACCCTTCCAGTTTGTGATTTTTCTCAGCCCAGGATCCAAATCCATCCCACTGCAGGACCCAGACTAATGAAAAGGTTCTGCTCCTGTGGTCATGTGGGGACCCAGTGTAGAAATAGAAACTGAGAACAGCAGGAGCAACCGACACCGACCGGTATAGTTCAGTATGGCTGCGATCGGTCTCATTGTGTGTTTAAATCAAACGTGTTTGGTAGACTGGCTGGCATGGATCACTAGGCTAACTCTGCAGCTGGCACAGATGATGTACTGTATACTAAACACGCACACACACAGACGACGTGGGGTTAAATGTGGAAACTGGGGCAGTGTTTCTAACCAGCACGGCTTTGTGGTGGAGGCAGTGGGCAGCAGTCTTCCTGTGACACACCCTGGTCTCAGCAACGGGGGTTCATTTACTGCTGCTGATACACTGGCAGTCAGGCATGTAATGAATACGCCTACATGCACTTTATTTATATTCCTGCCTCAGGAACAGCCTATTGTTCAATATATATACGCTTTGTAAGCTTTTGTTTTATATTGTGTGTTAGTTTCTTTTTTGAATAACTGACTCGATGTTTGACTGATTGTGATTGGTTGATGGCTTGTCCAGTTGACTTACTGTCTAAGAGGATATCTGATGTGATGTTGGATGGGAGATAAATATAATGGGATTAGCTAATAAAGGGAATTAGATGACATTATGTGGTATTATATATTATTAGATATTTGTTTGGTGAATTTAGTTCAACATGATGGACTTCTAAAGCTCATATTGATTCTATCAGTGCAGGGATAGTGGTGGTATTAGGATACATTTCATTAATTGTAACAAAGAGGGTCTGGTTTAAATCATAAAAAACAGCTGATAAGTAAACAAAAGTAATTTTGTCCATATAATGTGGTGTACTTGTATGTGTTCTTCTTGTAGTGAGTGAATGGATGGTCCAGCAGATGGGGCTGTGGAGTTGTATTTGAGTCTTGGATCTGTTGCATCTGTTTGAGGAACCTGACTGATCTTTAAAAACGTACTACGGAAAAAAAAACTTGATAAGAATTCACTTGTCAAACCTAAAACATGTCATGCAAAAGTTTTTAGCTTTCATGTTTGTTTTTTTCATCTGCAAATATGTGTAGATCTGCTGATATACTGTAATGTTGCCTGCAGTTTGAGAAACAAGGGGACATTGATGTGTGGATATGAATGTGCTGTGCAGGGCAGCCAGGTGGAAATAGAGAGAAAACACTAAAAGGCTCTTGAATTTTGCAGCAAATGTGTCTCTCTCCCCTCTCCCCCTCCCTCTCTCTCTCCCAACCCTCTCGAGGTTTCTACCCGTTAAAAGGGGAGTTTTTCCTCGCTGCTGTTGTCCAAGTGCTTGCTCATGGGGGAATGTCGGGTCTCAATAAATTAATAAAGACTACCGTCTAGACCTGTTCTATGTAAAAACGCCCTGAGTTAACCTCTGTCGTGATTCAGCGCTATATAAATAAGATTTACTTGACTCAAGTGTTGCATAGTCCTTGAGCAAGACCTTGAAGCCCAGCCTGCTCTGAGTGACAGAGTCAATCAAACCTGTTTCAACAAGGTAAGAAAAGGAAGTTCAAGCGAGAGGGAAGACTTGTACGTTTCAGACACGTTAGGTTTAGTGTCGATGATAAAAGGAGAACCGCAAAGATGGAGATGAGACAGATAAACACAGCGCGGCTGAGCAGCAGAGAAAGGCCGGCTGCTGGCACTGAAGATAATCTGGCATTATAGTTGGAAGATGACACAACATGACTCGGCAAATTCCCCTGATGGCCATTGGTCAGCTGAACTCCCAGATGAGCTGATGACTGCTTGGATCTGTATGTGTGTGTGTGTGTGTGTGTGTGTCCATGTTTAGGTACAGATTGTGCCTCTGTGTTGTTCCAAGTCCTCCATGTCTTTCATGCGGCTTAATCCCAGTTGAAACCCTGCCTCCTTGTGGTTGAAAGCGGTATTACATTTAGGTTATAATCAGGGATAAGATCAGCTGGTAGACGTTCAGTGTGTTGCTCAGGGGCACTTCAGCAGGATGGATACTTGCCAACACTGGGTTTGGATCCAGCTCCTTATCTTGTAACTACTCCAGCGGCTAGTTTGATGACACCTCCGGACACAAACCTGCGGCCCAGTTAAGTTCAGATCAGTCTAGAATTTCCCCCGATCACCAACAGCAAATTGATTCAGTCGTTTTGTTTATCTCGCTTGTCAGATTTAAGACTTAATGGGTAGCATGATGCAACGGGCTGTAAATGTTTTTCTGTCGTCCATGCTCGGGACTTATTAAAAGTGATTTTTGCTGTCTCACTTCCTGTAACCATTTCCATCTCTCTCCCTCACTCGATTTCTCGCTCTTTCGCTCTGGTCCTGCTTCCTGGTTTACCTCCACTTCTTTCATCTTTATCTCTCCATTCCAGCTTCTCTCTCTGGCTCCAACTCACCTTTTGCCATTTGCCAAAGTCTGGTTAAATGTTTGCATCCTCGACTTTTCTGGAACAAGACATGAATGAATCAATAAGCATGATTTTGGTGAATTTGAAGTAAAAAATGTCAAGGTGTTGAGGTTAAAACTGGGCTGTTTTTTATTGAAAAGTGGTGTTTTTAGACATATTCTAGGTTACATATAAGTATTGTTTCAGTAGTGTTTTTGGGACTAAAGATTAGTGTTCTCCATGATATTAAAATGATCACACTGACAGAAACACATGCTTATGATACATCATTTGATCCTCCTCCTTCAGCATATCATCTTACCAGTTTTACGTCTGAGTGATTATATACTGTAGGAGTGTATGAGCATTTTTATAGTGCTGGCATGTTATTACGGTGTGCAGTGGCAGGAAAGGAATATCCACTGATTCTGACGTGTTGTTTCTGGGCTTTGAGGAACAGGCATGTCATTGTCGGACATCTACTTATGACATTATGGCAATCTTCTGCTCCTCAGTTCCCAGCATACAACGTAATTAGGACATAGTTAGTCATTTGCAAGACATCTCAAAAATGTTTGTGAGTGGATGTTCATTTACTTTCAACATGTGGCATAAGATTGCGTGCATGCATCTAGCTCTCTATGTAGATTTTCCTTTATGGTCATGAGCTTGCAGCATACTTTTACAATTTAAATAGTGTCTGTAGAACAACAGCTGTAAACCACATAAGTCGATCTTTTTTGTCTTGATGTTTGTGTCTTATTGTAGTTCATTAGGTGACAACATGTTAATTCCTTTGTCTCTGTCTGTGTTTGTGTGCAGCCATGGCGGAGTTAGACCTGAGTCTGAGTGATGCGCTGACGGACAGCGTTCCCCAATCAGGCCCTGAGAGCCTGGTGGAGAGGGACTTTGTGGCTCAGCTGGAGGCGGAGGCCTTCGACGATCAAGTCGGGGAGACGGTGGGAAAGACAGAGTACGTTCCCCTGCTGGACAACGATGACACCAGAGCAGGTGAGAATGATATGATGGAGCCCCGCGAGGCATTGGCATCACGACTAAAGGTGCGGTAATCAGAAAGAGCGAGGATGCTGGACAATGCTGTTGATCTCTTGCATTCTGTTTGGACTTACATAACATTACGAAGGTGAGAACAGGGAGGCAGATGTAGAATTGGTAACGTGACGACTGAGAGAGGAAAGGATGAGAGAAAGTGAGGAGGAGAATCAGTGGTAGGCTGGGGGAAACAGCAGTAGAGGCGGGGAATGAAGGGAAATGAAGTCACAGACAGGTGTGGACAGGAAGTCTCGCTCAGCACAACAAGCTTGTCCTTTCTTGACTCTTTAATTCCATCAACGTCTTTCCTGTGGAACAAACATACACACAGACAAGTGAAGATAGAGAACTTTATTATCCAAATATGAAATCCCCCTATGTGCTGGCCAACAAACTACTTGTTTAATTGGGGCATATGAAAAAATAGATTTGATTTGAATTGGATTGGAATTATGTCCTGCTGACAACTGAAATCATATTAAAAAATACACAAACACTTCCCCTTTTTGGTTTCTAGCCATGCAGATAGTTTAGGTTTATATGCCCACCACTTCTGTTGCACAATAATACTATGGATAAAAAAAATTACATTTGAAAAAGTCCATAGACATTGTTTCTCTAAAGACATACAGTACCAGTCAAAAGTTTGGACGCTTTCTTATTCAAATGAATGAGAAAGTGTGTCCAAGCTTTTGACTGGTACTGTACGTATTGGTGTTGAATTTTTCAAGTATAATTCTTCAATACTTTGAGCACCACAAGAAAAAAATATCATTCAGCTACATTGTACTGGGGTGACAGCAGATGTCTCAGTGTTGCTTATCTCAAATTAAAACCAAAACTATGTAGCTGTTAGTGACAAGGGTGAATTTGGTGAACTGTCCCTTTAGACGTACTTTGTCTTTTTGTCAAACTTAACAATAAAGTTAAAAAACTAAATCTCAGCAATATGCCTTTGAACTTAAAGCTGCCTTAACTGCCTTTTTTTGGCCACTTGGGGTCAGGAGAACAAACTGAAAACACAACATTAGCATAAACCACCATATAACGTTACTAGCGCTAATGCGTTAGCATACAACTGCTTGTTACACATCCAGGAGACACAGAGCAACATTAGCTTCATTTGGAGTCATGTTTCTGTCCACCTGAAGAATGTAAGTCCACTATTTACTCTCTTTTAGTTCTGCTTTTGTCTACAACACCTCCTGAGAATATTTGTCTCTGTAGCTGCTAAATGCTCCACTATGTTCACTAGCTAGTTGCTAACTTTGTCTGTCCGCTGTTTGGTGCTGGGCAGGTAGTGATCAGTGGTTAAATGTTTCTGAGCTGAGGAGAACTGCAGAGTTAGGTGAAAATTAGCTTCAAGATTAAAGAAACATCCTTCCCCTATGTTACTGATATCATTCTGCCATTCATAATAATAAGTGCTGTCAGTAATCTATGTCTGTCTGCTGACTTCAATTTCCCAAATGGTCTTTCGATTGATCTCTGTATCTGTTTCAGTCCATCCTGAACAAGATGGGAATCTGTGTTATGTAACATGAACTGCAGCTGCTCTTAAATGGTTGATAGTATCAGGCACCGCTGGACACTGCTGGCTGCCATTTTGGATGTGTCGGGGTGCCATTCAGCCGCAGGGAGGATAGTAGCCTGAAGATAAGAGGAGTAGCGGTCAGTGCTTTGCATATTCCAGCCAACTGGTGAAATTTAGGAACTAAACAAGAAGCTGCATCCCCACTCTGAGCAGTTACTGTCCAAATGCTCCACCTGCTCCTGTTGGCTCAGGTTTTAGCCTACGTGGCACCATAGTTTTTTCTGTGCATTTAGAAAATATGTAATTGAACAGTCTGGGGTTCAACGAGATGAATAGACACATACTCCAGACTGATTGTGAATTTTTGGATATGTACTATATAGGAAGATAAGTAAGCAGATAGATAAACATTAGGTAGATCAAATAAACAGCTTAGCAAATAACCAGATAAAATGAAGTGACAGTTAACCGGCGATGACTCAGCTCTCGGGCCTGTTTTGGTTCCCCAGACACTTTGGTCAGACAGTCAGACTGTGTGTGGGCACTCGTCAGTGACAGCCGGCTGCAGGACGGGCCGTGGGTGGTGTTGCCAGTGATCAACTGTGGCACGCTGTGTGCATTCGGACGAACACAGACATGCTGACACGCTGAGTGCCAAACAGCAGGGCGAGGCAGTCCGCAAGTTATTGTCCTCTGTCAGCAGGCGAGCTAGATGGAGGAAGCACAGTTTGTTTGTTTTTTTTTTTCATCAGAGTTGTTGTTTCGATGCCCTGACGCACACTTAATATGCACACATGACGCCTGATGTGTGTTTGAGTGTTCCCGCGCTCTTGTTTGTGATCTGCCATATTTGTGTCCTGTGTGTTTATTCGTGCGAACACATACCGTGTGTGTATATATGTGTGTGTGTGTTTTTGCATGCATGTCTGTGGTTTTGGGTTTTGCATGCCTGTGTTTACATTGTTGACTGCAGAACGGCTTTGGTTTTGCGGCTTTGTGGCCACATGCATTGTTGTTCAAAATTAAATCCAGTGGACGTTATCATGAAGCAAGATTAGCACGTTAGCCGGTTATCTTAAGGCTTCACTCAGGTTTTTCAGTATCACACATGCGGCTCACTTTTGATTTGAGTTGGATCACCATGGTAACCTATGCTGAAGGGCTAACTTGCTCTGGAGGAGGTTAAGTGTGTCACTTATTCATAATAATATCCAAAAGGCTGATTTAATTATTCCCACACTTCCCATATTTGAATATTATTCCTACAGCTTCTTATTGTGCTCTAGTTTTGTGATTATATTGTATGTCCTTCACCTCACTCAGTGTCAGCTTTTACTTTCACAGTAAACTTACTTCCCCACAGATATTACTGTTTCATCTCTGAGCCAGCTGAAACCAACTTTCTGATACCGGTTATCTAACTTCAACTTGCTTCATGATACAGACCCCTGACCCTCTAGTCAATGTTTTTGGTGTGCATGTGTATTTCTGTGTATGAAGGAGTTCTTTATGCGCTTGTGTTGATAAAGCTGTGTGTTGATACAGTATGTAGTTTATGTGGTACATACCTGTGTGCATGTACGTGGGTGTGTGTGTGTGTGTGGTATGCACATTAGATAAATAAACTGCAGTGATTCAGCAGTCAGATGTCACACAGCTTCACCTCCTTCAGCATCCCACACTGACTCCAGCAAATATGTGCTGCCCTCTGCCTGCACTAGCTAGACCATAACTGGCCGGTATGGTATTAACAGGCTCCCCTATAAGCAGACAGCAGACCACACATACTCCTAGTGCCCAACCACTATAAAGAGCTGCCCTTAAAAAGGCCTGATAAATCAGGGTCAGTGGTTTCCATTTAATTCCAGTCTGTCATATTTCTGCTGTACAAACCAAACCATTCAGTTTGATTTTCTTGTCCAATTATTAGCACTCATAGGGATAGTAATGTGTTTGCTTGTTTGTGTGTGTGTGCGTGTGTGTGTGTAGACACGGGTACTGCGTTGGAGAATGGAGAGCAGGAAGCTCAGGGTGTGCAAAAGCCTGGTAAGAGATATCCCACAATCCCCTCTGCCGTCGGTCAGTCTGCTAAGGCCACCCGGTCATCTTCATCCTCCAGTCATGACCTTTTCATGTTATCTTTTCCTTTGACCTTGTTTACTTCCTTGTTGTTCTTCACTTCAGTTCCATTCTGCATGCATGTGTACACCCTTAGTATTACTTGAGGATGTGAGCTGTTGCCGCTCTCCAACATCCCTTCGATGTCCTCTAGCACATGGCTGCTGCTCACGACATTCTCTGTGGTGGTTGAACTGAAGAGAATGCAAAAAAAAGTGGAATTACAAACGAAAAGGATAAAAATGTCTTTAGATCCTGTGTGAATACATTCACACACTGCGACCACATTCTTCTTATAGGTCATTGTTTGTTTAAAATTCATATTCGTTACTTAAAGCCACTATGTATATAATTTAAAAATTGCCAACCTAGGTGTCCCACAGTGATGTAAAACCACATATCACCTAGGCACACTGAGATGATAGGGCTGAAAGCAATTTTCACCTGAATTAAGGGCTGTAGCCATGAAGTCCTTCATATCATTTCAATTACATACCAAAAATACAATCTCAGTTTTCTTTAAAATTTTATTTTAATTATTTTAATCATATCCATTCAGTTAACTGTTTAGTTATATTTTTTGTTTTATTTCCCAACATGAAGATCTAAATGTGGATTTTAGTGCCTTCTCCACACTGCTGTGAATATAATACTGGTCTGGAAATACTAACAATTTTAATTCTGAAATTCTAACAAGTTTAATTCTACAATGTAATACTTGAATCCCCAATTAAAATATCCAGCAAGTGCTACTTTTAAATTGTCGAGAATAAACTCCCCAATTGCTAAAATCCACAAAAAATACAGAGGATATGACCTAACTGTCCTTAAAGAGCCTATTATTGCTCTATTATGCTCATTTCCAGCTCTAAATTTTTATTTTTGGACTCCACTAGAGTAGTTTTGCATGATTCACAATTCAAAAGACTCTTATAAACTTATCTCATACTGGCCCTTAATGCAGCCCCTGAGTTCAGCCTCTGTCTCTTAACAGGCAGTCTTAGCTCCTGTCTCTTTAAGGCCCCTCCTGATGAACCCATTCTGTTCTGATTGGCCAGCTTTCTGGAAGCTGCCGAGAGGAAGCGGTATCAGCCATGTTAAGTTACTGCTGATGCAAACCCAACATTTCCTGCTTTACTGCTTCATATTAAAAGCTTTTCAATGACTAAATAACGGGAGACTTTTATTGTGAAGAATTGACAGGAAGGGACATGTGTTCCCCACTGAATTAGCGGCGCTTCATTAGCAGCACTAAAAACTGGTCAAAACAACAACATATAGAGATATTTGGAGCTCTTTGTTCAGTGGATCAGTTGGAAATAATGCAGGGAGGAATAGTACAAGCAGAAACAGCCACAGTGATGATGATGTTTGATGAAGAGCTGCAGACGACCTGCACACCTCCAACAGGTAAACAACTTATTTTACTTTGCACTGCTGTGTAATGGAAAAACACTTGCAGCGTTCCACCTCGACTCCAGTCATGGCTCAGCATGACTTCACTCCAAAACCAATGGAAAACACCGTAATGCTAGCGTAGCAGTGAACTGGTGCACTGTGCATGGAACAGATGACCATATAAAGAAATCCATCACGAGCTGTTGTCAGCTCGGGCTGAAAGTAGAAAAACACATTGGAAACCGAGCATTTAAAGTAGTCTGAAGCTAGTGCTTTTTGCTCACAGGGATTTTTTCTACATATGTTTACCTCGTTATTTGACACGTCAGCCACATTTAATGTGGACATCCGACATTGCAACATTGTATATATGATTGAAAATAAGAAAAAGCACAATAGGTCCCCTTTAATGGTTGCTGTGCTGCTATTGTGGTAACAATTTACTTTTACTGTTTGTCCTTTGTAAGCAGTATTTAATAAATGTAAAACACACTATAATGTAGTCACAAGCTGATATAAGATCAGTTTTAAATGTTTATTAATGAACAATAGTTGTCAATAATTATAACTTCTCCAATGAAGAAACTTATGATCTGATACATTTGAAATATACCACAGTCACATAAAAAGTCTATTCAAAGTGACTTTAAGTAAATGTAGTAATACCACAGGGAAAGATTTTCTTTACTGCAAGTAAAAGTACTAATTCAGTACAACAGTATTTGTTGCACAGTGCTCCAGCTGCATTATATCTACCAACCATTTGCTTTTGGGTCAGTGAACCTTCAACAATGTCTCGTAATTAATGAGGTTACTATATGTTTTTAAATGTAAACTATTGCTCCACAAATGAACCAGCTTGTTTTCAGTTTCCTCACCTGTTAAATTGGTCTAAAGGCCACATTTTAATTCTGACCAGCTGAAATCAGTCTGAAAGTGATTAAACTTTACTTTACCATTTACTTTGTGCTGCATAGCTGCCTTTCGTCAGCTCTGTTAATCAGTAAAGATTTCATCTTCAATCACCTGTGGAGTACAAAATTAGTTCATTTGCATAATCAATGCTTGAATATGAATGTCAATTGGCAAAAAGAGACTGTTAAAGTGTCGCCTTGATAATATCAGCGGAAAGTCCTTTTTAATAAACGCAATAATAAGGTCATTGAAACGCAAATTGCCTAAGTCCCTTGTACTCAGCAGTCCTTTTGTTGCCTATAATGTGAATACATTGTTATAATGTTATCTTGTAGTGGAGATAATTAGCTGCAGAGAAGAGATGCAGCTCTAGAGAGGAATCGTTATTGTGCCTAATGAGCATATCCTCCGTCTTCCCCTCTAGCGGTCTCCTCGTACTGAAATAGACTGAGAAGGGAACTGTTTCTGGTGTGTGTGGGTTTGTGTTTATATGTGTGGTCCATTTTGGGAATTTATCATCTGATATTTTGGGTCTTGTTTTTTTCTGTGTTTCTCAATAGTCCGGTTTCCTTTCTAACCTCATCCTGCAGCATTAACATACCTCTGCTGTTCCTCTTTTCGTTTTCCGTCTGTTCATCTCACAGTCGGTCCAAGTTAAACCGCAGAGCTTCTGTGCATGTCATTGGCAGAGATTGTTGAGGAGGATTTCGCATGGGGGGAATCAACAGTCTCCTCCACTGACACCACACAAATTCCCACAGCTGCACATATCAGCAAAGTATGTTGCAACAAACCGTTTACCACAAGTAACTTTCAAAATGTTAAAAAACTATAGCCCATATAGAAATGAACCAAATATCAGGGAACTGTGTGTGTGTGTGTGTGTGTGTGTGTGTGTGTGTGTGTGTGTGTGTGTGTGTGTGTGTGTTCGAGAGAGAGAGCGAAAGCAAAGCAGACAAAGTGATCTGCTATAGTATACAGTGAAGGCATCGTTTTCAGTCTCCTGCAATTAAAATGTAGTTAACTTGTGAAATGTGTATGTCCAGGCTGAGGCCATTATCCATGTCAATAACAGAGCAGTCATAAGGAGATCAACAAGTGGGATTTGAAATAGTGTGTCAGATAATGCTGGTATTTCCAGTCTGTGTCCAGTACATCTGCCAGAAACACACAAAATACAATATTAGGCTGTCCTTTTTGATCCATGTAACAGTATAGTATTATATAATAGATCAGATGAGCTCATGTCAAAGCTTAACAATAATATGTATAAATAACTTTCAGCCTTGAAGGTTACGTTTTCAGAAAAAATTTGCGCAACCAGAACATGGTACAGAAATCTTTTACATTACTCCCACTACTTTGGCAGTACGGCTGTGACGCTGTTGATTTATTTTTTCCCACCTTGGTGATAAAACATAGCTCCACAGTGGTTATGTGGCATTTAAAACCTGTATTTGTTGAGAATGAGTCAGTCAAGAATGTGTCATATGCCTGTGATGCAGACTGTGCGAATCATAAACTTAAACTGTAAAAAGAGCCTCTCAATCAACCAGTCAGCTCAAACTGTATCTTATCTTAATGGAAAACTATTATATATTATTATTATTATTATTATTATAAGTCAGTAGTCACTAGCATTGTTTATTGTCATTATTTTCATTGGAGAGTACGGCTGCACTCTCCTCACTCTCCTGCATACCTGCATGAGTCAGAACGGTGCAGGTGACCTGCTTTATGAGGTTACAGCCAAAATGAAATGAAATTAAACTTTGTGGCCAAATATACTGACCTCCATGAATGACTTCCAATGGTATATATACATTGAGAGGAGGTCAGTTTTGTGCATCTCTTATTATCTAACTAGCAATACCAGGACCACGCAGAGATGATGAGTAGTAGAGTAGTAGATGATTAGTCGATCGACAGAAAATTACTCAGCAACTTTTTCAAATAATCATTTCAGTCATTAAGTTAGAAAACATATCAAACATTTGCTGGTTGCAGGTTCTCAAATATGAGAATTTGACCTCTATGCAACTCTAAACTGAACATCTTTGGATTTTCGAGTGGTTATCAGAGAAAAACAAGACATTTGAAGATGTCACCATGGGCTCTAAGAAGTTATAGCAGACATTTTTCACTATTTGTTGACATTTAATAAAAAAAAAAAATCCAGAAAATAATCAGCAGTAGTCTGTAGCATCCTAGTCAACTGTTTGTGGGATGATAATGCCACGCACTACCTCACCAAAACTATTTGTGTGAAAAGAGCATTACAATGATTTGTGAGTGGCAATTGTAAAGCAGCAACAAGTCATGTCTGCATTAAACATTGAGCTGTTGCATATCAGAGCCCTCTTGGTAAAGATTAGAGAAAAAGTGTCATTCTTCTTTATCCTTAGAAACTTTTGTTTGCTTAGAAACGAGCCGGCACCTGGTGAAGCTGCAGGTCTTCTGGGATGGATTTTGGTGGCAGAATGTTCAGCATGTTAATCAGTCATCTGTGTTGGCATGTTCACCGCTCGGTCGTCTGGCTGCTTTGCATGGCATGATGGCATGGGCGGTTTGTGTTACCACGGTAACAGAGCTGTATATGTGCATGTGTGTTTTCGTAATAGAGGGTGAAACTATCGGAAGGATGCTGGTTAAGTTTCAGTAACCTCTCGGGGCAATAGCTCCGATTTCCCACGCTGCATCAGTAATGAGATGAGCAGTACAGTATGAGGTGTAAAATAATTCTTTTCAGCAGGCCTACTTCAGTAGACAGAGCATCTGGTCTTGTCTAGGTGTATTAGAGCCATTCATCATTGTTTTTTCCAGCAGACCCCAGAGAGAGGGCGCAGGCGGTATAAGTAGTAAGTGGGTCAGAGAATTGAGAGCGTAAGCTGAATCCTGACAGGGCAAATGCAGATGCGTACTGTATGTGCGTATATGTCGAGATGATGCATGTCACCTCCGCTGCTTGATGCTTTCTGCACGCCACATAAAAACAAGTATATGCTATAGAATGTGTTCACAAATGTTTGACCAATATAAGATGCTGAACAGCATCGACATGAGACTGATCCAGTTTCTGTCATGTTGGTCAAGTATTTGACATTTTGTTAGATGAGTTGCAGTTGATTTTATGACAGCTTTACTAACCTGCTTTCTTCCTTTTTTCCCCTTTATCCCCTCCTCTCATCCTACTTTTTTTCTTTCTTTCATAAATAATATTTTTTTACTATTCATGCTCTTATTTCTTTCTTTTCGTAACTTCTCTTTCTGTTATGCTTTTTTTTAATTCTTTCATCTTTCTTTATGAATGCGCCCTTATTTGTCGATCTGCTCGTTTTTTGTTACTCTTGCTTCCCTTTCCGCTGTCATCACCGTTCTTTTACGTTACACCCTTCTTCTTCCTGTTATTTCCCTTCTCTCCTCTTTTTCCCAATCCCCATGCTTCAGAGGACTAGAACCCGCCTCCATCGCCATGCCGACTGTCAATCAGCTGTGCTTCCGCTTCTATGCATCTCTTCCCTCTCCCTCCGCAACACGCACACATACATACACATGCACGCACACTATCTCTCCTTTCCATGGCTCCTTGATCCAGTATGAAGGAGAAAGTCTGAGGTTGTGGACAAGAGCGCACACACACACACACACACACACACATACACGCACACACGGCCATGCCATGCTGTCCTGACTTCAGCACACGCTGTTCCTCCAAATAATGTGTTTGGCACACTGTGATTCACTCCGCTGGGCAAACTGGGTGTCTCTAACAAAGAACTGTTTTTGGACAAACGCACACACAGTCACATTTGAAATTCAATTTTGAAATTTTTTTTGTTTGGAGTTCTTCTCGGGCCAGAATTACAATATTTACACTGTGTCCAATGAAATGTTCTCTCCATGTTTGTTTCTTTTGGATCACTCAGAATCAGGAGCTGCAAATCAACTATATTTATCACATACAGTATTAAGAAAAGATATACAGATTTACTGCAACTTTACACATGTAGAGTACTGACAAGCATACAGTAACAAAACCAGTTCAATCAAAATGTAAAACTCCTGCACATCTGTAGCCCTTCCCTCTGTGAAGCAGACAGTAAGTTCATAAGTTCATGTCCTCACATACTCCACAGACGCAGACACTATCCAGCAGCCAGCCCTCGTCCCGCTGTCTGAAACCTTTCAAGCGCTGCAAGCCTGATCCGTCAACACCCAGCAGCTAGCGCTCACACACAAGAACACAAACACACACAAGATACTCGTGTATGTACCCACCAAAGGACTATTTGTATTTTTGTCAATTTTTTTTCTTTTAATGAACTGCTTTTAACACTTCAGCCTCCCTGTGGTGGTCACCCTTCCCTCACACGTCTGAGTTGTCAAAACTTGACTCTTGCTATGCTTTGCACTATTTTCACTTTTTAACCAAATGAATAGATATTAAAGCCAGACCGTCAGTAGACAATCAGTCATGTAAAAAATTGTAAAAGATGTCCCACTTAGTCTTTAGTTCCATTTCACTATTATGAGTAGTTAGTTTGTAATACTTTGTTTCACTTCAATTTATCTTTAACTGTGGACTTATTATTTATCTTCAGTGTTACTAAAAATGCTATCTTTGTTGTCTGTTGCTGTATTGTTATTATATATGCAATCAATTCAGTCAGTCAATCAAATGTTTTAGTTCACCAAAAGCAAATTTATTAGTCTCATCATAACAATCTTTAGCTGTTAGCATCAAACTCCAACTTGTAAAGAATAGCTGTTGGTTTTAATGGGCCTCATTCACAAAATATGCACATTTTAAGAATTCTTCTGGCATTCTTTTTTGTTTTCCTTATTCATGTTTCTCCTTTGATGTAATCCAAATTTATATTTTTGACCAAAGATATATCCAGCCTGAAAACATATGACAGTGGATGCTGTGGATTAAACATCATTTCAAACATTTTCAAGTGTAATTTCTCTCTAATGCTTTGAACATCACCAATCAATACTACATTCACCTCCATTGTACTGGGGTGGCAGAGACAAGTATCTCAAAATCTAAATATGTTTTTTTTTCTTCTTCTCTGATTTGGATGAACTGACCATGTAAGAAAAAAGTTGTGAATGAGGCCTAGTAAGGTTCTGCGCTGTGACAACAAGGCTAACAAACTATTTTCTTCCATAATCTGACAAGTCATTGATTCAAAATGTGAAAAGCACGAGTTGTAGATGAGCACATTTCCATCTATCTTTTCATTTTAGCAGACACAGTAACTCAGTTTAACTCTTGTGATACTCATCTTGTCTTCCTTCCGCAGTGCGATACAGTATACTGTATATTATTTTACCATTTTCCTTTTTAGATGCATGGAAACGTCTTATATTTGCAACAAAGAGTTAGATCTAACCTATTTTATGTGTTTGTTCCAAGTGGTATCTATCTCAGAATGTCCTTTTTATAGACGTGCCTCTCTGTCTGCCTGCACCTTGTGCTAATAAACCGATATATAACACACTTATCTGGTTTTGGGTTTCTCTTTCTTCTTCTAACCAACCTGCACTAAACCGCTTATCTAATGTCTAACTGCTTTTTGGCTCCTTTCTATTTCCATCCTTGCGGCCTTTTTATAATATGTGCAATATTATTTCCTTTTTTCAGATATTATTATATCTTAGCAGCTTTCCAAGAGAACAAGATGCTGAGTCATCCTGGCTGTAACCTTTAGAGGCGGTGGGTTTTTACAGTGTAAAGCCTAGAGATTAGTGTGTGCCGCAGGGAAAGGATTTTCTATGTGCCTCTTTGGTTGCAAAACATATTTCTTTATTACTCTTTCCTTTTTTGGAAAGAGAACAGAGAAACAAATAATTTCTTTTGCCTCTCTGGCTATGGCTTAAAAATACACATAGAAAGGGAAATAAAGGGAATTCTGCCTTTTCTAAAGAGGTTTGCCAGATATCAATATTTAATAGCTTCTCTTCCAAAACCACTCAGATTCTTCCAAACATTGAAGTTACTCTATGAAGCTCAGATTAGATAGAGATAGCATGACAGAAGCTTGTCTGCTTCTTTTACAGTTTTCATTATACTACATTGCATCATCCTAGATGTACTTTAGCATTTCTATATACTTTAACCTCAAAATTTGGACTATGTAATATAACAATATAAAAATAACAGAAAATCACCAAAAGGAGAATATGTCCTGTTTAAGGTTTGGCTACGTTTAGACAACTAAAATTACTTGGTTAGGGTTAGGGGATAGAGCTCATGGTTAATAGGAACACCTAAACAGGACGCTAGCAATGGAACCTTTTTGGTGGTGTTATAACAATGTCATGGTTATGTACGGTACACTTAATAAAATCATCCACTTAATTAGCTTAGCTTTCAGAGCTAAAGAATCAAAATTGGTGATCTTAGATTATTTTGTTACATAAGAAAGGTGCTTTAAGTGTTTGTACGAGGACTATTCTATATTCTGGTCTATAATCACAGAATCAATAACTGTCAATCTTTATAATGGATTAATAAATGATGATTTACAGTGTTTCCTCTATAATTGTACAGGGCTGGTGGGCTGCCAGACCAACGAGAACCCCCGCCAGGCCAAAAAAATATTTTTTTAATGCCAAAATCAACGCCAAATACCCATTCATCTGGAAATCAGTAGTGTTGTGCTGTGCAGCGCTGTACCGAAACATGAGTTAATCTCTTCACTGCTGGAAAAGTGAAGGAAGGGGGTTAGCTCCGAAGTTAGCAACAATGGGTTAGCCTAAACAGAACTAAACAGAGAAATAGAGAACGGAGAAATGTGTGGCTGCTGAGTTCACTCTGTCCCCCCTCCCCGCCAGGCCAAAGCAGTCAACCTAGGGGAAACACTGATTTAAGTAATTAGAGAATTTATCAAGCAGCAAGACTAAGGGATTACAGCCATGCTAGCAGCTCTGTGAGGCTGCACTTACACACAGAGATGCTTTGAGCTGAATGCTAACATTAGCTTGATAACATGCTAACAACAGGGCTGCCAAGTTTTGACTTCAGTTTGAATTTTGTTCCGGGAGGGGGGGGAGAGACTGTGCTGCTGCCAGAACAGTCACTGACTGAGATTACTCTAAGCAGCATGCATTGGAATAAATTACAATATATTTGTGTATATTTCTTGCTTTCGCCTGCTGCTGTTGTGCTGTGCTGCTCTGTCTGTCTGTTCATGTGTTGTTAGTGTCCTCTTTTAGCACCATGATGTCATCAGTTATGAATTGTTTTTCACTGTGTGAGAAAATGGACATGTGGCGTGAGAGCATGTGAAAAATATCAATTGCATGAGTCTCATGGTCAATGCAGAGACTTGGCAGCTCTGTCGCAATGTCAAAGCTGGCATACTGAAGTTTAGCAGGTAGAAAGTTTACCATGATCAACATCTTAGTTTAGTGTGTTAGCATGCTGAAAGTTGTTATTGGCACAGATGGGATTGTTATTAGTCTTGCACTACTGGACAATATGAAATGTTATCCTGCTGTTAACACTAGAATGAAGTCATGGGATCACCAAAGTGATTAGGATACATCTTCATGAATGTCTGTAAAAAATTGTGCCAATCTATCCAGTAGATGTTGAGATATTTCAGCCTGGACCAAGCTGGTTGCCAACTCTAGAGCCAAAATGCCAAACATTTGCTAGTTTCTGCTTCTGCAATGTAAGGATTCACTGCTTTTCTCTCCTTTGTAAACTTATTATTTTTGGGTTTGGGACTGTTGGTCGGACAGAACCACCAATTTGATGTCACCTTTGCTGGATAATAAGGAAATGCAATGGGTGCTTTTGATTACCTTCTTGCATTATATTGACTAAATCCATTGATTGACAAAATAATAATCAACAGATAATGGAAATAATTCTTAGTGTCAGCCCTTTTAAAATCCCCTGTAACAGGAGCTGTATGGTCTTGTTAAGGCCACTCTCAGCAGAATATCTCTGAGAGTTGTTACATTGCTCACGTTTGCAATCCACTATTCTATATAACCTTCAGAGATCAACTTGACCTGTGGGATCCTCTCCGTCAGCATGTCTGTGTTTGTGTGTGAGAGTCTATATGGGGCAGCCTGGCCTACTTAGACTCAGAGAGTTATGGTGTGGGTGATGTAGGTAGAAAAAGAGAGGGAAAGGAATCAAACAAGTCCTCTGTATAAGCAGATGTGCTTTTCAGCTGAGGGATCGTCCCGTACCTTATCCCAAACCCCAGAGAGCCTCACACCCAACAGCTGTTCCCCTACATTACCCTTAAAGAGAGTGAAGGGAGTGAGTGGAGGAAGGTCCAAATGATAACAGAGGGAGGTGTGTACATAATGTATAGGTGGACCCCTGCACTAGTACATTACATGCTGTGCCTCTGCCCCCACACAGTGATAATGTGCATCATCTTAAGGACCTTGAACTGCTGCCATGACTTCAGCATGCTTTATATATCTTTGAAGATGTTACATCATGGACTCAGGGAAGGAAAATAGGAAAAAAAAAAGTTTTAGTGATTGTTAAATCAAGTGTTTGCTAACTTTGCTAGCACTGTCAACATGTTGTGTGGCTGTTTCCTTTTTTTTCTTTTGTTTTCGCCTTTAAAATAATGGTTATTTTATTACATTAAAGAAGCAGCTTGGCAGAAGTCATATCATACAACACCACATGAAACCATGATATGAAAGTAGGGATGCATGATATTTTTTTGCCGATATGCCGATATTTCCAACTCATTGTGGCCAATTGCCAATGCTGATACCGATATATGCACATACTTTTTTTCAGCTGGCTGAGGAGACTATTATGCTACCCTAGCCAGATGAGAGAGGTATGCTCTAGGCAGGGCATATGTGTGTATGTGTTAAATTAAGGAAAGGGAGGGTGGGTACCATTGGGTTTCAACCTTGGCACAGGGGGGCACCAACAGGCAGATGCAGCTGTGCCAGGCTAGCTAGTCACATGATTATGCATGGTTAGTCAAGTCAAGTTGATTTATAAAGCACATTTAATACGACAGGCGTAGACTCAATGTGCTTCAAGATGGAAAGCAAAAAATATAGGTAAATGGGATCATACATGACAAGCACATATAAGATAAAAAGCTATTTTACAATAAAACGGGAATAAGATGAAAAGGTATAATTATTATTATTTGGAAGGGAATAATAATAATAATAATACTGATTGAGAATAAACCACATACTTTAAACCCATCTAAAAGCTTATGAAAGAAGATATGTTTTTAGTCTGCTTTTAAAAAAAGACACTATTGTAGCAGACCTTAGTTCATGTGGTAGAGAATTCCAGAGAGTAGGACCATAATGACTGAAGCTGATTTAGAATTTATTCTAGGTATAGCGAGGAGACCTTTGTTTGATGATCTAAGGGTTCTGTCTGGTGTGTACTCAGTGAGCATGTCAACAACGTAGGAAGGAGCTAAGCCATTGATAGATTTAAAAACAATAGGAAGTATTTGAAAATCAATCATCTGCAGCATTCTGAATGAGCAGGAGTTTATTTAACACCTGCTTTGTCGGTCCAGTAAAAAGTGCATTACAGTAATCTAGTCTAGTAGAAATAAACACATGGGCCAGCTTTTCAGAGTCTGACTGTAACAGGAAGCATCTTACTATATATATATATATATATATATATATATATATATATATATATATATATATATATATATATATATATTTCTGAGATGATAAAAGGCAATCTTGGAGATATTAGATATGTGCTTCTGGAAGTTAACATCAGCATCCAAAATCACAGCCAAGGTTTTACCGACAGGGGAGTTAACAAACAATGCATCTGGTGCCTCAAAGCCTTGGGACCTACCAAAAGAATCTCTGTTTTGTCTTCATTTAGCTGTAAAAAAAATTGGCCATCCAATATTTGATATCTACAATGCATTGGATGTGGTCATTCATTGGGCTAAGGTTGATACAGTATGTATAACTGTGTGTCATCAGCATAGGGGTGATATGAAATATTGTATTGCTGAATGATGGACCCAAGTGGGAGCATATACAAATTAAACTGCAGTGGACCAAGAATTGACCCTTGAGGGACTCCATATGGAACGCTGACTTCAACTGATTCGAAGTTGCCAATAGAAACAGAAAAAAAGATCCAGTAAAGAGCTGAAGAACGCCAATTAAGAACTGTGCCTCTTAGGCCTAAACAGTGTTCTGGGCGCTGAAGAAGAATTATGTGGTCAACAGTGTGGAAGGCTGCAATGAGGTCAAGAAGTACAAAAATAGAGACTTTATGGTTGTCTGAGCTAATTTTAAGATCGTTAACAACTCTGACCAGAGCCGTTTCTATACTGCGGTTAACTAGAAAACCAGACTGTTAAACGTCAAACAAATTGTTAGATGACAGATACATATGTAATTGTTGGCATACAACCTTTTCAAGAATTTTTTTCCAGGAATGGAAGGGTTGAGATTGATCTGTAGTTCTCAAGAACACATGGATCAAGATTACTCTTTTTCAACAATGGTGTTATAATGTTTGAGACCTGTGGAGAAGATTCCAGAGAGTAGGGAGGCATTAACAATCTCAAGAACATCATCTACCAAACAGCTGAGAACATTTTTGAACAACTTAGTAGACGTTGGGTCAAGAGCACATGTTGCAGACCACTTCTTATAGTACACTACGTTGAATAAGAGGGAAGTTGGACAGAGTGTGGGCAACATGGCACTGAGCTAAGACTGTGGAAGAAGAGAGGTCCCACCCACCAGCAGAGGAAGCCACTATATTATTCCTGATATAGAATTTTTGCATTTAAAGTATGAGGCAAATTTAGCTGAAAAGTGGTAGTCATCAACTATTCAAGGAAACCCCTATCCACAATGTGCAGGTTGTCAGTTGACATTTTAGGTTGAGAGTTAAATGTCTTGACAGCTATCAAATGTACTGCCATACTGTTTGATACATACATTCATGGTCCGCACACGATGACTAATAAGATTAGTGATTATATCATAAAATAAAAGTGGCTTAATGTAACATTCCTGCACAACATAATAAGCCCTTTTAATATAGGTTACCAAAGATTTTTACTTTTACACTTTAACACAACTTTATAACTAAACTTTGATGTATCTGTGTTAATTCTTACAATGAGCATGGCAGTGTCACACAGCTGCTAGTGTGACTTTAGACTAGTACCACTGTTGCATATGTAGGATTTATTTTGTCAGGGTTTATGATTGTCAGCATCCTGCATATTTAGTCGTTTATTCAACGGATATACAATCCGTGTTGGAAGTTCAACCAGTTAGTCTCAACCTTTAGAAAGTCAAACTCATCCTACCCTACTATTCTTTATGTCACCTTCTTTTTAATTTGATTGAAACACCATAACAACTAAGTAAGTTTTAGCTGAGCGCATCACCATCTTTGTATAATTTGATAAACTCAAACTGTCATCCTGTTTTACTTAAAGAAGTGATTTGGTAGAAATGCTGGATAAATCTCCTTTAAATATTCATGATGGAGCTTTAATCCCTGAGCTGGGAAAAAAAACCTAATTCCTCCCTCATTGATGTCTTTTCTGTAGAAAAGGCTTTTCATCTGTGCAAGCGTTTCTCACATGCGAAGGTGTGTGCTTGACTGTGAATGCACATGTCTTTATGTGTATCCCCATGCATGTGTGTTTGACTCTGTGAGTAAATGTTTTCTTCTTTATTTTCATGTGTGAGGCCTAAGACTTGCCTTTGAGCTTCAAATATGAAGTGCTCTGGATGGGAAACATCAACATGGGCAACTAGCGATTCTTATGCTTTTCGTGGGTTCAAATCTGTTGATTTGACATGTACTGACTGCACAATCCCTGCTGGTGGGAGCTAAATGCAACCCCCCTCCCCTCCTTGGCTCAGTAGAATGAATTGTGATCCATGACAGTGAGGAGCATTGGAAAGCATGACAGCTGGAAATGCAAATTCCAAAATACAGAGGATAGTCAGAAATCCTTCACGGTAGCTCAACTTCTTCATCCTGTCAATAAAAACTAACAAGCATTGACATGAAGTAGGTCAAGAGAAAGTTACGAGTAGATTAAAATAGCCACAGAGGGTTGCCTCACTGTTATTTTCCTCTCTCCAGACAGACGAACACGGGTTTGTTTTCAGGCAAGGAAAAGGAGGTGTGGTAGACATAATGACATAATAGCCTTGGATTCAAAGAAAGGAGGGAGAAAAATGGTTTCATAGGCAGCTCTGCGTATGTATGTGTGTGTGTTTGTTTGTCACATCTAATACACCTTGCTTCTCTCCCGCCTGTCAATGCACATCACCCTCTCACACACTGCATTAGCACAGTCTGCATTAGCACCGTCACAGCATTAGCCTCTTGACTTCTTACCCTCCACAACCTAGTTTCCTTATTTGGTTCCCTATATTTAAAGAACACAGCTGAAATTATGATGGAAATTCTACAGCAAGAAAACTATCCATTTACTTTACAGGCTTTTCCTTTTTAGCATCTCACATGGCTAGAGCCTGTCCCAGGAAGCATTGTGCAAGAGGCGGGTTACATGCTGGATGATAGATTTTGGTTATTTATTTTCCGAGGTTAGCAATGGATGCCATCCATAGAGACCAAAGGTGGATTTGTTTTTTATTCCAGTGTACCCGTTATGGGTGGCTTCAGTGCTGAAAGAACATACAATATTTCAAAAATGTATCCTTAAATGTATTTCTAAATGTCTCTTTATTCCCAGTCTCAAAATTGAGTAGAGTTCATGAGCACAAGTAGCAACTATCACTGATGGAAAACAACTAAGTACATTACAGTGCTATACTGTAATTTTGAGGTATTTGTGTTTTACTTGACTATGTCTATTTTCTGCTATTTAATACTTTCACACATCTATTTGACAACTATAATTACTTGTAATATCAGAGATTAAAATTATATATACAGAACATTATAAATACAGCACTAATATTTATCCGTCAATATGATATATTATAATTTAATTCTCTCAAAAGTGCTATTCTGCTTAATGAATACTTTCACTTTTGATAATAAATGACAATATTACAATAGCTCTTTAACTTAGATAAAACTCTGATGACTTTTACCTATAAGGGAGTATTGTTACATTGTGGTGATGCTACTTTTACTGAAGTGAATGATCTAAGTAAAGTACCAGTGTACCAAGAGAGAATACTTTATGCTTTACATGTGGATTGTGTCGCCTGTGTGCGTAAAAACCAGATGTGTCTCAGCAGCTGCAGCAGGAGTTGTAAAAGTCTTGAGTTAGATTTTGGCTGGATTAGATACAACCAGGCTAAGCTTCGATCTTCTGTAATAGCAGGTCAGATCCTTACATACACAAGGGGAAGACTCCACTACATATTTTGCTGAGGCTAAGGAGTTAATGTTCAGTGGGTAGGAACGGCCTGATACAAGGGGAAACCCTTCATATCTCAGCTAGGCTTGTGCCATATGGTTGTCACTAGACGGCAACCTCAATCTCACAGACGCTTTTGGAGTCCTTTGCTTCTCTAAGCCTTTCTTCGGATCTTTTCTCTTATCTCTTCCTGTTCCTCTAACTCTCTCCTCTCACTCTTGTCGTTTTAGCACCATATATAAAGAGCATACTGTAAAATATTATGGGAAGAATATTAAAGGAAACTCTGGAATACAACACAATTCTATGCTAACAGCTAAAACATTCAGACTCTGTATTACAAAGTTTGTAGGGGACAGTTGCAGGTAAAGGTGGACACAAAGTTAAATACTTGCTGATTCAACCTTATTCCAAGTACATGATTAATGCTCTGCCGCGTCTGAATCGAAAGGACATTAAGGAGGTTTTTTCCTCACAAGAGAATAGCAATCTGTCCTTTCGCCGAACCATCACCATGCACCTGTGGTCATGCGGCAGCCCTGACCCAGCTTGTTCATAGTGTCTATCCCAGCCTGAGGAGCTGAGGCTGAGACAGAGGAGCAGGGAGAGGCGGGGGTCAGTTGGAGGACAGCTGCAGGAATTCAGCCTATCCTGCCGGCTCATCCCAGATTAGACAGTTTTGGTAAAGCAAACCATAGGGCGCCATGCTGAATCTGGGTTGGAAATAGATTGAAAAACAGCCAGGTTTGGTATTAAGCTTAAATGGCAGTAAGCTATTATGATAATCAAATGAGTTGGCTTTTTTTTAAATACCTTTTTTTACTTTTTCCTTTACTTTTTCCTTAGTTTACTATACAGTTTAGTCATCCATAATGTTTGTACCTTATATAAACTGTACATCATGTGAGTCATGCCTGCCTTCTTATGGATCTTAACTATGCCTTATTTCCAGATGACGCACATTTGATAAAGAAGCCAATATATCTTCTAACCAGCATAGCAGGTTCAAGGAGAAGTCTGGCTAGTTGCCATCTGGCTCAGAACTGCATGGACTTCTTAAAACAGCCATGTTTAATGAGCTTTACTTCACACCAGAGGTTACCCTGGTTCGCCACTAAACTAGCCATGTGTCCCATTTTCTCCCCTTGGTCGTGTAGTGGCCCTGACCCAGCCAGTGTGGTTCATCAGTTGCATCTAGAGAAGAAGAGAGTGGGGCAGAAAAGAGTGCTTAGGCCGGGGTCAGCTGGGGGACAGAGACTAGCCTGTAGGCTATCAGACGTACGAGAGAACATAAGAATGGACTATAATCTAGGCATCGCTAGGCAGGACCTCATCTGAGTACTGCAAGAGCTCGCTAATGAAAATCATACAGCTACAAAGTCCAGTTTGTCATTGTATGGTTTGGCTTACATTCACTGGTGTCAGACAGCATCCCAGCTGAGCCCCATTTTGCTTAAAGATGATGAGATAATTATACAGTGTGCAAACACAGACCCGTCCAAGGATGGAGAAACTGATTAAGAAGTGGAAAGATTGATAGAATTTTGCACTCCTTCGTTTTTTTTCTGAGCTCTTACTGAAATGGTTTGTGTCAGTGTGTGTGTTTGTGTGTGTGTGTGTGTGTGTGCTTCTTGTCTTGACAAGCCCATTGTCTTAGTCTAGGCCTGGCACAGGGTCCCTCTAGTTGGCTGAACAGTGGAAGGTCACAGCTGCTTCTTTGATACTGTGTCAATGTTTATCCTTTGATGTTATTGTAGCAGCGGTGTTGAGGAGTTGAATTAGTCTTGGCTTAACATCTGAAAAGGTATGTTTGGTTTTTTGGTATTAAAATGAAGAAAAAAGATCTTTGGGTAAACATCAGAAATGCTGTCTCAGCGGCTGGGGGGGGCGTGTCTGTGTTTGATTGACAGCAGCAGGGGAACAAGACACAAAGTGAACAGACTTGTGCTGTATCTCACAAGTCACGGGCAGACAGTGTGTTGTTAGAAGTGGTATTGAAGGGTAAGAATCACACAAGCATCTAACAGGACTGAAGTGACATTTGCAGGTATGTTACGTGTTGTTTAAGCTGTTTGTGCTGCAGCTGAGCAGCTAATTAGCTACCTAGCCTGCTAACTGATGTTAGTGGTGCACTTCTCCCTGGTGAATGTTTGTTTGGTTGCTTGTTCAATAAGCTAAACTTCAAGACAATGTGTACCTTCATTTTTGTGAATTAGATGAGAAGAGGAAAGCTAATGGTAGTTGCTGTTTAGAGTCAGTGGCTCTTGTGTTGTGTAGCAGGTTGCTATCAGGCTCAGTGTGACCCTCTGCTCTGTCTATGATAGAACGCTGCGTCATCGTTTTATGCAACATTTGATTTGCTGTATTGAAATAAGCACTCCAGCTACATGGAGTCAAAATTACAATACAAATACAAATACAAATTTCATGGAATGAATGTAAAACTGGGGGGCGCCATCATGAAACCAAAAAACTTAAAAATTTTAAAAAGATATGTACTTTTTTTTAAAATTCATTCATTCAATTGTTTGAGCAATGTTTGATATGTACTTATCTGTTGAAAATATCTGTTTTAATTCAAAATTCAAACTCAGATTTCATCATAGAAATTAATAATGAAATCTGGTGTGACCACAGTGTTTTGAGGATGTGTTTGTCTGTCTTTTTAAGTGACAGTCCCCCCCCTCCTCTCCAAAAGAAAAAACAGACAACAAAAGAATCCCCTAGATCTATATCAACTTAGTTAAAAAGTCTTCTGCAGACTTTGTGGCACCACACATTCGTTGAGCTTGAATTTGGTTCAGTCACCAGGTCACAGTAAACACATCTGCTGCAGGGCTGAAATTAGAATAAATAAACCTGATTCGTTACATGTGAAAAGAACACAAGTGTGATTAAATGCTCTACACATCACTATTACACCCAATGCTGTTTTCACTTATTTTGTCTGATTGGACCTCTTGTCAGGACTTTGCAGGCGTGTATAGACAGCACACACTGTCCTTACTCATTTCTGCTTTTTCACATTTGTTACACTGTGTCTACACAAGAGTGTAAGCAGCACGTTAGCAGAGGAGGAGCAGCAGCGTCAGTGCTCCATATGTGTCTACACAGGATGCGTTCAGGCATAGTACTGAGTGTAGGTCATCTGTGTTTTGACAGCGCTGCAAGCCAAATACGCAATAATTGTAGTGAAGAAAATGCTTGAATACTTGAAGTACGTTTCACCTATGTGCTGAAAGCACGAGTGAAACATGAGCTAATATGCAGCCTGTGTAGACAGCTGTATTGGTTAAAATAGAAGCGTCTTGGTTCTGTCAGACGTGTATGAGATGGACGAAAAAAACATGGCGGAAACACTTTCTGTGAGGATTCCGTGTTAGTGTACCACAGCATCTTTACCATTTATATTAGTACATGGAGTTTATTGACCTCTAGACTAGCTCAATATAGCTCCAACCTCAGCAGAGGTCTTAAAAACCCACTATCTGGTGTTAAAACATGATAACAAGGTGAGGTAGATTATTTTATTGCCAGGGTTGTCATGTATAGCATCCTGGTGAGATCAGCTGGTGAAAGTGTGAAACTGTGCCCTAAATGTGATATTTCAGATGGTGGGGTTGATATCATAACAAAGTTTGATTGGCAAAATTCCTCCACTAACCCGTGCACCACCTCCTTAGCTGATTCTTAATCTGCTGCCTACAGGAATCCACTTCTGCAACTTATGTATGCATAATGGGATTAGGCAAGACTAGTGTGTGTGCATATGTGTATTCTTTCTAGGCTATATTTATCCATTGTATTCTGTCAGGTCATCCAAGTGTCCACCGAGCGAGGGGTCTGACTTTCTGGCTGTTTGTGTGCACATGAGTACTGAGTGTGTGTGTGTGTATGCGGGTGCATGCTCATTTGTTTCTCCACATTAAAGCAGCTACTGGAGAGTAGTGTGTGTGCGTGTGTGTCCTTAGATGCCTCTGAGATGATTAAGTTCATCCGTCAAACTGATAGCTGCTCCAGTCTGTCTGGCCATACTCTGTCCTCATACTGAGGTCAGCATCCCCCAGCAGGAGCAGCAGCAGCAGCAGCAGCAGCTCTTACATAACTTGGCGAAACAGTAAAACACAGGATTAGATATTTTACTCTTTGTGGAGGAACTCACACATTTATGATGCTGACTATTAGAAACTGAGGTCAATCCCTTGTTTTCTATTTTAGCAAGTATTAGTTTGACACACAAATCTTTTTTGTAAAAGACAAATTAAAAGCTTTAAAAGCTACCATGATATATAAATTTATTGTTTAAAGGTCATTTTTTATGAAAGAGTATCAAACATATTCATTTTAGTCTGAGATTATCTTTGCACTATGCTGGTGTGATTTAACAAGTCACATACAGTCTGTTGAAAACACAACCAGAGACCGCCATCAAAATTAACCACATACTGTAATCACTGTAGTATAACACTTTGCTAGCTAATGCTGAGTTTAATAATCACAGATCCATTTCCATTTAATGGACTGATAACATCCGAAGAGGATGGAAGAGTGCCACTCGCCCCCGAACCTAATGTAGCACAAAAAAAGTAGAGTTGATAACACGTCACTACCCTTTCACACCAAAGACCCTGCATTCAAACCCGCTCACATGGGGATGACAGATGTCCTACTGTTTTACGCCAAGCCTGATGACCTGCAATGGTAACCTGTTAGACATAGAAGGAGACAGGTGTAAGGCAATATGTCACACTGTTGGGCAAGTAAATCATTCATCCTGAGTTGACCCTTTGCTAATGAGGGATCCATGTTACCTACATGAATCTGACCCTGATCTCAAGATGGGTCATCCATGTGCATGTTCTTGATGATAAAACAGTATAAAGATACCAAATAAAATCAGCAACAAGTGACATCCATTTTCCTGCAGTATAACACAAATACTTGAGCACACAATTTTAGGAGATGCGTACTAGTAACAATAGCTACAGAGAATGACAAAATATTTATGGCCTTGCTCCTCTCCACAGTTACAGTATATAAACTGTACATTACTGGAGTATGGTCTGGTTATATGTGCATACTGTGAAAATGTTCTGTCGAAGTATTGTTACAGATGCCAAACAATGATTAGATTTCTGGTCTGTAAGAAGACAGTTATTAAAGGTCAAATAGTCATGACTGATGACATCGTAATGAGCCTCCTGTTGGGTACTGACTCACCTACTACGAACAATTCATTGGACATGTCCCAAAAACACACACACATTCGCTCACATTGGGTGCGTCACAGTTGATCTTCCTCCCTCTTTCAAGCTGAGCAGTTCACCACTGGTACATTAAACACAGTGCAGTGTTTAGCAGATAACTCTAGCATGAAATTTTCCCTTGTAGACTTAACTGAACCCTCAAAAAATGTGCTTGAATTTGAAGTGCGCTTTAAGCATTAAGCATTTACTGAGCCAAAACCATTTAATCTCCAAATTTCACAAATGCCAATGTTTTACAGCAGCCTACTTTTATGTCCACTGTGATGCAAGTAGTAATTTCAAGTTCCAAAACTTTCTTCATTTAAAGGATAATTCTGGTTTACAACAACTTGGGTCTATTTTTGGTCATCATTCCTCATAATTATAACATTGTACTTGCAAGTACAAATTGCTGAAATCTGCAAACAAAGCAATGGCACAACAGTGAAGTCCAATGGGGCAAGAAACACGACTGGTCAGGCAGGACTGTTGCCAGGATTTTAGAGATGGTCTTGTTCTTGAGTCCAAAGTCCTCCAGCACCACCCACCTGCCAAAAAAAAAACTTGACTAACCACTAAATTCCACATTTCCCCAACATTACGGTCAAAATATTATTTCCCTACAACACCGGATATATAATTGTGATGGAGATGCCAAATGTCATAAATATAATTTTTGCTTAAAAACATATTTAAAACAGAATTTGAAGGTATTTCAACAAAAAACATTTAAAAAACATTTGGCAACATTTGTAATATCTTGAATGTAAACTTGGATGTCACGTATCCCCCAAATTACTATAAAATTTTACAGATGACATGACCTTGATGGCCAACAGTTAACATATATTTTATATATATCCTTCCAGCAAAAAAAGAACAAAGTTGTAATAAACTGAATTTAAAGCACCACTGTATAAGGCATCTACTCTGACCAGTTGTTTCAACTCAGTCTGCTAATAGGGCTGCTAATTTTGCCTGAGAGATGTTTTCTTTGAGTGAAACAGCTCCCGGCTTTCAGGTTATTTGTGTAACCTCCCTCCCCCTGATGCAAAAAGATCCTTTTGGCCACAGTTTTAAATAAAGATGTTGATCTCAGTCAACCTCCATGGTTCAGTAAGGGGTAAAAATGCAAAAAGGATAGACATATTAGAGGTTTTCATACCAGTGCCCCTGACTGCCCTTTCAAAGCTGCTTAGTCTGATTTCAGCACCTTGGACAGCAGCACAGCTCAGCGGGGGGAAACAGCTGCCTGTTTTCCTGCAACGCTTTTGCTTCACTGATTTAACAAAGACAAGCAGAAGACGCTCAGTGCATGGAGGTGCACTTGTGTTGGCTACCTTAGTCTACAGTTACCTTTCACGTCTCTTCTTATTTCTCCACATTTGCATTGAGAGTTTCCAGAAAGACATGCAAAGACAGACACAAATGGCAGACAGACACAAATGTGAGACCAGGAGGACAAGCGTTGCTGCACTAGTGTTTTTGAATCAATCTGTGACCCTGCCGACGGAGTTTTCTGCGTCTTGTCGAGACAGACAATGCACACCCTACCATGGCCCCTGTTTGTGTGTCTGATATATGGAAGCGTTTGTGACTTTGGGTGGCGTCCTGTCTGTTCGCCTCACTGTCACCCTCTGTGGACGCTGCTGGGAGAGGGTTGCCATTGGTGCGTCCCTCTTCTCCTCTCTTCTCCTTTCCTCCCTTCGTTACTCCTCTGCCTCATTTCCTTCCTGTGTGTGTCCATTTTCCCTCTTTTCTTCCATTCCTTTCTCTTCTCCCCTTCATGTTGTTTTCATTACTCAGTCTGTAAATCCTCTTTCCTGCTTTTCTCTCATTCCTCACTGTCCTTCCATAACTCTCAGTCAGACGTCCCTCCTCCACCCCTGCTTCGTCTTCCTCCCTGATCGCCTGTCTTTGCCAACCGTCTTTCTTCCTACCTCCTCTCCCGACTCCATCTTTCCTTCCGTCAATCCCCTCCGATATAAGCACACACAAATAGCCACATGAAATCAGGCAGTCTGGAGTCTGGCCTCTGCGGGCCAGTCAGGACCTCTGCTCGGAGACTGGGACGAGAGTTGAAGGGTGACTACAGGAGTAGAGAGGGAGGGAGTTGGCTGTGGCATGTCAGGCAGGCGAGGGGAGGCGCTAGCTGCCGGGGCCTGCGACCTGAACCAGACAGACAGTGAAACGTCACACCAAACCCAGACTCCCCGACTGTGATCGCATTCTTGCGTGTGTGTGTGTGTGTGTCTGTGTGTGTCTCTCTTTGTGTGGCTGTGTGTGTATGTGTGTGTGTGTGGGGTTCACAGTGTTAGTAGCTCAGAGCCAGCTGAGGCTGCAGTGGAGACAGACAGAGACAGAGGCACTGAGCAGCACATAGCAAACACCACTGAATGTTGAGTTGTATGGGACTGGGATATCTGCTTTTAGGAGGAAATTTGGCAGGTGAGAGTGCGGGTGCACGTGTGTGTTCGTGCGGGTACATGTGAGAATTTTATGTGGGATATAGTCCACTATATCTAAGTGGTTATGTTTTGTAAATGCCTGTGTGTGAGCACTGTGTGTGTGTATTTGTGTTTGGTGGAGTGTGATTGCAGTAGCCTGGTGTCACTAAATTACAGTTGTACAGTAAGGCGTCATCAGCGAGGAGGAGGAACTGATGTTTGATGATCAATGTTGTCACCTGCAGGTTGTAAGCTGACCGCAGGGGGACCGACATCAGTGTTGCGCCCAGAGCCACAGGGAGAGGTGCGGACACACTCACTGGACCAGCAGCAGGCCTTGGCTACAGACTTCTTATCAGGTATGAAGATGCGCAGTGTTGGTGTAAGGAGACGCTTGCAAGTGAAATGAAATAATTTGAAAATATTTTTAAAAAACGATTTCCTCCATGCTGATGCAGCAATAGTTTTTTGGTTTGCCTTTATATTAAGCTGTCAAGGTAACGAGCAATTTTATGACCTAGAATCTAGATGAGTCAGCAGATTTATAATATACGCACTCAGGGCGACTGGTTAATATTGAGGTACTTTATTTAGTTGGGTTTTACATGTGTCAGAGAACCTTACCATGACTTATTTGTTATTATCAGGTGTGGACAATTTAATTTCCCTGACTACAGATATACTTTGAATCAATCCGAAAGCAGTCAATCATGTTGCAGGAGCAGGAAGGAAAGGTGTTTTGGCAGTGCACTCAAGCAGACAGACAAATAATAACTGGTTTAGGATTTGAAACACAAAGTTTAGGACTTGGACTTGACTTGAGACCTGCTGGTTTTGACTTTCAATTTTGTAGCTAAGACTTATCTGTGACTTGCAAGACAATGACGTCAAGGGTCTGGAGATTAAAATAATTTAGCGTCTTATCAGAACACATTTTATTGGCCAGTTGCTCTCTCAAGATGCAACTTTAGACATACAACTTCATGCAGACATATATATAGTGTTTATGGCCAAATATACTGTATATACCTACTATTGTACAACTTCTTAACTGTATGAAATGCAAAACGTAATGGTTGCTATATTTAGATGTTAAAGCTGTGATGGGCGGTTATATACATTATATTCTGAAGGCAAAACCAGATCTTGTTTGTTTTAAATCAGTGTTTTATATTAATGCGTTCCCTCTTCTTGTTTTTTTCCTCCTTGCTGTCTACCTCTGCCTTGCCCATTCTAAATTGTTAATGCCCTCCAACTGCCACCTCCTACTCCATCTTTTTCTCTCTTTCGAGTCCTTCCATTTTCCGCCTGACAACTTCATCCATCTTTTCCTCTCTCTCTTTCATTCCCTGTTATATTTTCTCTTCTATCCTTCATTCTCGCTGACCGTCCTGTCCATCTCTTTTCCTCTGTCCCTGGGCTCCTGTTGTTCTTTCGCTCCCTACCGCCAGCCTCCATGGCAGGTTATTCAGATTCTCTGGGCTCCCAGACCAGCTCAGCCCAAATGATGGATTCTGGCCTAATGGGAGCTTTTTCAGGTATGTTTCCAATATTTTCCTCAAACTGCCACACAGCAACGCAGTTTTAGTGTTAACTGCTATTACTATAGTACTTGTAGTGTAACTGATGAATCATCAGTTTTCGATTACAAAAGTCATGCATTAATCATCTTCACAAAGATGATCAATATTTGGCTTCACCAACTTCAAAATACATCTTTCTAGCCATTATTTGTATCAACTGAAACTAAGTGAGCCCTAGCCTTCGGAAGGTGAAGGTGTAAGCTTGCATCAGCAAGTGCCATCACAGAAACCGAGACCAGCAGGGATTAAATCATGGTGCTTCCTGATGAAACACTTTCTGTGTCTGGCTATTTGATGTATATTATGTTGAATTACCATGGGTGAAGATGTGGAGGATCAGGTTAATCACTGTACTGTACCATCAATTAACGAGGCATTGGATCCATTGATCATTCTGGCAATTTTAGTTTTAATCTCTAATGAAAATGTATAATGCTTTTAATCATATTATACTTATTTAATTATTTTTATTTTTAGTCAGTGAGAAATAGTGTAGTTGAAATTTTATAACTTTTTAAAATTGTATATTTCTTGTACAGCTGGTGCTATCTTTTGTATATACAGTCACTTTGATTACAGTTAGTGTTGTTGTCATGAGATTTGCCAAGGAAACTGACTCTGATTACCTGCTCACATCAGACTGTAATGCCTATTTTCCTTTGCTGTGTGGTCATGAGTATAATAATTGCTTCCAAGAAAGTGAATAAGCATATTTCCCAAAATGCTTAACTATTCTTTTAACTGTCTTTTCTCATTTGTAAACAAATACTGTTGGTTGTCTGTCTAGATGAGCAGTTTTAACATTGCCTACCATATATGCGAAACTATTTCACTAGCGAATATTTAAATCAAATATTAATGAATATTATAAATATTAATATTAAATTTAAATTTAAACTGCACACCAAAAATACCCAACTTAAAGGCAGAGTCAGCGATTTTAATCCGACACACTTTTTGTCAAATTCAGTGAATATCTCCTCAGTCTGCTAGCTGTCCGCTCATACACAGCACTTGCTCTGTAAATGGGCATATAAACCAAGTGGCTCCGAGTGAGCCACACAACACTACTCCGGCCAATCAGCAGGGGGCGTGCGTGCTCGTGCACAGGACAGGGGGATGTCATCAGCTGTCTGCGTGAGGACATGACAGTCTCCCGTCTCCAGCACCTGTTCAGTGGTGGGGAGGGCCAGCGAACTGGAGAGAGAGAGGATGTGGCCAGTTCACATAGAAAATGTTTTCTCACGGAACAGATATGCTTCCATTTTGTTAAATGTATCAGTTCACGCTGAATCTGAGACAGTCTCATGGAGACCCCCTGCGTTTTTTAGTGCACCGAGTCTGTTTCTGTCCCGTTTAGTGAAGCGTAATCAGAGCAGCTAGCTATTGAAATCACACAAATATCCAGCCGTATATGTTTTTTGAACTTATTAACCAAATTGATTAATAAATAAATACAAACACTGTCGATTTTTCTTCCTGCTTCTGTGGACAGAGACACTGAACGGATGCCCAGTGGACTGTTGTGCTCACATGAGACGAATTTTTTTTTTCCTGCTCGTGATAAAGTGTGATAGGAGAAGTTACTCTACAGCTGACACATCGCTCTGGATTCCACCATATTTCTCTTTTGGTCGTTGCCATGGCAATGCGAATCCATGAATTTGGGGGGTGGAGCTTCTGAAGGAGCATGAAGGGAGGGATGTATTTATTTGGGTGTTTAGCTCAAATATCAACAATCTTTCTCCAGAATGACTGACTCTACCTTTAAAGTGCAGTCATCCATCCACATTAACACATCATTTATCCATAGCTGTTCATAGTGTTTAATTAACGTTAGCTCTTCTTTACACATCTCAGACTGCTGGCTTGTGTTTGTGGTTTTTCCTAACTGTTTTGTTAGCTTCAGTAGGTCAAATTGGTCATATTTTCTTTGCAACAACAAGTAGCTGTATAACATTACTGACAGACATATTAACCATTTTTGAATGCATGATGCTGGCTTTCAGTGCAACAGGTTAAGTTTATAGCTAAAACACTTCTAAAGAGGACATATTTGCAGCAGAGGATGTTGTTCAACCAATCACAAGCATGTAGCTATCAGTCAGCTGCTAGCAATGTGAAGGGAAAGCAACTAGGCTATGCTAGCAACAAGATATTTAGTGTAGCTGCAGTCAGAAGTTGAGCTCTTAACCCCAATAAAGACACAGTATATGTAAGAATATTCTGCAGTACCTTTACTTCTTGTTTCCTTAAATCATAAAAGATGAATTACTGTACGCACACACAAGTACTTTGCATCAATTTCTACAGTATGCTATCAGTCTCATATGTCATACTGTTTCCACTTAATACATACATACTTTATACAATTCTTACTTGTTTTTCATTTTCTTTTTAAAACATACTTTAACCCTCAATAACTGAGGATCATTCCAGCAAACAAATAGTCTTTCCACTTCCTAATCCATGCCCTCATTAGGTTTGCTTTCTCATATAAAATGTCCGACAACCGTCCTTAAGTCGTTGGTAGTAAATTCCTCTCTGATAAACGGCTTGTGTTGAGGCAGAGCTTGTTAGTTGCATGCAGAGCTGTAGTTGTCACTGGCTCGGTATCTGCTGGTTTTCCGCAGAGTGACACACTCACACACACAGTATGAGCTATGAGGTTGAGTTCTGCCTTTCACCATGCCAACCTCCACATACCCTGCTTTCACTGTTGCCTTAATGAGACCTGTCGTCTCTGGGCCACCGAATTACTGCTCGCGGCTTGAACACACAGTCAGTTACACACACACACACACACATATACAGTTGACACGTGCATCCGCAAACGCACACAATATTACTCTTTAGCCCAATTTCCACCAATTTAGCTCACACACTACGCACTCATGCACAAACACAATCTTGACTAATCTCACTCATTCATGCGCTCTTCAGGAGCTGTGTAATGGACGACTGTGTTCAGATCGTAGGGGGTGGTTTTTTTTTTCTGAGTCATTCTTGCTACTGCGTCTCTTCGTCTGGCACTTTAGCCTCTTTGGCTTTCTCTCCTCTTTTTGGTTTTGCTCCCCCGTCTGCTCTTAATCTGTCCTCGCTTTGTCAATGTGTCTTTATAATTCATTTCTTCTAGGCAATCAAATTTATATCTTTTATTGCTTTTTTTGTGAAGTCAAAATCCCAATTTAAAATGTTAGTGTGGTTCAGCCGCAGGTGCAGTGGATAGAGGAGATAATCTGGTCTGCTTGGACAGAGTTCCAGTGAACTGTTAATAGGGCTGCTGGATTATGGCAAAAATCATAATCACAGTTATTTCGGTCAATATTGAGATCACTATTATTTAACATGATTAGTCATTGACTTTATTGAACTTTTTAAAAAAAAACTTTTTTAACAGTGGATTTCCTTGAACTTTAAATATAAATCAACTGAAAAACATAAAAATGTTTAAAAAAATGTTTAAAGAAAAGAGATAAATACATTTTATATGTACATATATATATAAATTAAACCTCCAACTGATCAATGACATGTTATTTAAAGAAAACGGTAAGACTTTTCAGAGTGGTGTTAACTGCTGTTTAGCCAAATAGCAGGACTGTTGTTGGAGTGAGCGGCTTTTCAATCTTTTAGTCACATCTGACCAAACACTCAATGAATCTCTCAATGTCTTAACAGAGGTGTCACGTCCCTCTCTCTGCCTTAATAATAAATCTAATTTTCAAAAGTTTTATTCATGTGTGATTCCTTCCTTTTTTTAACTTTTTGGGTTAAAGTCTAGCTTGAGTGTGACAAATGAGGGCTTTTTCTCTGATAAACCTGATAAATACTTTGTAAATTGCCAAGACCAATTGTGTGTTTGTTTGTTTGTCAGGTTTCTCCCAGCCTTCAGGATTGGGGTTGAATGTGGAGGTGGGTGCAGCCCCCCTCTCAGCAGAGAGACCTTCAAGTATAGCTGAACCCCAGCAGCCCACTCCCCCAGCGGCATCAGACGCTCCTAAAGAGCACAGCCCCATGCTGCCTGAACCCCAGACTCCTCGCAGCCCTCTGGATCTGTCAGAAGGTAACGACACATAAAGATGAACTCCCCCTGCCACACAAATGTGTATCTAGTTAAGAGAAAACCTCAGCAGTATTACCTCCTCTTCCTCTACAATGCTCTATTTCATACATATTTACTTCCACAGTCTACTGCGGCTAGAGATGTAACCGATTCATTGGAGCAAACGGAGCTTAAGCCGGGCTCAGACTACAGGAGTTTTAAAATCCTAACCGATTTTGAAATGGGGTTGCATCACGCACATGAGGAGAAACTTTGCAGATGTTCTTCTCTCTAATCTCAAATATACACACGCTACAAGATTTAAAAATAATGGCACATCACACACTAAAGGATATTAGTAAGATTATCATGCCAGAAGGAGCAATGCACCACCTCATGGGATCTCATGTGATCTCATGGGGATGCAGATGTAATCAAAATGGAAGCTGACATGATTCAACAACTTGTTTTAGTAATGCTTTATACTGAGAAAAAACAAAAGCAGAAGGCTAAATGAGACTGGATGAAGAAATGATTGGGGAGACACAGTCAGCAAGAGGTGAGATTTTAACTGTCGCTTTTAATATCTGTCAACAATAGTACGCTGGCTAACGTTAGCCTCAAGGGCTAGAATGTTTACCGTTGCTTGGCAACACCATCAGCTGCTCCAGGACTAACGTTAGCTTGTAGCACTTCCGTCTCCTCGCAGACTCTCATTGGCTATTGTGGCCTCGCTCAGAAAGTAGTGACATAATCATCCAGATTTTAACTCCTAAATTTCAGACATGTTTGAAATTATCAGGGCAGCCCCGATGAGTCTGCGAGCAGTTGTGGAGGTTTAAGATTAGATCTGTAAACCCCTCACATTACCAGATAATCCAGGCCAAACATCACTACTGACCAAGGTCCCAGACCAGATAAATCAAGCCAAAATTCCTGTAGTCTGAGCCCAGCTTTATGGGCTCTTGCTCATTGGCATCTGGGCAGAGATAAAGAGAGAGAATATTACCCTTTCTGTTCCTAGACTTTCCCAGCCGGTCCAATCGACAGTCAAATACATAATTTCTGATATATAAACTAAGCTTCAACTCTGAAGTAGCTACTGCATGTCTAAGGATGCAACGATCCTTATTTTCTCCCCACATAACGGGTCCAGATATACATTATTTTGATCCCCCCCTGCATTCTCACAGCAGGAATAATTCAAAAATGTTTACTGTATAATATAATGTATCATATACATATGTGACTGTGTTGCATGCCCTGATGTGTTTCACAGAGGGGTGCAGTATAGAATCAGCTGTGGAGGAAGCTTTTCTATAGCTTCCTCCACACACACACACACACACACACACACACACACACACACACACACACACACACATACACATACACATACACAGCTCCAATGTGATTTAGTCATCCAGCTCAAGGTCAACGCACATCTGATGCTGACATGTATAGGGTGTGCCATCATGCCATGGCTTCTAGTCATGACTGTATGCGTTTGTGTGTGTGGTCCTGTGTGTGTATTTATCCTACAGAGAGAAGCTGTCTGTGTCTCTCACTGTCCACTCTCTCTTGACCAGCTCCTCCCCCTGCCGGAGCCTGCCCTATGCCCCCCCTCACCCCCCCCCATAGGGTTTCTCTCCAGTTCAATGCACATCTGATCCTAGAGAGCATGGAGTTGTAGTCGTCACCATGCTGCGGCTTGTGTCCGCTAGTGGAGCCATGCTAACATCCCATGTGGCCAGGGAATCCATGCACAAAGCATCACAGCAGCTGAGCCCCCATGTTGCACTGCTACACAGCAGGTGGCTGAACCCCCGTGTCACTGTGCTAAACAAGAGCAGGGGGAAAATATCAGAGTGGTTACCACTTTTTATGATGAATACGCAGCCATTAGCGTTTGCTTGGCAACAAATAACCATGCAGTTTGTAGAGATGACTAAAACTACAGCACCTGCTCCCCAATACTTCCAGTGTAAAGTGATGGATGTTGTCATCTAATAGCTAGCAGGAATACAGGAGTAGAAAACCAACAATAAAATGAAACAAAGCAAACTCTAACCAACTGGACTGATGATCATATCCTGCTGTTTCTATATGTCTTCTTCCTGCAGAAACAATCTGAGGTGATGTAACGTAAATTCTCAAATAAAAGCCAATATTCAAATAAGTCTCAAATAACAGTTGTATTTCCACAGCACTACTTCCATCAATACGTCAATACATACAATACAAATACTTTTTTTATTCACCAATGATTTCCATTCACTTCCAACGTGCTGTTCTTTTCGATTGCTGCCAAACTACAGTCAGTAAAACTCAACACTTCCTGCAGATTTTTCACATTAAACGTCATTAAATGAAGGGAATATGGGCATTAAGCGATACTTTTAATGTGAAATATTTGTACAGGATGTGTTGAGTTTCACTGACAGTAACTTTTAGCACAGTAGAATTATTCTGAATGAAAACAGTATTTTCTATATTAACAGGGGAACAGGGGAATTTATGAATAAAGCTTTGTCTCTAATGCGAGCCTGTTCTAAAGAAAGGCCTGATTCTTTCTGGTATTGAGGTAAATAAAATCCCAGGCCACTATTTGAGGATTTACGGTAATGTAAAACCCTGATGCAACACAGGATGTGAGCGTCCGATCACTGGGGAATTGTCTAACAGGCGTGAGAAGCAAGGTCGTCTACAGCACTGGTGTTGTTCTTCGGTAATCTTACAGAAACTGGAATCTTTTTTTTTGTTTTAATTCCCCTCACTAAAAATATTAACTTCCATAGCAAGAGCAACAACAGGAATGTTTGAATCATTACGACTGAACAGTTCTTCAGTTTGACTGCAACTGTCATTGCCACAGTTTCACTCACTCCGCAGCAGACAGATGATTTATTCACAAACTTTGTAATCAATTCACAACAGGAGACGAAGACATAGAAAACGGAGATGGCTGTTGTCTGTTAACCCCTCATTGCCACCCTGAAATTGATCGCAAGACTGTGTTTGTGTGTGTGTGTGTGTGTGTAACATGGTGACTCAACAATGCGGCAACCACCAAACCCCCCCTTTCCCTATTACAAGATGCAGACATTTGAAAACCTGAGGGGATTCTGTCTCAATGACACCCCAGTGAGCAGAAATACGAAACACATTTACCAGATTATTCAATTACCAACATTAGGAATCCCTCAATGACATAAATTTAGTTAGAGTATATTGTTATTTCCAGCCCATAAATTATCTGAATCTCCTATAATTAAACTACTGAGAATAGCTACAACAACCAGTGACATTTAACCAAAAGTTGAACCAACCAATCAGCTTGCAGACCAGAGAAGACGTCCAGAATCTTTAACTGATCATACTGTAAACAATCAAAACATATCAGAATTTTACATTACAAATATCAAATGCTAAAAAGGGGAAAAATTACAGTGCTCAAACAATACACATCTGACCCCCGAATTATACTGGAAGAGGAATGCAGGTGGAAATAAATAAATAAATAAATAGGAGATGCAGGACCTGAAGCGACATGCTAGACTGTACAAAGGAAAAAAGATATGGCAGAACGGGATATGATATAATAAAGAGAGGGTACTTCAGCCTGTCATTACTCTATTGCTGTAAGTGGAGTCAGTAGATTGGGAGCGAGCAGAATGGCTTGACAAATGCCAGGAGCTATCCTTGAGCATCCATGAGCATGAGTACACCAGCACCTGTACACAAACTACACTGTTTAGTTTAGTTTCGGGAGGATACTAGTGACCGCTATGGTCCTTATTATCTCAATGTCTACTACCAACTAACAGCCAGTACGCAATAGCATGTTACTTCACCATTATGGTGTAATATCATCACTCAAACTAAGGCAGTTCTGAGCCCATTTAAAATATAAGTTTCAGAGGACATGAAGATATGTTTAAAGTATTAAAGTATCAATACCACCAGCTGGCATATATGTGCCGTTCATATATAGTTTCCAAAACATATGGCAGTTAAAATATTTGTCACACAGAAGCATTTTAAAGTTGATATACATAATAGACTGGCCGTTACTTGAAATGCAGTACCATTTGCATATTGGATGACAAAGCACCACTTTTAAGCACCTTCAGTTTGGACTGTTTTAACCTTTGGGTCAGTGTTTTCAAATGTGTAAGAGCTGTTTATGGCATTTTACAAACAGAATAAAAGGACTTTAGCCACATTGCATGCTGGTAATTGTGCTAAGTTTTAAAATGTAGAGTGGGTATGCTATATGCACATACAGTGAGATGGCTGTTCTGTGATGCTCTCCCAGCTTAATGAGGTTGTGCAACACAACATTTAAGTCATTCTCATCCATTTAGTAGACTGTCTTTTTCTGCCTCTCCCAATTACTGCACATAAAGTATAGAGAGCAGAACTCTGTCATGGGTCTGTTAATATGAAGTATGGCCCTCCAGAGAGCTGCGGTACTGTATGGGGCCTGACAGCTGCTCCACTTTAGCTGTTATTCTGTATGTGTGTGTGTGTGTGTATATATATATAACTGAAAACTAGAAACAAACTGGGCCAAAGTAAAAACCAACCCTGTCTCGGTGGGCAGTTTCCCCTCTACTCTTGTTAACTCTTATGTACCTCACATCTCTCTTCTCTTCTTTACCTTCTATATTAAGACTGAATTCAATCTGACTACTGCCATTCATCATAGTTGCCCTTCAGACCTGAGCTGTGTTATACAATGTCCCAAGACCGAAGGAAGCTCTTTTAGTTACAGCATGGCTGCCTTTAATTGACCTCCTTTCTGTGATCCCATTAAGCACTCTTTGTTTTTGTGTGTCTGTAGGAGACTTTTATATTTCTTATATATATTACTTATATTTTTATATTTACTACCTGACCATATTTGTGTCTGCACACACACTCACACACCTCACTCTTGCTCTCTGTTTTGATTTCAAACAGGGCTCTTTTTGCAGTCCAATATTTTCAGTGTGCACTTCATGCATACCAGACCCCGAGGCTACAATGAGTCAGCCACCCAAATGTACCACTTCTCTATATCATTTAATTCAATACTCGACACAGCATTTGAGTGCATGTTTGTGTATGTGTGTGTATGATATGTGTGTGATTCTCATTTCTCCAAGCTTTCATTCACTCCATCAGCAATGACACAGATAGAATTTTAAGACTATCACAGCTAGGGGTGGATTTAAAAACTTATTTTATTTGGTACTATTTTAGGATTATCACCAAAACACACTGTTTTTCTTTTTTGGCTCAAAGGTAACTAATGAAAGAGATTCACAAAGGGTGTAGTGGCTTTCTGGGAGTAACACACACCCCTCCTGGCCTTGGGTTGAGTCCCTCCAGAAGTGTCTCTTCTGTGTCTGATCCATTTTTTCATCTTCTCAGCCTTCCCAACATTTCAGTGAATAAAATAGTAGCTATACCAACTACGACAATTTTAAACTCATTGAAAGTCTTTCACAGGAAATATTTTGTTCTTTCAGTGTTATAATTATCTTTGTTGAATTATTTTTAGAATAAGAATTAGAATCTTTGAATGTTAAGAAACTTTATCATATATTCTGAAGTTTCTCAGTTTTTGTTTGAGTTAGTCTAAGGGAACCAATTCATATGCTCATATCCATCTCCCCCAATTTTAAACTCTCCCCTCTTCACCCACAACAAGGTGCCTTAGGCGACTGCTGGCCAGACCAGGCTGGCTGCCTACCGACAGACCTCCCTTTCACCCCCAGTGTCTCCAATGTGATAAGTCGCCATGCCAGACATCTCGCAACCACCCCCGATGACCCACCTGAAAGCTGGCCCAGTCGTGAGAGCACCACTTATGCTGGAGGCGACGAAAGGGAGGGAGATGGAGCAGACCGAAAACAGAAGAAGAAGAAGAAAAGGCGACAGAAAGATGAGGGTTCTTACGAACACCTCGAGAGCAAGGGCCACCCTGAGGCGCAAGCACAGGGAGAAAACACTCCCCCACCAGAGGATTTCTACCATAGGATTGGCCCGAGGCGGGATAGAGGAGAGGGTGGCTGGGAGGAGCAGCTTGGGAAGAGTGGAGGCCGGGGGAAGAGGGGGAAGAACAGAAAGAAGATTCCTGAGGAGTGGGGAGTGGTGGCAGAACCATTTGTCCCTTCATCCGCAGCGACCTCTCAAAAAACAGAGGAGGCGATAATGGATCTAGGGAGTCCAGCTCAGGCAAACCCGGAGGCCTCCTTTGAAGATATGGACACCAGCCAGGGGAAAAAGGAGGTCTACCCAGAAGAAGGCCTACTACCTTCCGCTCTGTCCCAGGACCTATTCTCCCCTACAGCTGCTTCCATTAGCCCACTGGTCCTCAACAGCGAGCTAAAAGCCACAGCAGCTCCATTCACAATGCCCTCCACCACCAACACTGGAACAGTTGGCTCCTTACCCACAACTCCTCGCCCTGATGATCCATTTGACCTCCTGATGGATAGCGAAAATGCTAGCCTGGGCAATAGCAGCCAGGCTTTTTCTCCATCTTTCACTCCAGAAAATGAAGCGGCAGTTGGTGACATGGTTGACAGCGGGATGTTTGACAACTCCAGTTCCTTCCAAGAGTCTTGTGTGCAAGTCACCATGCCTGAAAGCGACACCTCAGCTTTTAGTCCTGCCTCCCAGCCAAGCCCAGCCCTTTCCATGAAAGGTGAGGTGTTAGCTTCAGCTCCACCTCTTTCACCCTCAGATGCTTCATGGCTCCTGAACGACTCCCACATGAGCAGCAAAAGCGAGTTATTTGACTTCACTGACATGAGCACCTCAGGTCATCCTTTACCCTTAGGCCTGGCCTTCGACACCCCAAGCCCAGCCCCTCTCCGCTCCCCCAAAACTACAGCTCAGGAATCCCAAACCAAAGAACACAAAGATGCCAAATCGACCCAGAAACAATCTAAGAAGTCTCGTTCTTCATCTTCTTCCTCCTCTGTAAAGAGTCCTACCTCCCCAGGAGCTAAGAAGTTCCCTACACAGGAATCTCCAGGAATCAGCCCCTCTTCCCCTCCATCACACAGCCCTCTGGGAGCTCCAGGATCTGGTCTTAACCCTGCAGCTAAGCCCTTCTTTCCCAGCTTTGCTGATCCCATGGAAGAACCAGCTGTGGCCCCTCCAGTTGCCCCTACTGAAGGTTGGTTGTAGTCAGCCCTGGACAAAATAGAAGTTAAAAGTAGAGTAGCTAAAAGATTAAGACCGAAAGGTTTATTGTCATGCATGATGTTTCCATCCAGTTTGAGTAGTTAGGTATTTGAAACTGATTTCAAATATACTTTTTGGCCGGATTGATTGCTTGGTGTCTTTTACCCATTAAGGATTAGATGGATAATTAGACCCATTTATGTTGTCCCTTGCATGGACACCTTTGGCTAAAAACTTGGCTGGGGCTCTTTGGTTTGTCTAGTTTGGACTGTTTTTGAGTGACTAATGCATGGGCTCAAGTGTTGATCAACTGGGGCTTTGGACTGGCTTTACTTTAATCTGTGAGTATCTTAATTATCGATGATGCACTACTGGAATGTTCTCATAATTAACAGTGTTGCTGTTGATGGGTGTGCTACTACTAACCAATCACGGAGTCTCTCTCCTTAGCAACACCACTAGGCTGTGTCATCTTCACCAAATCAAAACCAAACTTCTCTTTATCTCTTCTGTCCAGGTGTATGTATTAACACTGTAATCATGTTCCGTTTCCTTTGCATCCAGGGGTGAGGTGTCACTCTATCTTGTCTCTCCTGTGTCCAATTAACTCTGATTTCCTCACTAGCTGCCTGTTTCTTTACAACTTCTCCTAAAAAAGAATGCTGAAGAAAAAGGCTTTTTTGGTGTCATGTTAACTCACCTCTGTTATGCATCAACAGTTCACAGCCTGGTGTGTCTCCTGAGAGTATAACTTTTTAAAAAATGTCAAATTGTAATTGTTGTTTTTGTCGGTTTTACTTTCCATGTTCGTGATGATTGCTGCCTCGACTGCTTCTCCACCATAGGTGAGTCCTATTTTAATTCCTCTTCAGGCTTTTTTGTGTTTTTTTCATGCATCATTATTGAGGATAGTCACTGGGGTGATAAAAGAATGATTGACTGAAGACACAGACAGAGTGAGTGCTTTTTGAGTGCAATATTTAGCAACAAGGCTGCTGTTGCTAAGAACAGAAATGAAGTGCTGCCAGTATGTATGGTTTTTTGTTGCATTGGATACCTTTGCCACCTCTCCTGTTTAAGATTTTATAGTCAGGATATTAAGGCACAGCAGAGGTTCAGAGAGTATCTATTTGCAGATGATGTTGTTCTATTTGCTTCATGGGGCCATAACCTGCGGTGTGTTTTGGAGCAGGTTGAAGCTCAATGTAATGTGGTTGGGATGAAGATCCTAACTAGTATTAACAACTTGAAAGTTAATAGATGGATATATGGGGCCAGCTCTTGAAAGAATGGGATCATAGATACAAGTAACTAAAATGATTTTCTTTCTGGGCTCACACTGAGAGATAAGAAGGGGGAGGTCTCAGAAATCCAGAAAAAGCTTGAATTAGAACCTGAGGTGATTTGGGCACCTGATTAGGATGCCCTCCTGACACCTCACTGTAGAGGTTTTCCTAGCATACCCAACTGGAAAGGAGTCCCTGAGGCAGATCTGGAACCTGCTGGAGGAATTACTTATCCAGTCTTGCCTGGGAGTGTCTCAGGATCCCCCAGGAATAGCTGGAAAATGTGGTTAGGGAGAAAGGATGTCTGGACTACCTTGCTTGGAAAATGGATGGAAGAAAGGCATATTAAATGATGTAAATCAGTGTGTTGTGCGAGTTGTGAAATTCAACTAAGAGTCAAGTGAAAGCTGGTAATCAGTTTCCTGTCAAGCTCTTGTTTTTAATGGAGAATACACATGTAGCAGTGTGACTCATTAAGAAGAGGTTTCAACACACTGGGGAATAATAATGTTTATGCCAGACAGAGATGAGCAGTTAAAAATAGAACATTTGAAGCAGTATGTTACATTGTTTAGGAGAAGAGTTTTTAGCCAACTGAGAAATAATAATGTCTACAGCAGCTAAAGATGTGAATCCAAGAATAGAAGAAGTTGACACTTGTGTTTTTGTTTGTGAGTGGGTGTGTGGATGTCACCTGTATATGTTTGTGTATGTCAATCAATCCATGTGGCTATTCAAGCGTATATCTTGACATTTGTGTTTGTCTGCATGGATATGTGTGTGTCCTTTTCCGGAGGAGCTGAATTGTTTTTGTGTGCCTCTGTGATTCATGAAGATGTTCCAGAGGATTCATTTCCTTGTTCTTCCTTTCTGCACTTCCTGTCCCTGCCTCCCATTGGAGGCTGTAATGAGTACTGAGGCTGCCTTCAGCTCACCGCAGGAACAGCAGAGTGTTGAACCTGGCTATTAAGCAGCTTTGATCAATGCCCCCTATTCTTCCACAAGAACAGAAGGGCTTGCATTAGTGTTTTTTGCCACTTCCTAGTCACATAGAAAAAAAAATGTAGTGCAGCTTTGTTGATGAGTATGGTGCTGGATTCATGCTCGTTGGGTTTAATTTTTACAACACAGAGTGGTTATGTCTTGTGCGTATGAGTATATATTTCACTGATGCGTATGTGTGGTCTCCACACATGTATGTGCCGCTGCCATGACACATGACAGGATTTACTGCACTGCATCAGATTTGATGTACATAGTGCATAGTACACATTGTGTTTTCACTTGCATGTGTGAGTGCTCGTGTAAATTTGTGTACATATGACAGAGAGAGAGTGCTAAATGCAGCTGGCTCTGTCTTCCCTCTGGGTAATGAGACCTTTTGTCAGTGTCCATGGGTGGGTCTTTGTCACCAAGAGTGCTATTTAAGCCTTGTACAAAAGATAAGAAGGCATGTGTAGCACAATAAAGAGGAAGAAGAGAGACTTACTGAGGGATACAGACAAGGGAGTACAGTACAGTGAGGACAAGGGAGGTACATATAAGGGGAAAAAATCAGCAAAAAACAATAAAATTGGAGCTAGAAACAAAAAAGCCTTTGAAAAAATTTTGAGGGAAACCGAAGGATGTAAAAGTGAGGTGCAGGGATAGAAAAATATGTACCACAGGAGAGAGAGGCAGAGGATAAAGGAAAGATGATGCTGTGTAAGACCTGTGGGATTAATGAAAGGGATATGCAGAGGTGATGAGATGGATATACAGGAGTAGACGGAGGGTGGAGATGCGGTTTAAAGCATTGAGGAAAAGATAGTGGGTGGCACAGAGGAGGGTTAAGAGGAAAAACCTTGATGGAGATTGAGGTTGAGAGATGTGAGGGAATATACCAGCACTGGGTGGTGTGGTGGTAGAACGTCTGCATCCATACCTGTTGGTCTAACGATAGAAAGAAGACAGCAAGCTATCAACTGTAGCAGATACATAATACTTCTGATGTATTGCTGTATATTTGGAACTGGAAACAGACTGGGGCTGGGTGGAAAATTTCACTTCTAAAAGTCAAACCAGCAGAAACTGATGGAGCTGAAACTGCCTGCCAGGCTATTAATAGACAACCCAGAGTACAAAGTGTATCCTTCTGCACAAGACACCCATCAACACATCTTGGTACATAAGTATACGTACCTACACATGTACAAAGACAGAAATGTACACATAAATTGTTTATAAAGGCAACAACTGTATATTTACTGTAACTTCAAGAATAATATGGTTTAGTGATTTTATTGACTAAAGTCCCATAAAACTGCACTAATTTTAGTTAATTTTATATTAAAAGTTGATCACATGACTATGTGTTATGTGAAAGGGGTAACTCATTGCGATGCACCCAACTCTGCAGTCCCCCTCAGCTTTACAGTGCATTTTAGCGTTCCAGTAGTTGTTTTGTTTTAAAGCTCACAAATTTATGGTTCAAGTTCACTCACCACTTTCATCAGCATAATTTTTTGCCACAGCAGACAGCTGTTTTCAGCAAAAATGTTCTTAGCAAAAACTACCTGCTCAGCTCCAAACAGCAGACAGACTAAGTTAGCAATTAGCTGGTGAACATAGTGGAGCATTTAGCAGCTAAAGAGCCAGATATTCCCCTCAGGTGTTGGTGGAGACCAAAACAGAGGTAAAAAGGGAGTGAATATCTGACTTTTATCTGCTGGGTAGCCACAAACATGACTCCAAATGAATGCTAATGTTGCTCTGTGTTTGCTGGATAGATAATTGTTTGCTGACACATTCACCACAACATCTTCATGAAGTTGTAATATGTCAATATTTTGTTTACAGCTCATTCTGCTGCCCCTAATTTCTTCTTGATGTTGTTCCTTATACTCTACATGTAGTTAATTCAAATAAAAAGTAGATGTCAGGCCACATCACAACAACACCTGTTCTCTGACACTATCTCCCCTCTCTCAGACAGAACAGAGGTGCCAGCCAGTATAAAAAATAAACCACAACTGAAATCCTGTCTCCAGCCACACATACACACCCACACATATACACAACTGAGTCATCAAGCTATTCGAGGACAAACACAAATCCTCAAAAGGCAGGCAGGCGTGAATATACTGTATCAGCAGTCTATTTTTACCTCATAGTGCTTTTCGCTGTTGTTTAGGCACCTTTCATTGGGGCACAGGCTGTTAGATGGCAGCCCAGAAGGGCCATTTGTACAGTATGGCCCCATTCCTGAACTAGGATGAGCTAATGTGCTTTGACAGCTTTGGGGGAAGTGTTGGGATTTCACCTCATTGGTTCCACTGTAGGGAGCCAACACCAAACGTAGGACAAGAGTGTGAGTCATTCTGGGTTATTTTTTCATAGGATGTGCCATGCTTCAGCATCAGATTCTTACTGAGATGACCCCGGGCCAGCAGTGTGGGCGGTGCTGAAGATTTAATAAATTTTGATATTGACATTTTAAAAGGCAGCCGTATCAGCTCAGTCAGTGGAAATTTTGGGAGTTTGTCTAGTACATGACTAATAGCTCTAAAGTGGGCTACGTGTCTATTCATATTGCTTTAGGTAGGCTGTTTTTGTGACAAGTGGTTTTGAATACTATATGCCCATGACGCATTTTTGTTTAAGATTGTGTTTCCCATAATACCACTTTTTTAACCTCCAAGGGAAAAGGGGGACTAGAGTTCACTGATTGATTTGTAGCCTTTAATAGTGCAAACATATCAACATTTCAAGTGTGTGAGTCTTAATCAGAGTTACACTCAATGAAGACATAGAAGTGTCAAAATGTTGGTCCTTGATCTGAGAAGCACCTGACTCAGCTGTATACTGCTGGAAGATGCATAGAGGATCCCTTTTCATTCCTTGTCATCAATCACAAATTCTGCTACTTTAGCACCACTCAAAAATGTATTGCTCTTATGCAAATAAGACATGGACAAAATGCTTTTTCCTTCTCACTTGTTTTTTTATTCTCACTTTGGACGCCTGTTCAATGTCATGGGGTCTGGCACACAGATATTAGCCATTCACACTCTGCATGAGTGTAACATGAACAGGCACTTGGATTCAGGTTGTGTCATTATTTAGCTGACATTTAAAAAAAAACCAATTGTACATTTTTTAAAATGCTTTTCTCAACCAATATCCCTGTGCATCACTTCCTGTTGAAATATTTGTGATTTATAATGACATGACAGTAAATATCATTTATGGGATTTTAAAAGCTTTTTTACAGCCCATCTATAGTTTGATGTGTCAGTTCATGGATGGATATTTGCACAATTGTTATCTTCATGTAGTTGTGCAAATTATACTATGTCATTATAGCCAAACACATCTCCTTCTGAGAGGAGGCAGGAGTGAATCTTAGTTGCAAGACAACCTATTCATGTAATTTTGAATGTAATGCATCTAAATACATAAATGCAGTTACCCAAGCGGTACTCATGCCATTTAATATTGCACTATAAATTTGGACTCACAGGAGACAGATTAAAAACAGAATAGCTAAAATAACCAGAGCTTGAAATATCCTGACTTTTACGCTCTAGTGTTGGTCAAACTCCAAAAACACTGGATCCTACATTTCCCGTATTGCAATAATAGCATTTTTATAAGTCTCTTCCTGCCTGATAAACACCCACATCTTTTAAACTCCACACTCCCAGTTTGTAATAGGCTTTTTTCATATCTTAACCTAGTATCAACTTACATACTTACCTGTATATTCTTTCTATCCTATTCTTACATTCTCCTTCCAGCCTACAGCCCCACACACGCACACACACACACACACACACACACACACACACACACACACACACACACACATACTGTAGTTGAGAAAATTACTTGACTAAGCTCCTTTAATGTCACAGAAGTCATTATACAACTGTTTTCACAGGCTGAACACTACTCTCCAAGACTATTAAATTGTCCTTTATGTGTAAAATTGGTGGGAGCACAATTTGGTCTCTCTCCATGGTGCTGAAACTCCATGTGGAGGGAGCTTACACTCATGTCTCTTTTAACCACAGCTCTTTACAGACAATATGTCATTACTCATCATCCTGACGTTCATGATAAGAGGCCCTTCTTTTAGAAGTTTAATTGCTCCAAACTTGTGTAAAACGTGAATTGAAAAGTTTGGTTAGCCAGCACTGACTACTCCTTTATCTACATAGACTATACCAGTATAATTAATCTTCTTTGTACCCACTTCTAAAACTTTTTTCTTTGACCTGATTTCCAGTTTAGTAGAGTCACTTTATGTTCTCAGCTTTGCTAAGACAGCAGGTGAGGAACAAGCACAGTATGTTTTCAGTGTCCTGCCAAAAGGAATCCAAAATGGTTCAGTAGCTTTGCAGCGAATGCGACTTGAAAGATAAAATGTGTGTTATTTACTTTACAATGCCTTTAGTTATTGATGCTATATAGTCCTAGGGTTGTAATTTACAGCAATGTGTCAGTGCATCAGATCAGGCATGTTCAATTAATTAAATGTTTATCGTTTGTTCCATAATTCAGCCTTTCAGAGAGTTACATTTAGCTAAGGTTTACTCTGTATTTGGCAAGGGAGTACTCTGTGTGTGTGTACGGGGAGTGCTGAGAGAACTTGTTTTGCAGATTCAGCTTCTGTTAAATAAAAATAGATGCTCAGACGAAGGCATTGCAGGCAGACTTCAGACAGACTGAGAGAACTCCAGACTAAAAAAACTGACAAAAAAAAGATTGATGCACGAGCAGCAAGATAAACAAACACAGAGGCAGGGAGACAAACAGGTTTATGCAGCGAGAGACAGACAGGTATACAAACAGATTCAAACAGGTAAGACACAAACATAGGAGATGACTACTGAACTGATATAGAGGGAGATAAAAAGAAAGAAAGAAACAGTGTTAGGCACGCATATAAATATAAACAGATGGATGTACAGACAGAGCCACATATGTAGACATCTGTTGTTACAGACGTAAACACAAGACGTACTTTGAGATTCATTCAAATTGCACTAAATATACCCTGTGATGTCGCCACAGCGGTCGTATTAAACCATACTTCACCATTTGTGAATAGTAGTAGCTATCAGAGCAATATGGAGAAGGATAGGAGGAGATGTGTGTTTGGATATCAGTGGGCAAAAACTTTGTTTTCATTTCCAAAACAATGTGACTGAAGTATAATTCATTCATCTCCACCTCGTCCTCCTGATCTAACAACAGGTGAGGGAGGTGTATGTGTGTGGAGCCAACAGTCCTCTGTTGCTCTGTTTCTCTCTGCAGCTCTGTGTCATGCTTAACTCGAAGCCCGCCCACTTTTTAGTGGCCACAATACACACATACGTCACAATACAGAAAGTAAAGACGGTCTAACTTCCATTTCATGGGGACTTTAAAATTGAAATAGGAGCACTAGAGGGAACCAGAAATTTTCAATGAATATATATGGCATTGTTATTTTCCACATTTGTTATATTACATGCTTGCTAGGCTCTTAAAAGAGACACTTTTCAAGATGCATATTGGGTATATAAAGACAGGCTGAACTGAAACAACAGACAGGTCACAAATTAAGGGAAAAACTTGAATGAATGACTAAAGAAAGGGTTTGAGATATGAGCACTAGTTGTCATCCAGACACCAAATGAGGGAATATCTTTTGGAAGAGTGGTGCTCATCCCTTTGGTAGAGTTGCAGAAACTGCTAAGGAGCACTGAAGCTCATCTTGTAGCTCATGGTAGCCCAACATCATCCTGTAATTTGTCACTCATCTATACATTAGAACCCTTACATAATAGATAACAGTTAAAACATTATTTGACTCAGTGCATCAGAAAATAGTCAACATACACTATGTCTTTGTTTCAATGTGTGTATGAATGTGTATGTCAGCCATATAAATGAAACCCACAATTAAACCTCTGTCCTTTTTCTGATTGGATGCTTCCATTAGAAAAGGACACAACATTAATGCTACAAGAGCAGCTTTTACTGCTTTTAAAGGAAGCAAGACAGATTAATAGACAGGCAGGTGAGCATGTAACTCTGTGCACAGCTTGCTCTTTATGCATCAGCAGCTAGAATAAGAGTGCACCTTGCACCTTGGTTTGATTGTAATGAAACAATTTGTCACTTTGTAATTCACCTCTTTAACCTGATTTCCTCACTGACAGACTTGCAGAGGTTTACATATAGTGAATTTTCCCAACTTATAAACCAGTCTATGGAACCAAAAGAACAGACTGCTTTCTAGATAAAATGTCGATAAAGGTCAAATTGTTATTTTCAAGTTTGCGGCGGTAGACAGACAGAGACATGAAGTGCCTTTGGGGGAGGGACAAGAGGAAGGGAAAGAGCAGGGAGGGGGGCGTTGCCATAGAGACTTAGGATCAGTTAATGTTGCCATAGGAACAGCAACAGATGCTGGAGTTAATGAAAGACTACATTGACGACACATTTACTGACGGCACAGATTCTGTTATAATATTAAACCAAATATTAAACCAGCAGCACACTACTTTATGTCAAGTGCAAAAGCACACTCTGATCCACAATCACTTTCATTTTCACTCTTCACCTACATGTAAAACTCATCTCTTGAAAGAGTACTGACATTAAGGACTCACAATGGACAATTACAAATAATTGATGCTGCAGAACCAGAGACATTGTCTTTGTATCAAAACCTGGTGCCTACATTACCCACAAGGCAGCTGGACCATAGACATTTTGTTTCGGTCATGTTTAGAAATTTAAAAAAAATGATTTTGAACACATACAAACTCAAAAGCTAGGACAGCGACAGCTGCTATGCATCGTAAATGAGACCTGGCTTTGCAGCCCAGTGCCCCCTCTGAGATAGAGAGATTGATTAAGTGCCCAGCTACACTACAAGCTTCAACTTTATGCAAATGTCCTCTGATGTGGTGCAAGTGAAAACCAGCGTAAGCCAATCACTCTCACTTTGATTCCTGTGGAAAATGGAAGCACAGAGTCGAGACTTTTCAACACCCACCTCCTCTACACTCAGACCCATTCTTTCCTCGGGTCACATTATCCAAAAACACAAAATTGTTTTTCACTGTTATGCTGATGACACCCAGCAACTAGAGCCTAATATTTAAATTATTATTATTATTATTATTTGGACCACCTCCTCCTTATCTGGGCATCTAGTTTCCTTTGATTTTTAGAGTCCCACTCAGCACTGAGGTCCTCAACTGCACCTAATACAACCTTTTGTTTTCCTCTGCACTGTGAAGCACTTTGAATCAACCCTGTTGTGTTTAAAGTGCTATGAGTAAATGAGTAATGAGTAAAGTGATGTTAATTTGTAACTCTCTCTAAAAGCAGTAATGATCATGACGCAGTAGTGACCGTATGTTGCAGACCATGTTATCATTATGTGTTGCCATGACAATAATGCACTGAAGATTGTCACTGCTGAAGTCTAAAGAAACAAACACAAACTGGGCTGACACTCATGAGGCTACAGCTATATGTTGTAACATAACACATAGATGTAGAAAGAGCAGATGGACAGCAGCAGGCACAAGTCTGCCTCAGTCTTCGTGGTAGAAGGTTCTGGAAAGTTAACGCACTGCAGTGGGACGCAGTCAAAAACTGCAAAACTTCCCCTTTGCAGCATCTTAATTATACAAAACAAGTAGACGATATAAGCACTGGTGCATGTCTGCAGCAGCCTGTGGAATACGGAGATAGCCTTAAGTAGCACGCAAGGCAGTAGAGGAAAGAGGTGGAGAGGAAGGAGGAGGGGAGACAAATGATACAATGTCTTGACTTATAATGCCATCAAAGAAGAGTCTGAGCTGAGCACCAGACAATCACGCTGCACACACCTCACATCGAGCTACGCAGAGTTCAAATTCCTGGCATGTGTCTGTCAAATTATAATGTATCAAGAGCCTCTCACCATTTGTAGTTTGCTTTAGAAATTGAAAAATGTCTTTGAAAGGGAGGAGGAGAGTAAAATAGATGGGGCAGAGACTGAGCTGTGACTGCTACGGAGATAATAGAAGCGTGCTTTGTATCTATAATGGAATGCTGCAGTGTATTTCTAACCTGCGACTGTCTGATGAGTGTCTGGCTGTGACACAGGTTGACTAATCCAGACTAGAAATGAATTGAAATGCCACCTGAGGCTTAATATGAAGCTGACTTTGTTTCATTAGCAGACTTAGATTGTAACACTAAACAGCAGCAACTGATGAAGGTATTATATTCTCATAAAACATGTAAAAACACAGAAAATATAACTTTAGATATTGTTTAAGCTCCGCTATGCTGTATCTACATTCCCAGCTGCCCTCTATTATTATTTAAATACTACAAATCCACAATTGGCTCATTAGTTTTCATCACATTTTTGAAACAGGCTGTATGAATAAATTAAGTAAATAGTGACAGGCATGGCAGCTAATAGTAGTGGTTACAGATATGGATGTCAAATTTTCCATTTTCCCCGTCGTTCTTTATTCTGTAGATTAATTTCGTCTCACTCAGCATGGACCACCATCCAATTAGCCTTTTGGGAGCCGAGCTCCACGTCTACGTCTGTCCATCATGGCCGACAGACTGCTCGCCTTCTGGGGTAATGAGGGTGATGATAGGAGGAGGAGAAAACTGTTGGTGGATGTAAATGTCTTTTCATGTGCGTATAAGCTTATGTGAGATGAACATTTGATTATGGTGGTGCATGTTGTAAACACAGTCAGTGTGTGTGTGTGTGCGTGCGTGTGTGCCAGACGTTCAGAGAGAGCAGTGGGTTGAGTACTGTAGATATGGCTAAATTAGCCAAAGGCTCCAGATTCATTCATTATGAATGATGAACTGAGATCAGGCAGTTGCAGCTGCTTCATAGGGAATAGTAGAGCTGCTGATTATTATGTCATTAATTAATAAAAATGAATGAGACATCGTCTCCTCTTTCAATTATGTGCTGTTTAGGCAAATATAGTCTCCATGTCTTGCATAGTCACTAGGCAATGCAAGAAAATACACGATCATGAATAGCAGATGGATGAAATAAACTATTAATGCAATGTGTTGGGCAGATGGAGACTTTGTTTTTGTAGGATGTAAGATGATTAACTTGTGAAATCAACATAAATTTTGTTTGTGTGTTTCTTTTCTTTTTTATTTGTGCGTGTGACATTTAGGAGGGAAGGAAGGAATTTTATTTATACAGCACCTTTCAAGAGCAGAGATATCACAAAGCATGACCATACATACAGACATAAAACACAATAAAAACAAAAATAAATAGGAAATAGAAAAATGACACAAAGGCAAGTCTGAACAAATGAGCTGCTTTTTAAAGTCCAAAGGGAGAGAGTTCCAAAGTTTAGGAGCCACAACCTCAAAAACACAGTCTAGTCTTTAGTTTGACGCCTAGATGGAGGAACAACCAGCAAACCCTTATCAGAAGACCTCCTGTTGTAGGGAGACTGGACTCTCAAGTTCAAATTGCAAAATTCAAACTTCCGAGAAAGTTTGAACTGTACTGAGTCTCTTGTGTCCTCACACTAGATTTCCTCCATATGCCTCAGCTTTTCATTTGTATTAAATATACTGTATATGATACTAATCACCATCCCTCCTGAGGGAACCACTATCTGTACTGTGTGTCTGCATGTGTATGTACTATATATGTTTGCATGTTTCTCTGCACGTATTTGTCCATTATCATGTGGATTAGTGTTGCACAGATCCCCACTCAAATGAAATTCATCTCACCATTCTTCAGACAGTGGTTAATAAGGAACTACTTTCTTGCCAGATGTCTGTAATTAATACAAAGACACCACTGACTGAAGCAAACTACTTAGCCTGTGGCAAGAGGCAGAGTAGATTAGCATAGTGGAATACCCTCCCCGGGGTTTATAGCATATTTATAACCCTCCCCCCTTCTCCTACACACACACACACTTCATCAACATCCCTCCATCAGCTCCTGATTCTTCATACGATACCCCCACCATCACAACCAAACATCCCCCCGAACCATTTCCCCCAACCCCCCTACGTGGCTTGAGCCGGCACACTGATGAGGATCCAGTTGCCATAACAACAGGAGGCAGTTGCTTTGGCGACTAATGGGAAGAGGGGCCACAGAGGAAACAATGACTGTTTAGTGAGGATGGGGGTGTTGTGATTGAGCTATAAATAGACGTCACTAAAGACTGTCCATGTCTCCATCAGCCCCCCCTGCTGAGATGATCCTCTCCTCTCCCTCCACACCTGTGACCATCACCTCTTCTCTCTATTCCTGCCTTTCAGAGGTGAATTAGCATGCAGGAAACCTGTCTGTGTTCAGGCCACAGCAAAGGAATTTCTCACTATTTACAAATGGCTTTCTGCCTGGCAGTTTCAGATATATGCATGTGTAGCACATTCTTGTCACATCTTTCAAGATGGAGAATGTCCTTTGAGTCTAATTCAACTGACTGAAACAAGAACTGAAAGAGACAAGACAAGAAAAAAATGTCTAAGGAACAAAAACAATGTTTTATTGTGGGAAACACACCTGTTTCCTGTCACTTCCTCCCTTAATCAATGAAGCCATTTAAACATGTTGTCGCTCTTTTAATGGCCACTGCTTTTGTCTTGTCTGTATGCCCTCCTAGTGGCCTGCATGGGTTATTAGGCACAACGCTTCTGTCACCCACTGGGATTATATAACGCTTGTATTGTGTGTTTGTGTGTGTGTGTCTTTTCCAGCCAACCAGTCAGACAGGATGAGGTCATCCAGTTTGTAGGTTATGTGTGTGTGTGTGTCTGTCTGTCTTGTCCCCATAGGACTTAGTGTCAGTTTTGTACTTCAAGAGGCAAGCAGACAGGAAGAGAAGAAGTTGGGTAAGAAGAAAAAAAAAAAAAAACAACTCGACAGATGTGACAGACAGAGGCAGCGACAGTACACCGGCCTCCAGCGTGTCTACCCACCTACCAGTACCTAGCTGTCTATCCACACCTGCCCATCTGTCTGACCATCTGTGCAGGTGTGATGTGTAAAAGTGACAGAGACAGTGATTCTGCAGTGAGTATGGTGAGGTTATGGAGGGGATCAGGGTTTTGTGATGCAGATAGACAGGTTGGAGAATGGGACAGGCTGTAGTTGATGTGACTGTACAGTGATTGAGGCGGTTGGCATTTTGGTGGAGACATGCTTTTCAACAGTGTTGACAGGGTGCCTTTTTGTGGTGTCCAATCTTGTATGCGTCATTGGGAAATGTTTTAGATTGATTGTTGCACTGAAGGAAGGAAGAAGGCAACTCCAATCTCTTGTGAACTTATTGGCTATGTAGTTTATCAGACTGTATAGGTAATTCGTCAGACTGTATTGGTAGTTTGTCAGACTGTGTAGGACAACAGGCAGGTAAGGAAATAGGCTTCAAGTGTTGTGTTTGAGTCATGACACTCAACTGCTTAAGTCATTATTTTATCTTTTTATTGACAGTAATTCCTCTGTAGTGACCAAAACCAACAATTGATTGAACCTACTAAGAAAAAGTCTGATATAGTTTATTAGCTGCTGCAGCTTTCTGGTTGTGCATACACTGGTTTGTGGCATCAAAATCCTCAAAATACTTTGGCAAACCTTTGACCATGACCAGGTCAAACAGGCATCCCTTGGTAAAAACCACAAAATTAGCTCAAAATGTAGCTGTTCGAATTCTAAAACAGCAATCTGCTGCCTGATTGCTAGTGACACACCCCCTACTATGCATCTCCTCACACTTCCTTGTACTCAAGCTCATGGTGGGTCACCAAAATACCAATTCTGCGTGCACAGCGATGAAAATGCCACTTCCCTGGAGCAAAGCTCCACCATTCACTGTGTGCTGTCATAACAACAACAGAGCTCTTAGTGTCCTACCCATTGTTCTGCATTTATGAACATGGTCAATCAGATGGAAAGCTTTCAGAAGCGTCTAACCAAACAGAACCGACAGACTTCCACCATTGCATTAAATGTTTGCACAGCATGACCTCTGCTCTGCTGTGAACACTGAACACATTCATTGATGCATGATTATCAGGTGCAAGACTAGACACAAATTATTACTTAACTATTACTATTACTTATTATATCTTTGTCCATTTCTAATTCCTAAATACATTTAGACTTTTGTTTCTGGCAAAGTTTTGGACTGTGGCTCAGACTGAGATTTCTCAACAACTCTTGCACAGATTGCAATAACATTTCAACAGACATCCATGGTACCTAATCCCACCAACTTTAATGATCCCCTGACTTTTCCTGTAGTGCTTCCATGGGTTTGGCATGTATTGTTCAGAGTTAAATATCTTGACAACTATTGGATGGATTGCAGTAAAATTTGTCTTTGGCCTGCCACAGAGAGGTTATGTCTTTCCCTTAGTGTTGTTTTTCCACTTTGTGTGCTATTAAATTGTTTGCTTTTCCTTTCAAGTGGCTTCCCACATCTCCTTTTCCAGTGCCAGCTTGGCATGACTGTGTTTTCCAGTGGGAAAACATGGAGTGAACACAAAGCTCCTGTTCATTTACTGTTTTATGAAGGAATACTTCCTCTGAGTATTGAGGCTACTTTCATTTAGTCAACCGTTAGGATTCCCTCATCTCCATAACCCTGTTCTATTGTTGTAAGAACCACTTTTATATGAACCGTGAGAGGGTAAATATTAATGTACCTTTAGGATTATGATTTGCTTTCAGTTAGGTTTAGTTCAGGAGGTAAGGCTAGGAATGGTCCCTATAGGACACATGCATGAATGCATTGGTGAACCATCCACTGTACTTAATTGACATTCAGTGCAACTGCTCTAAAGCACTATGAAACCTACAAATGAGGTAGAAAAAGACTTTTCAGAATCTTTTGTTTATCAGACCAAATAGGAAGTGAACAGTGCAGTGAATAAAACCTGACAGTAGCTTTGTACCCTTTAGCCCTGAATCTTGTCCTTTTCTGTCCTGTGATGGTGTCTGGAGGCGACATGTGTACCCTCACTAAATAGCCACCATCTTCATTCCAGTCCAGCTTTTCTGTTTACCCTCACTTCCTGCATCCTTTGTTGATCTTTTTTTCTTTCACCTTCCTCTTTCTGTAATCTCCCCTTCTTTTCTTTCTCCTCACCCCTTCATCTTCACTTATTACACCTACATCTTCTATCCATTATCCTTGCTTCTGTCCCCCCCCCACCTCATCTGGTTGCCCTGATAATTTCCTCCCTCTCTTCCTCTCTTCCTCTTTTTAGCTTCCCGTGATGCCCTACTTACATCCAGCACTTGGTCCTCATATACTCTTTCTATTCATCCTTCTTTTCTGCTTAATGCCTCCCTCTTTCTGCCCTCATCTATCAGTATCTCCTCCTCACCCTCTGTCCCTCCATCCCTGTCCCTGTTTGCCTGTCTGCCTGTTACAAATCATTGTTTTCTGCCAACGTTCAACCTTCAGTCCAAACCGACAGCCACAGGAACGCCTGTAACCGCCGGCTGTTTTGACTGGGACTGGACACACACACACACACACACACACACACACACACACACACACACACGGCTCATCCCAGGACAACAAGCCCATCCCTCTCCCTATTAGCACACCCCTTACTGTCCCATCACATACTGACCATCGCATTAAAATGCATGCTGGGTAGACTCAGATGATCCATCTGTATATTGACATATATTGACGTGTATTTAATGTGTGCAGCCAAACCATCTGATAGTAACACATCTGTAATACAACAAATACATTTTAAGTGTATTTGTGTCTCACTCCTAAGTATGTTAATAGCTTGTCTGACATTAAAACATAATAATAATGACTCACATGATAGATTGATAATAATCTAGATTCTCACAGCATTAATTCCATCAATACAACAGATCCTCATCACACTCACTACTTTATTGCTCCAAGTTTCTCTTTTTAACAGATACACTGTTCATTCACTAATATATTTCAGCTGTTTCTACTTTCTTTGTCTTTTGGATTGCTGTTCAGCTACTGTCAACGAAACTCCTGCAGATGTTTCACATTAAAAGGCTGTCTAGAAAGCGAGCAATTATGCCCTTTGTAACCCTTTTTTAATGTGAAAGATAGTTTTGTAGACAGTACCTTAACACTGGTGAAAAACACAGGTAAAGTAGAAGCAATTTCAATTAATTAAAAATGAGAACCTCAGACCAACAGAATGGTGTTTGTGGAATGATTATACTGATGGAATTATTGCTGTGGAAATGCACATTATCTTGAATTCATCAAGTCAACAGGTAAACGTGGCAAAAGTGTTGAGTCTGCATTAACATGAAAAAACATAAAATTCAAACTGGAGCAGATTAGAAAACATGTCTGGAAAGATTAAAATATTATAAAATATAAAACCCCGCTTCTCTCGGCAGGTGAGGTAAATAAAGGAGTCTGCCATTTTGGATTTATATCAAGGTCTTGAGGTGTTGTTTCCAAACATATAAATAAATAATTTACCGCCATGACTCAGTGCATCATTAACCACTGCAGAATACCCGGCTCTCCTGGAGTTAACCGACAACCTCTGAGAAACTGAACATTTTCAACAAGTTGTAGCACACTCAGTTCCTGCTAACGGGTTCATTCATCACCGCTCCAGGAAAAAGTTTGCTAGTTTCCTGTAATTTCATCGTAAATCACAGTTTAGGTGATCAGGAAAACAGAATAAGTGGAAATGGAGCTGAAAGCGTTTCTTCATGAGATGCTGAGCTGAATTTCTGTTAAATGCTTACAGGCTGGACTCGGTGCACTCGACTGAGTCGGCCAATTTGTGTGTGTATGTGACAGTGTTTGTGCATGTATAAGCATGTCTGTCTCTCATGAATGCTTCTTACATGCTACGTGGCAGAATGACTACTCAGATGCATACACTGAGTTTGTGTGTACGTGTACATATATGTTAAGGCATGCATGTTTTTTGCGTCGCTTGCACATTTCTGTGTTTATCAGAGTGTGCGTGGATGAGTATGGTTGGAGTACGAGGGCTAATGGAGTGTGATTCTCTACAATGTGACCAGATTCAGTCTGACAGACAACAAGGTCTTTTTACCAGAGGCTTTACTTGTCATCCATCTTCCATAACTCCATTTCCTATTTTCCCCTCCTCTACTTCTTCTGCCCTCTCATACTGAGCACACCGATTGGAAACACTGGAAAACGCACTTATCATCTGACGCTGCTTAGACCATCCTGCAGAGACACATACGCATATAAGAATATTCAAGAACTCTCATGCATTTATGCTCACAATTGTTTTTCATGCTGTTATTTGTTTCGTTCTCACAGCTCCTGCTGTCGCCCTCCCTCATTCGATCTGTCCCTCTGTCTTTCTGGCTATCTCACACTCGCACATGGAAGAGCAGAGGTTGTCTGCAGCCTTACAATAAGGGCCGTTTTTGTAACGAGGTTTTACAAAGAACTTAACAAGAGACAGTAGTCAAGACCCCCGGCTTTAATTTTATGTTTACATTTAGCACAGCATCGGGTCAGACAGACGAGAGGAGCTAAGAAAGTACAGAGAAGGTGTGTGAAATGAAGTGGAAAAGTGTTTTAACAGGTCAGACAGCAATACATGTTAGACAGAAGTTAATTGCATTGCAGACTGATACAGAGTGTGTGTACGGGCACGCACGCTTGTGTGAGTGTGTATGATTCGGATTGGTCTTGAGTTCAAATCCACTCTCCCCTCGAGGTGCCTTCCTCAGCCCTCGCTCAATCCTCCTTGAGGGGAAGACAGACCTGTGTGTGTGTGTGTGTGTGTGTGCGTGTGTGTATGTTGTGCTTTTCTCTACGAGACAGAATGAGGGAGAAAAAAAAGGGTCAAGAAGAGAAAAACGTGGAGTGAAAGAGAAAACTAAAAGGGGAGGGGGATTACTCACTCCACCATGAGGGGCGGGATTTGGGAATTGGCAGTAGCCAGTTGGCAGCCACAACTGGGTCACATGACGAGTGCAATAATCAGTGAGAGAGAGAGAGGGTGGGAAGGAACGAGAGAGAGAGAGCTGCACATTCAGTTCACGCTCAGTGTGTTTGAATTCAGAGCAGAGACACAGCACAAGAGACTCCACACACACACGCAGCGCACACCTGAGTCACTGAACGGAAAGGAACAACAGCGCAAGACAACAAAGGAAAGAGGGAGAGAAGGAAAGATAATTGGTGAAGATTACTTTTAGACACCTGAGACTGAGACAAAGACTGACTGTGAAACAAAGAAAGTGGGTGAAAGAGAATAGAAAGGGGAGACAGCATGTCTTCTCTCTCCGATCAGAAGCCTGGCTCTCCTTTCTCAGAGTACAGTGAGTTGTGTAAGGTGCAGTCCCTTTCGCCTACAGTGCCGGCTCAGAGTTGGGATTGGCAGCACCCCTCAGGCATGGACATGGGCACCCCGAGGGGCCTGGTCGTAGGTGGTGGACCTCTGGCGCCAACTGGACTCACAGATGAAGACAAGCTGTGCTTCTTCGAGCAGCCGAGCAGGGGCAGCATGGATGCAGAGTTGAAGGTGCCAGGCAGGGTTGGGGGCGTGTCAGGAAGCACCTCGCTGGGTAACGCATCGCTGGGCAGTGCAGGAGAGAGCCCAGACAGCCCTCTGTCCTCTTCCCCATCCCCCTCCCCAGCTTCTCCAGGCAGACTACCCTCTGCCCTGGGATGTGGGAACACCAGCAGGGTCTCCCTGCCGCCGGTTCCTGGATCCCCAGCCAGACGTATGGAGCTGTCATCATCCACGAGCACAATGCCTCCACGCTCAATGGGAGCCTCACTGATGGAGTCATCTCCAGTAGATGGAGTCTCTCCATCTGAACCATGGAACAACTCCAGTTTTGCTGAATCTAGCCCAAAGGTCGCCATGCCCCAGGTGGCCCCTAACTACTGCGTTATAGGAGTTGTCAATGACAACCACTTGGAGAAAGGCCACAAGATTGTGGCTGGAGCCGGGGCAGCCCTCGGGGCCCAACAGTTGTCTGAGGGCTCCTCAGGGGACAACAGCGAGGAGGAAGAAACAGAAGAAGGAGAGGAAGACTTGGAGCCCTGTCTCATGGGGCGAGCTCAGCAGCAGAGGAAGGCTATGCGGCGTGCAATGTCCGAATGTTCCCACCTGTCGGTGCCCACCAGTCTAGAGCTGCCTGATAAATACCCAGGTGGAGATGGAGCAGGACTAGACCAGCTGGCATCACCAATGGGTGGTCCACGTCGCTCACCGCACTCCATGAAGCGCTCTCTGACCGTCGCGGAAGATCAGCCCCCAACCCCGCCACCTACTCTCTCTGCAGCTGGCACCACCCACATCGACCTGCGGCAAGCTCCACCTGAACCTCGCCTCTGCCTCTCCCCGTTCTCACAGCTGAGAGACAGCAATGCCAGCTTCCCTCTCTCACCACTAGAGGCCCCGATGGAGGACTTTAAGGCGGAGGAGACAGGTGGCATTGTGCTTCCAGTGCCCCTTAGCCCCAAGGGAGGGTTCAGCAACATGAACACCAGCTCTGCACTATCTGTAGGCTCTGACTCTGAAGGTGAAACTGTTGGCAAATCCAACATGGCATCCAAACATGCAAAGTTCGATGACAATGAAGAGGATATTAAACTCAACACTGGTGCAGGTGTAGACTTTGGAGCTGGCAACAAGTCAACAGTGGCAGGGGACATTGATGGTGACCTTGCTATTGGTGGCTATACCAACCTTGGCTTGAACTCCAGCACTAACCCCTTCATCACAGTGGATGGTAGGTGGAGGTCATGTTTGAAGTCTCCATCTTTTAGCTGTGTTTGTCTTCCAACTATCAAAGTTGACTGCCAAACATGTTGATAAGAAGAAACTAAGTTTTTACTCTAGGTTTACTTTTTACTACCTGCTGTTCTTCCTGCAGGATGCTAGAACTATGTAGAACCTTTATGGTTTGCTAATACTATAAAAGTTTTGTGAATATGAACATGCAGTAAATAAATCCATAGGTTTGACTTTTGAGGTTTCCAACAATTTAATTAATCCTTGAAAACTATGGGCCACCCACAGAAAAGGTGTGGGTGTTAAAGGGTTAAAGTGGGTGCAGCGTGTAAGCAGGCAAACAAGCAGGTGGAATAAGCGAGTGTTGTTTTTTGTTGGGCTTCTTGGGGCACATAGAGGAAGGAAGTCTTGCTGCCAACATTACCAAGGACTCTATTCAAAATGCATTTCGGTGCTATTCTTATGATTGAGTCTTATTTGTATTTGTTGGTGCTTCGATAATCCAAGACAAATACAATAGGAGAAGTGTCAAAACAAGATCACCAAACAGTAAGATTGAAACATAAGAGTAGTATTGAGATGCAGTTTGAATAAAGATTGCATCTCAGTTCTGAGCCAGATTTGTTTTTCTGGTCGGAGCTTACAAATGACTCTGGGTCAGGGATAGCTGCAGAGGCAGACTGAAAGGAAGGCTGTAAGACGGTGCGAGAGACAGAGAGAAATAGAAAGAAAATCTGCATTCCATGATGGTAGTATCTGTCTCGTTTTGTTGGTGAAAGAGTGCCTACTTTAGATCCACAAACTGTGGTTGGAGTATGTGAATAGAATGATTTAATAGTGTGCCTCAGTTTTTGGATGTGTGTGCACACAGGTGGCTGTGTTCCTGAGCAACTGTGCCTGTCTGTTCTTGTGCTCATGAATGTGTGATGCGGCACAATAAGCTTGCAGCATGAGGTTATATAGTAACTGACTCTCCAGCTGACATCTGTACGCAGGGTCAAGATAACACTGCTCATTATGTCTGATGGGGGCTCCGTCTTTATCCAGCCTCGTTTTCTCTCATGCTTCATCCTTCCCATTTTCTGTTTTTCTACTCTGCCGTCTCTTTCTAGCTCTTTCTAATGCCTTCCTGTTTCTATGAATGCTCATTAGATTCTTGGTGAAGACAGACAGAGAGAGCCAAGATGGCTGAAAGCGGGTCACGGTCACGTCGAATGATGAACATTGCCAAGTCAAAACGAGGTCACTGACTGGAAAGTGTGGCCAGTATGGTGCTGCTCTCTATAATGACCTTCTTTCTGTCACTTTGTCTCCATCTCACACTTTTTCTCTCTTCTCTTTTTGTCCATCTCTTTGTCTCTTCTTTTTTCCTCCCTGCTCGCACGCCGTGGTTGCTTTCGCCACAAAGCCAAGAGTGGCAGAAGCTGCCAGACTGGCCACTGAAGTATTAAAGGGCCAGCGATCTTTATTTTCTGCCACCTGAAGTCTAAACAGAATCATGGCAGAGTCATCTAGCCACAGGCTCTGTTTGCTTTCTTGCCAAGGTTGTGGAAAGATTTCTGTAGCTCCTGTTGTCGTAGGAAACCTTTTAAATGCGCACAGGATAAAGCATCAATGACTGTTAGGGTTTTCCCTAGTTCTCTGAAAAAAAGACTTTGGAAATACATGATCTCCACCAAACAGGGATGCAGTGTAGACAATGCATGCAGCTCTATTGTATGAGCCTCTAAAGCAGCAAATGTGCAGTAGTGTATACTGTATACTACAGCTCAGTCTTAGCTCAATCTCTCCAGAGGGGTTGTGGGAAATAATGATAAGCAGATTTGAAGGAGAGAAAGAATTGGGTGGGTTAAAGAGAGAAAACAGGAAATTAAAAAAAATGCACGGGGGAAGAGATGTAGATGACTGTATAATGATGGAAAACAGGAAGTCCAGGATTTGGTGGAACCATGCTTGGATGGATGGGGAGGGCATAAAGAATAGAGGGAATGAACAAGAGAAGAAAAGTAAAAAAAAAAAGAAGAGAGAGGAAAGCGTTTGGGGGAAAAAATGTAGTTCTGCACAAAGCAGAGATTCCACCAGTTTAGAAAGAGGATGTTACAACAAAGTTAAGGCAAAACCGTCCATCAGCTCGCGTTTCAACAGACACAAAGCAGAACCCACGCTAAACATCCGCCCCGAGTCAGTGTGAAGATCTACTGTCATGTCAGATTACTTTTTGTCTCACAATATTTTACTGGTTTCAGGGAGATTTTCAGCCGCCTTCACTCTCAAGATCAAGCAGATAATTGTCACATAATGTTCCATTCAGCACAGTGATTTGGATGTTTTCTTCCTGTGTTTGGTGGTAGTAAATAGCTTTGAGACGTGGGCATGTGTTTGGTTTTGCTAATGGTTGTCACGGTGCTGAAATGCAGCGCCGTCTGCATATGTGTTTGCTGCTTGTTTGTGCATATTATTTGTTTTTGTTTGTGTGAATTGATTTGTATATTATTCATATTATTATATGTATTCTTGCATTTATGTTGATACACTTGGGCATGTAGTAATCTTTTAACCCATTGAACATTAGATTGCCTCCTTTTGCATCAAAATGTCTACAAATGTATTGAAAAATTATGGAGAAAAAAAAAGATGCTTCCCATAAGTTCTTGCATCAAAATCAAATCTAGACCTTTTCTTCAATATCAAAAGTAACCCTGGTGATTGTTGTCTGTACATCCATGGTTACAGAATAAACAGAATAAACAACATGACTTTTCATGCTGCAAATTGGCCACATTACAAAGAAATGTTAAAAACGAGGTTCAGGTGACAATATGAATGACCCAAGTATGGAAATGTTGATAACAGGTAGTCATACCCACAACTACTCCTAATATATCAACTTCCATTACAACTGAGAAAACTCCATTCGCTGCAGAAGACCATGAGATACACTTAAATGACTTGGAAAAAGCTACTGAGTAAACAGTGATTTTATTTTATTTTTTCAAATCATTCTTCTTGTTTACATCGCTCAAAACATAATGGGAGCTGTGGTGCCAAAACTTGGAATATAATTATCCAAATAGCATTAAGAAAACAATAGAAGTGACAAAATCAATAAAACTATCAATATATATCTTTATAAGTATCTGAATGTCCCGTTAACATGGTTCTTGTATCTCGGAACTTACTTTCTCCTTTGTTCATTCATTTACAGATAGTTATACCTGTAGATATACAGGGTAAAAAACAAATTATTTCAAATTGCATTCACCAAAGAATCCTTTAACCTGTATAGCAACCACTCACATGCCAAACGATGCCTCCTCTGAGTAGCCTAACCAATCCTGAAATTATATAGCTTGCAAAAAGATACAGTGGTTATGTCATGAACCTGTAAACAAAGGGAGTGAAAACAGCATGACAGCCTATAATTCAAAAGATTCAGCAACTACACTGCAGACTGATGTAACTATATCATGACTGAGCTTCCAGTGAGGCTCAAGTATCTCTAATAAGATGTCAAAACAAAACATCTCACACTTCAGATGGGACAGCGAATCACGAAGTCCACTCTATAGTCTGTAACCACTTCACAACCCCTTTAAAGTGACCAGTGTGTTTGATGTGCTACCAAAGGGCGGCGATGGAGTGTAGCTTTCACTTAACTGAGAGTGCTGTTGTCAAGGCAGACAAACTCCACTCTACCATTGAGCTTCAAGTGTTGCAGAGCAAAGAGTGACAAGCTTTTAATGAGACAGTGTCTGTAGCTGATTTACGTAATCCACTTGAGGAGTCTCAGGAAGGCTTTAGTAATTAGTCCTGAATAGTTTATTAGTCGTGGAAACCTCAATCGATCAATATTTCATCTGAAACCCTGTTTATTTTCTTTGATTCCCTATGGAAGATAAAAATTATGAACATAATAAATGATTCTATTGCTTTTCATGATTCCACATTAATATCTTCAATAGTTAAAAAAAATACATCAATGCACTGTAGAGTGCAGTCATCCAAAAAGTCTAAAGAGAATTGCAAATTCTTCCCAAAAAGAAGCAAACAAGTGTTTATAGTTGAAGGACTCTCTTGCGCTTCAGCTACTCCACAAGCGGAGGTTGGTGCTCACAGTAAAGGACAAATTGTAACAAACAGTTCAATGGGCCATTTCTCACAGACTGCACCCAAAGAAGACCCTGGAGCACACGATTCACTTTAGCAACTTATTAAGGTGCAAACGACTAATGTTTTGACACGCAATGCTTCTTCATCAGAGTCAAAACCTGTTTGTGTATGCATGCCTCGCACATGAATGAATCACAATTATTGCTTCACAGATTCCAGACATGTTATTTTATAAAACTGCGTTTAAAAAAATATGAGACAGCTTAAATAGCTTTATTAATAGGAGAGTAGAGTCATCATATTTTACCATATTAATAAGACAAGGGGAAAAAAAACATGATTTGAGGCAGTGCTCTTTAGGAGAGTCCAGGCTTAACAGCCCTAAATGAGCTCTAAGTGTTATTATGATGCTAATGAAACCCTCAAATGAAGTGGCTCAGTGCACCCAGATGCTCATTGTTCTCTGCTGTCCTGAGCCACATATTATACAAGAGTTAAGCAACCCCGGGGCATCCTGGTGCCTCAGCAGCTCTCCTAATGCAGCAGGTTGAGATCCACTTAACAGCCTTTGCAGATTACCTGTGTGGATTTACCACTGGTGAGCAAAGCTTTAAATCACTTGTACATACCATTTCAAAATGAATCTCTTTTAAGACTTCTAATCAAGTATTTCTCAAAAGATGGCCACTCTTTTGTGAATCCAGTTGTGGCTTCATTCACCAAAAAACAGAGATTTTTCTCTCAAAAATATCTGATGTGACTTTTATATCCATATGGTCAAAAAAATTCTTGTGTAATCTTGACCACACTCAGGAGTTATTAGTGAATATTCCTCTCAGTAATGCCCCCCATCGCCACCTGACAGTACACCCTCAAGAGACACTGTTTGTCTGTGATTGATGCTTCCAATCACAAGCTCTGTCAATAATTCATGTCCCTCACTAGGGAGGTGAATGATTGCTTTTTTGTCTTCCTCCCATCATTACTGGATACTCACCACAGACGAGTCCAAAGATGTTTCCTTCAGTTCTTTTTGTATTCAAGCTTTGGTGTTCTTTGAATGGCCTTAGCTGCTACATTTTGCTGATGACAAATTTGTATGAGGTAGATTGAAAAGTTAGATCAGAGAGAAAGAGCGATGAGCCAGACGATGGCCATTTCAACTGCAATGATGACACTTTTATTTGCAGTTCTGTCTGGGGTTATGGCACTTGTACTCGCTGATGTTTTTGTCTTCTGTGATGACGTCTCTTTCAACGGTGATGAAGTTAAACACAGCAGCAGCAGCAGCATCTTTTTGTTAAATAGATATGATGAAGACCTTTTCAGTTGTTAAAAGCAGGACGACTAAAATAAAAATGTGACATAAGAGTCGACAGCCATGCCAGCGGCTCTGTGAGGCTGTAATGAGGCACAGCGTTGCTTTGAGCTAAATGTTAACACATCTAAGTTTAGCACGTTAGCATGATAATATTTACTGATTAGCACAAACCCAAACTACAGCTGAGGATGATGGGGATGTTATTAGTTTTGCAGGTATTTGGTCAGAAACCGAAGTATTATAATGTTGACTCAAAGATGGGCCTAAAAGAAAAGTGAGAGGATTGTCAAAGTCATTAA